>NC_136268.1:141488279-141845279 GCF_964187855.1 Myxine glutinosa | reverse complement strand
TGATCCCCAATGATGACATTCCGCTGTCTATACGTTTCATTGAGGAATGAGAGAACAATATGGGGAGGGGTTGGGGGTTGATCTGGCATTAATTGTGATAATGCTGTTACCTCCACCTCCTCTTCCGATTCTGATAAATCAGAAAGTGGTCCAATGGGGTCTGGGTCAATACCGTTTTCTTCTCCTGCTATGCAACCTAGCCTTCCCTTGTCTGGGGGGTCCACGCAGTGCTGTGTTTGGGAAACATCAGCACATTGATTACTGATTTCCTCAATTGGCATGAAATCATTATTCCCACATTCCTGTGGATTTATGTTTCCGCCCTTTTCTGCTATATTGGCAGATTTATTATGGATGTCAGCCTGTTCGGCGACATTCGCTTGGATCAATGATGCGGCATTCACGGTATCGTGGCCTGAATTTTTTACATCATTAACGTCGTCTGTGTGAGTAATGGAAGCGCGTTGTTTTAGCGGCTGAACCCTGATGCTCTTTTCTGGGTTTTCCTCTTTATTTATTTGGTCCGCGCTTTGCAGAGAGATTCCAGGTGCATCCTGAAGAGTTTTTTCACTAACAGCCTGCAAATCGAGCACAACCTTTTTACCTGCTCCAGATGAGTCACTATCATGCGGAGCCCTTCGTTTACTCGTCCCCACTTTGCTATCAGTGTCCATTTCAACATTTTGCTGAGGAGGAATAAATACGTTCACGCTTGGAACACTGGATTCACCCTCATTAGGAATTTTAGGCGGTGGCAATGCGATAACCTCCCCCCCACTGGGAATCTCAATTAGTGGAGCAACGTTAACCTCCCTCCCACTGGGAGTATTCATTAGTGGAGCAGCGTTTACCTCCCTCCCACTGGGCGTATTCATTAGCAGAGCATCCTCCTCCTAACAAACTATGGCAGTGTGACCTGTCTTGCCACACCTGACACACGAGGCTTTGGGACAAGAACGTTTTAAATGTCCATACGCTCTACACTGAAAGCATGTTAAGGTGGTGGACGATGCGTATAGCTGGAAATTTGCCTCTTCAAAATTAATTTTGAAAGTGATGTTGAGGCCTGTGTCGTCCCCACGGTCTGGAAGGACCATATACACCTGTCTGCGGAAGCTCATTACATGCTTAACACGTTCATTCCGACACCCAAGAGGGATTGTTGAAATCCTCAATACCATTTTACCGTACCGTGATAGCACGGTCATTAACTTGTCATTTGGGATAAATGGTGGTACGTTAGAAATAACCACTCTCGTCGCGGGAGTTAATAGCGGCGATGCCATCATAAAGTGACCGCTTTCCGTGGTTATTCCCGCACTTACCACGTCATGGACGAGTTCCTCGTCCGAAACGAACACCACCACTTTCTGGTTCATACGCGAAGCTGCACGTATATTTTCATCCCCAACAATGCTGCCCACAGCGAGGATGATGTCCTCGACAGGGACTCCATCCGGAGGCACGCACACAAACGCGTGCTTCCTGGTTAAGCCTTCAAAGTCATCACGACGAGAGCGTGCATTCGCCATTCTGGCGAAATTATCCCCTCCCCCTCCCCCCGCTTGTCCGAGCCGGACAAGAGGGTATCAAACCTAAATAAACGAACTAAAGTAAAAAATAAACGTGCATTATAAGCACAGAAATGGCTTACAACGCGCCGTCACCGCACCCAAAATGGGCCCGCTCTCAATCCTCTCTCTCTCGAAGGCAAAGGTGTAGAACAGATGAAAAACAAATGCCAAGGCACACAGGATGGAAAAGGAGAGGGAGGGGGGCAGGGGAGGGCAGAGAGGGGGGAAACCTCACGACGGACTCACCAAAACACAGAGCAGTTGCTCACAGCCGCCATGACGCTACACCCAACGCACCGACGGCCTATAGGTGGCGCCAGAGAGAGAGAGAGAGAAAGAGAGAGAGAGAAAGAGAGAGAGAGCGAGAGAGAGAGAGAGAGAGAGAGAGAGAGAGAGAAAGAGAGAGAGAGAAAGAGAGAGAAAGAGAGAGAAAGAGAGAGAAAGAGAGAGAAAGAGAGAGAAAGAGGGAGAAAGAGAGAGAAAGAGGGAGAAAGAGGGAGAAAGAGGGAGAAAGAGAGAGAAAGAGAGAGAAAGAGAGAGAAAGAGAGAGAAAGAGAGAGAAAGAGAGAGAAAGAGAGAGAAAGAGAGAGAAAGAGGGAGAAAGAGAGAGAAAGAGAGAGAAAGAGGGAGAAAGAGGGAGAAAGAGGGAGAAAGAGGGAGAAAGAGGGAGAAAGAGGGAGAAAGAGGGAGAAAGAGGGAGAAAGAGAGAGAGAGAGAGAGAGAGAGAGAGAGAGAGAGAGAGAGAGAGAGAGAGAGAGAGAGAGAGACTGACTGTTTCTTCCTTTTATTACAAGAGTACAAAAAATCAATAATGTTCAGTCATAAAGAAACAAAACACAATAAAAATGGTCTCAAGGAAAAATTATTATCAAATCATCATCATCAAGTGTGCATATGACATCATTAAAAACCCACTTTTCTTTAAAACATGTTAAATTCTTGTTCATTTTAAAAAACCGGTACTCTAGCTTTAGTCTTGCATTTACAAGAGCCTTAAAGGTGAGCAGTACATCATATGACGAGTCAGAAGCGTTTCCCATTTTTTTCTTCCTGGATTTATAAATTGCAAACTTGGCCTGGCCAATTAAAAAATTCATTAAAACCACATTTCTAAGGGAAGACGGTCCTAAAACACCATAAATAAAAACATTGTGATTGAAGAGGGAACCAAGCTTCACAAAACGTTCCTGAAGGAATGTAAAAAGAGGTTGCAATCGTTCACACTCAAGGTATATATGCGGTAGGGTTTCAATGGATGCACAGAAAGGGCATAGATTAGAGTTAGCAGTAGAGAACCGGTTCAGTAAAACATTATAAGGTAAAATCCAGTGTACAAGTTTCCATTGAATATCTCCAACATACTTTGGAGTAGGCAAGAGATAAAAACTTCGCCAATTGTGGCAATTGGGGGGTATTGGGGGTAAAATATCCCGCCAAAATATCCCGCCATCGAAGCCTCGGGTGCTCAGAAAATGTTTTTGCGTATAAAATTTTAACGTACGCGTTGTACAAAGTTTTCTTTGGAAAGGCGGGAAGGGATAATGCAGTATCATCAGGGCTGTTCAGGCCAGGGGACAGATTAAGTGGCGGGCTGAAGACTAGGAGTTTGGGGAAGTCACCCGCTGTTTCCTCGGGGGAAGGGCCAAGTTCCTCGCAGGTATTACGATACGTTGTGGATATCCCTTGAAGGAACCGAGAGATGATCCTGACAGATTTTATTCCGGTTTTTTGTGCCACAGCGGCAGCACTCAGCCGGCAGCTCCCAGACTCTGTCATGAGGTCTTTCACTCGTAGCAGCTTGGCATCAATAAAGCGTTGAACGAGTCCCCTATTATTCAAGCTGTTTTCCAGGAAGAGGTTGTAGCATAGGGGCTCATTCAACAACATTTCCATGTTGTATGTTGCCATTTCACGGGAAAAGGACAGGGCTTGCCAGGCGTTCATCACCCCTTGGTAAAAGGTGGGCAGCAAGGATGAATCGATTTGATGAGGGTTCATCAAGAAAAGTTCTCGGTCGTAACCCAGTTTGCATGTAAGCTGTAATATGCAAGAGGCCTCCAGAGTAGGGCTTCATCTCCATATACAAGTTGGCGCACGATATGAAGCCGGAAGACCATAATCCGGCTGCGGATATCAATAAGACCTTGGCCACCTTCAGTGAGTGGTAAGTATGCCACGGGGGGTTGGAGCCAGTGTTTCCCGCTCCAGAAAAAGTCGACAATGCTCTTTTGCAGTGTAATAAGAAGGCTCCCGGGCGGTTGTAGGCATATCATCTTATGCCATAGCATAGAGGCGACAAGATTGTTAATGACGAGAGTTCTTCCGCGGTACGAAAGTTGAAAAAGAAGTCCTTTCCAGCGGGCCAGTTTTGCCATTACCTTGTCTGGTAATCCCACCCAGTTCTGCTGCTCAAAGGTGTTGTTTCCGAGGAAAATACCGAGGTATTTAATGCCACTTTTCTGCCAGTTCACTCCTCCTGGTAGGACAATTGGCGGGCAATCCCCAGGTCCTATCCAAAGGGCTTCACTCTTCTTCCAGTTTACCTGGCCTGAACAAGCCTGACAATATGTTTTTAGTGCCTGAGCCACCGCAGTGACGTCAGCACTATTTTTTATATAAATACAGACATCATCTGCATAGGCAGAGACTTTTAGCGGTGTGGTAAGAATTGATCCAGTGAAGCCAGAAATGTGCGTACGTAACTGGAGCAGAAGAGGTTCGATGGCAAGAGAGTATAAAAGTCCAGATAGCGGGCAACCTTGCCGTACTCCCCGTTGTACAGCAATGGGGCTACACAATACTTGATTAATTTTAAGAACACTGGATATATTACAATACAAAAGTTTAACGTACGTGATAAAAATAGGTCCAAACCCAAAATTCTCTAAAACTCTAAAAAGGTACATGTGGTCAATACAGTCAAAGGCTTTTCCTTGGTCAATAAAAAACAGACCAACATTCATATTAAAATTGTTACAAAACCGAATGGTATCACGGATAAGAAAGATATTATTAAAAATAGTACGTCCAGGAATACAAAAGGATTGATGTTCTCCTATTAGTACATTCATAAAAGGTTTCATTCGATTAGACAAGGCTTTGGCTAAAATTTTATAATCCGTACATAAAACAGAAATAGGACGCCAGTTCTCTATAAGTTGAGTGTCGGCTTTCTTAGGAATTAAGGTGGTGACTGCTCTCCGGCAACTCCACGGCAGTTGTCCATCCTCTAAACATTCATTCAATACCCGCAGTAGGTGAGGTCCAATGGTGTCCCAAAAAAACTGGAAAAATTCACTTGTCAGCCCATCCAGTCCAGGGGCTTTATCAGGTTCCAAGGCCTTCAAGGCAGCGGTGAGCTCAGGTAACCTAAGAGGATCCTCCAACTGCTGCTTCTGATCCTCCGCCAATGTTGGAAGGTTAGAAACAAGTTCCGATATTGCATCCTGGTTAATGTCATGCCGCATAAACCGTTGTTTAAAATGTTTCCGGGCACATTCCCTGATTCTGCCATCTTCATAAAGGAGTTCCCCATCATGGAGCAAGCGTGTAATCATTGACGAAGAGGCCCCCCTTTTAAGGCTGAAGAAGAATTTGGTTGGAGCATCAAGGTCGTGTATGTACCTCATCTTCAGGCGCAATAAAGCATTTTGTGCTCGCCTTTCGGATATGGAATTCAGTAAGGCCGTTTTTCCATGGATTTGTTGCCTCATTCCCTGGTAGCTCACACTTGCGGTTCCCTGAAGCTGTTCCTGTAATTCCAGGATTTCATCTTCAAGTAAGGTTGTGGTTTTTCTTTCCTCTTGAACACCATACGCACGATATTGTTGGCAGAACAGTCTGATGTGCGTTTTGGCATTATCCCACCATTGTCTGAGGTTTGAGAAATTCCCTTGGGAGGCAACCAGAATATTCCAAATTTCCGGAAAAATGTCCTTAAAGGTACTATCATCAAGTAAGTTGTTATTAAATTTCCAAAAAGCACTCTTGTGTTTCGGGCAGGGGGCAGAAATTTTGAGAAATGTTGCGCTGTGGTCCGAGAATCCTGATGGGCAAATTTTGGATGACAGAACGAGGCGTTCAAGTGGAGGATTAATATAAAACTTGTCCAAGCGAGCAAGTACAATATTACCCTGAATGCATCGACACCATGTGTATTGCCTGATTGATGGGTGCTGTACCCGCCATATATCTGTCAAATTCATTTGTTTTAAAAATTTGGTGAGAGGGATTGTGGAGGCAGGATGGGGCTCTGCACTGTTCCTGTCTAGTTGGGGTTGGAGGGTGCAGTTAAAATCTCCACCAATACAAACATGATTGTCTTGGTTTTTTAGGGCGTTTTGACTGTCGAGGGACGTTAGGTGTGTCCCAAGGTCATTAAAAAAAACTCGCCGAGCTACAGGCGTACTTGGGGCATAGATATTAAAAATAGTATAGAATTTTCCATAGTAGTGGAATTCTAGGGATGCTAGGGATCCCTTGTGTATTTCGTCGAATTTAAGCGACGAGGACGTGCAAGTACGTGGGTGCCCGTTCCTTGCCAAAAAAAAATAAAAATTTTTTTTGCCAAATTTAAATCAAGTTTACCTCCCTATCTTTGCTAGCCATGACATTCGATGCCATTGACCATTGCCACTCCTACGCCACGGTGAGGCGACAGGGTAGGATTTGTAGGAGACCTGAAAGTGCAGTGTCAGTATGTATTCCATGTTCGAATTGTTGTAGTTTTAAAATAGTTAAAAAAAAAAAAGGTTTGCAAAGCAGATCACCAAATTGAAACAGAATTGAAACAGAGCAGAATTCGTTATTATTATTATATTACTACAAATTATTACAAATTATTACATTACAAATTTTATTCGTTAATGTTAATTCCCTGCCATCACCCACTGCCATCACCCTCTGCCATCACCCTCCCATCACCCTCCCATCACCCTGCCATCACCCTCCCATCACCCTGCCCCATCACCCTGCCCCATCACCCTGCCCCATCACCCTCCCATCTCCCCCCCCATCACCCTCCCATCACCCTCCCATCACCCTGCCATCTCCCTCCCACCACCCTCTGCCATCACCCTCTGCCATAACCCTCTGCCATAACCCTCTGCCATCACTCTGCCATCACCCTCTGCCATCACCCTCTGCCATCACCCTCTGCCATCACCCTCTGCCATCACCCTCTGCCATCACCCTCTGCAATCACCCTCTGCCATCACCCTCTGCCATCACCCTCCCATCACCCTGCCATCACCCTCCCATCACCCTGCCATCACCCTGCCATCACCCTGCCCCATCACCCTGCCCCATCACCCTCCCATCTCCCCCCCATCACCCTCCCATCACCCTCCCATCACCCTGCCATCTCCCTCCCACCACCCTCTGCCATCACCCTCTGCCATCACCCTCTGCCATCACCCTCCCATCACCCTGCCATCACCCTCTGCCATCACCCTCTGCCATCACCCTCTGCCATCACCCTCTGCCATCACCCTCTGCCATCACCTTCCCATCACCCTCTGCCATCACCCTCCCATCACCCTGCCATCACCCTCCCATCACCCTGCCATCACCCTCCCATCACCCTGCCCCATCACCCTGCCCCATCACCCTGCCCCATCACCCTCCCATCTCCCTCCCAAACAAAGAATAATAAAAATTGTCTACATGTACATTGTACACACCTTTATGTCGTTAGCACCACTTCATAAACAACATTGCAGAGGAAACGGCGCTTCTTCTTTGTTTCCTCGTCCTGGGCAAGAATGCGGAGGCTGCTGGATCTGCCAACCCTACAGGTCGCCACGTAGAACTGGCAATGGCTGAAGAAGTCTCTTGGGCAGAAGATCCCAACATGGTGTAGCGACTGCCAAAAGAAGTTGTGCACTTATTTTGATGAAATCTTTTCGTAACAATTTTTCTTCAATCAATAAATAAATAATAAGAATTGTCCACATGTACACACCTGTATGTCGTTAGCAGCTCTTCATAAACAACATTGCTGAGGAAACGGCACTTCTCCAGGAGATCCTAACATGGTGTACGACTGGCAAAAGAAGTTGTGCACTTTTTTTGATGAATTCGTTTCGAAACAATTTTTCTTCAATAAATAAATAATAATAAAAATTGTCTACATGTACATTGTACACACCTTTATCTCCTTAGCACCTCTTCATAAACAGCATTGCAGAGGAAACGGCGCTTCTTCTTTGTTTCCTCGTCCTGGGCAAGAATGCGGAGGCTGCTGGATCTGCCAACCCTTCAGGCCGCCACGTAGAACTGACAATGGCTGAAGAAGTGTCTTGGGCAGAAGATCCCAACATGGTGTAGCGACTGCCAAAAGAAGTTGTGCACTTATTTTGATGAATTCTTTTCGAAACAATGTTTCTTCAATCAATAAAGAAATAATAAGAATTGTCCACATGTACACACCTGTATGTCGTTAGCAGCTCTTCATAAACAACATTGCAGAGGAAACGGCACTTCTCCAGGAGATTCCAACATGGTGTACGACTGCCAAAAAAAGTTGTGCATTTTTTTTGATGAATTCTTTTCGAAACAATTGTTCTTCAATAAATAAATAATAATAAAAATTGCTACATGTACATTGTACACACCTTTATGTCGTTAGCACCTCTTAATAAACAACGTTGCTGAGGAAACGGCGCTTCTTCTTTGTTTCCTCGTCCAGGGCAAGAATGCGGAGGCTGCTGGATCTGCCAACCCTACAGGTCGCCACGTAGAACTGGCAATGGCTGAAGAAGTCTCTTGGGCAGAAGATCCCAACATGGTGTAGCGACTGCCAAAAGAAGTTGTGCACTTATTTTGATGAAATCTTTTCGTAACAATTTTTCTTCAATCAATAAATAAATAATAAGAATTGTCCACATGTACACACCTGTATGTCGTTAGCAGCTCTTCATAAACAACATTGCTGAGGAAACGGCACTTCTCCAGGAGATCCTAACATGGTGTACGACTGGCAAAAGAAGTTGTGCACTTTTTTTGATGAATTCGTTTCGAAACAATTTTTCTTCAATAAATAAATAATAATAAAAATTGTCTACATGTACATTGTACACACCTTTATCTCGTTAGCACCTCATCATAAACAACATTGCTGAGGAAACGGCGCTTCTTCTTTGTTTCCTCGTCCAGGGCAAGAATGCGGAGGCTGCTGGAACTGCCAACCCTACTGGCCGCCACGTAGAACTGACCATGGCTGAAGAAGTCTCTTGTGCAGAAGATCCCAACATGGTGTAGCGACTGTCCTTGGGATTTATTCACAGTCATGGCAAAGCAGGGTCGTACCGGAAACTGCCGACGCCGCAGAGTGAATGGGAACATGTTGTCAGATGGACTCAAGGTTATGCGTGGAATGAGCAATGTGCGTCCAGAATTGACACCCATCACAGATTTTGCAACCAACAGATTTGGAAGGATCTGAAGTATGATGTACCTTGAGCCATTGCAGTGCCCGCTTTGCTGGTCGAAGTTTCGCAGCAGCATGATAACCATACCCACCTTGAGAGAGATTCGATGTGGAGGCATACCAGATGGACAGAGGGTGTTCAGGAACTCAGGCGGATACAAATGATCACCCTCAGATTCCGCTGTATCGACGCTACAGCAAACATGTTCCTCCCCTGGAAATATGGTCGTCATGTAGGCATTTACCTGATCGACTTCGGAATTGGTCGGTCATAGTATAACACGCTCGCATAGCCACTTGGGGTTGCTAATGTTGTTATGCAAGTCTTCGTACACCCAAGTGACAATATCCTGAAGTTTTTCACCTGGAAGAATGAGCGGTTCCCTGAGCTCAATAGCAAATTCACCCTGTTCTGGATTGACAGGAATCTTCCCTTCACCCAGATCCAGCAGGAATTTTGCAAAAGCAGATTCGTCCTGTTGTTCTCCAGCACCCTGCATGATCCTCATGTTTACTCTGAGACGAAGTATCTGCACTTTTCTCCACAGGTATGAGCTCTTGAAGCACCTTCCAACTATGTCAATACAGCTACCGTGAGGCACAACAGTAAGGATCTGCCTCCAGTCACCACTGAAAACCATTGTAATGCCGCCAAATGGTTCCTCTGAGCCCCGAAGCCACTGGAATGTTCGATCTGCTGCCTCCAATGCTCGACGATCCATCATTGAAACCTCATCCACCACCATTAGATTAGTCATGCGTATGAGTGCTGCAGTGGTGTCATTTTCACTGATGTTGCAAGTGGACTCATCAGTGAGAATGAGAGGACACTTGGTCCTACTATGGAAGGTGGCCCCTTTAGGCAGCAGCGTAGCTGCAATACCACTTGCAGCAGTTGCAAGAGCCACTTTGCCCATTGCTCGCACTTTGTTGAGTATATGAGACAATGTGAATGTTTTCCCAGTCCCACCACTTGCATCAACTGCAAGCATGCAGCCATGTCCGTGTTCCACACTCCGCATCACTTTATCGACAACAACGCGCTGCTCGTCATTAAGAAGGCACTCTGTTTGAGCGAAGTAAGCCTCAAGTTCTCCTATATTGTGCACTGTTTCGTGCTCGATGACGCGCGGAATGCGAGACTGGAAATGAACTGGTTCAGGCTCAGGAAGGCCAAAGGTCTTACTGAGCGAAAAGCCGTGGCACTCAACTTTGTTCCTCAGCTCTAGTAGCACTGCACTCACAATGCGTCCATTTGGTTCATTCACACCTGCTGCACGCATGAAGTCCTCGCACAGCACATACTTGTGCCTTTCCCAGAACTGCACGTGGTTGCCTCTGAGAACGAATATGAGCATGTTGGCAAATACTTCGCGGACTGCAGGGCCAAATGCAATATTTGCAGCCTCTTCCATAACAGAATCCACCTCCTGGTCATTGTCAACGATGCCATATGCAATGCAGGCTGCCAGATAGGTCTCCATGAGCCTACCACCAACACGACGGAGATCCAGAAAGCATGTGGGGCCAGGCACGCGGTACAGTAGCATGCGGAGATAGTACAACTCGGCAGTATGTGAGTTGACGGGAATAATGGGGAGCCGCCCAACCGTATCAGCCATACGGTTATCCTGGAAACTCAGCCTTCTCTTCCGCAATTGAAACCTTTTCCTCTAGTAGGTGAAGTGTTGGAATACATCTGGATATAGAACATGACGCATGTGTGGATGGAGATTCATGGCTTCGAAAAAGGCGGTGAGGGTTGTTGCAGGGGGTCCTGACTCTGCCACGTTCTGTACGGCACCTTCGTCATTGAACGTGATCACCTGCTCATCCTGTAGATGGAGTGCCAGCATCTCGACTGGTGGGTACTTGCGTTGAATGGGAAAATCGTATATGCGCCAGTATCCCTCAGATGCGGTGATGTAATGCCCTAGTTCGTAGCGTGCCACTTCATCATGTCGTAATGCCTCTCGCATCCTCTCATGAGGCTCTAGTCTGACCAGGCACTGGTCCGGGCCCTTTTGAAGGTATTTGTACAGGTACTTGACACAGGTGACAGCACAGACGATCTCAAGGTTGATGTGAGCATCGTACCTGAGGACAATATATGGATTGTAAGGCACAACCCATGCATTGTTAACTAATACGTTAGCACCGCCTCGTATTGTCTTCATGATGGGATCACCAGGTGCTGCTTCTGCCCGTCTTCTGTACAGGGGATAGGAGTCATCAGAGAAGCTTGTCGTTTGTCGTAGGGCTTTGGGATAGTCCTTTGTGCACTTCCGGTCTGCCATGCAAGGGCTCAAGATGTTCCATTCCCCACATGGGCCGTGAATCATGTGTGATGTCACGATACGGTGTAGTTCCGGATTTGTGAGTCTGTCAGGAATCTCAGCAGAGACCACGCGATCGACATCTGCTGGTGTTCTGGGCTTGTCGCGAGGTACCACGGTCAGGAGCATGTGTATATGGGGAAGGTGACGCTTTTGTGTTTCCTTCACCATCACGTAAGCGTCCACATGCCCCAAGATGTCATGCTTGAGGATGTCTGCGAGGAGTGCTTCCACCTTCATATGAAACACCCGGGCGATGATATCAGGTCTTGCATTGGGTGGCTGACCCTCAAAAACCGATTCTTTAATTTCTGGCCACTTTGGGTTGCAAGTGAATGTTAGGAAAAAGTCTGGTTTTCCCTTGACTCGGACTAAAGCCATTGCATCCTGAAACTCTTTGGCATACCAACGTGGTGACCCATAAATTGACGGTGGCAGAATGGTGAGGCGTCCAGGTAGCACCTCAGCATCACTGTTCAACGCATCAACGATGATCTTATACTTTTCTGCCTTAATTGACTTCTGGTTGCAGCGAATCCAAGTGAGACGGTGTGACTCAATTTTTGCCATCATGTCGCATACGTACTGCTGTGTCAACTTTCCACCACGAAGCAGTAGATTGAAGTGATGAGTAGGATCACGTACTTGTAGATGGTAGCGGTAGAAAGTTGTTGGCGTTGTCCCTGCCAACTCAGTGTGGTACCCCTGAGAGCCGCAGGGTAGCAGAAGTATGTATGATAGTGGGTCATACGCTGGATGCATGGCATCTATTGTCTGTAAACCTCCTCCTCTGAGGTGAACAGCGACTGCCAGCCTTCCAAGCTGCTCTGTTGTCATTGCCCCTGGAGCAATGACAGCCACATCGCTGTCTGGTGAGGGAAGGTTAACGGTACCATGATGAAGGTCTCGGCGCCGCGTGCGACCTGTTAACACAATATTCAGTTCATTGGCGCTATCATTATGAACCACATACTCAATGGCTGATTTGAATTGCTGGACGTATGGGTTGCACTCATGAATGGCCTGTTGTGCTCTTAGCAAAAACTGCTCATTCAGGCCACTGTTCGAGGTGTGGGCACGACGATAATCCAGCTCATGGGCTGGATCGTGAAAGTAGATCTGAGCAAAGCGTGGGGTACAACCCAGATCGGCAAGAGGAGCACCAATGTAATGGTAAACCTTACCTTGTATGCGCACTCCAGGATTGAAGCCAGGCATACGTATCTCTCGGACACCGATACTTGCCATTGCCAGCGCGTTGTTGTACTGTTTCGCGTGCTTCACAAAGTCCTGGTTAAGGAAAAGGTTTTTAATAGCATCAGGAGGTTGTGATGGAATTGAACCGGGTTTTGGATTCGTAGGATCATGCATAAGATCGACCTTGCCGTGGTTGCAGCAAAATCCTCTTCTCTCCTCATTCCACACCAAAGCAGCACAATGCGAGCATTTAGTGCATTGAAATATTGAGGTCCTGCTCAACGCGTGCCTGTACTCACCATGAAGTACCTCTCGGAAGAAATCGGTATCATCGTATCGAGCAAGGTTGCGATTGTCATGGTGAGCCTGCTCTAGTCTCACACGGTGTACATCCTGATGGTGCAGGGCATCCCTTAGTTGCCGGTCTTCTCGTTGGTGAGGGATTTCTTCTGCACGACGCCTTGTCACGCGCGTAACGTCGTGTGTCAAGCGAGCAGCGCGTTCTTCATCCGTTTCTTCTGCACGACGCCTTGTCATGCGTCCAGTGTTGTCTGCCAAGCGAGCAGTCCGTTCTTCATCCGTTTCTTCTGCACGACGCCTTGCCTCGCGTCCAGTGTTGTCTGCCAAGCGAGCAGTCCGTTCTTCATCCGTTTCTTCTGCACGACGTCTTCTCACGCGCGTAACGACGCGTGTCAGGCGAGCAGCTCGTTCTTCGTCAGATTCCATTGCGCGTGCACGGCGTGCAGCTTCGTTCCTTCGGTCTCGTAAACGGCGACTCGATTGGGGCATTGTCTTTATCTACAATCTATCTATAAGATAGACAGTAAGTATATAGACGGTAAGTATAATATAGAAAAGATAGAAAAGATAGAATAGATAGATCTAACAATAAGGCAGTGGTAAGATACAATCGAGACAGTTAGTCGTCACTTTCGTAAGGCCGGAAGTGAAGTCGTCACTGTCCGGAAGTTCGCAAATCGCAGTTACGATTATTTTAGTGTTAATGCCCAATTATTCAATTAGCGCCAACGTATTTTGTTTTTTTGCAATTTAATCGCAAGGAAAAGTAGAAAGAGAAGAGGGGGGAAAAAAAAAAAGAAAAGCCTTGCCTTGCTGCAAACAGCTGCTGCAAACAACAACAACAGTGAAGTCTTCACTGTCCGGAAGTTCGCATATCGCAGTGACGATTATTTTAGTGTTAATGCCCAATTATTCAATTAGCGCCAACGTATTTTGTTTTTTTGCAATTTAATCGCAAGGCAAAGTAGAAATAGAAGAGGGGGGGGGGGGGGGGAAAAAAAAAGCCTTGCCTTGCTGCAAACAGCTGCTGCAAACAACAACAACAGTGAAGTCTTCACTGTCCGGAAGTTCGCATATCGCAGTGACGATTATTTTAGTGTTAATGCCCAATTATTCAATTAGCGCCAACGTATTTTGTTTTTTTGCAATTTAATCGCAAGGCAAAGTAGAAAGAGAAGAGGGGAAAAAAAAAAAAAAAAGCCTTGCCTTGCTGCAAACAGCTGCTGCAAACAACAACAACAGTGAGGTCTTCACTGTCCGGAAGTTCGCATATCGCAGTTAGAAAGAGAAGAGGGGGAAAAAAAAAAAAAAAAGCCTTGCCTTGCTGCAAACAGCTGCTGCAAACAACAACAACAGTGAAGTCTTCACTGTCCGGAAGTTGTCCGAAAGCGAAAGAATCGCAAATTAGTTTTAATTAGTTTTAAAACATAGTTTAACGCCAACATAGCGCCAACATAGTTTGCCGACGGGAAATAAATGAATACGCTCTCAAATGTGCCGTCCGAGGCAGAGTCTGTTCGCCACGTTCGGCACACGTGATAGCTCGCTGCTCTCTGATTGGTTGAACCGTTTTTTGGACATAGCTCGCTAAGTACTTCTCCGATTAATATGAAACCTTGAAAAGGCACATCCTCGGGTCCCCAGCAATATACCTGGCAAGTTTCAAGTATATCGGACCGGTAGTTGTCGAGAAACAGCGGTCGCATACACACACACAGACAGAGATTAGTGGAATTATAGATAGACTAGGACGTGCCCATACGTGGGTGCCCGTTCCTTGCCAAATAAAAATAAAATTTTTTTTTGCCAAATTTAAATCAAGTTTACCTCCCTATCTTTGCTAGCCATGACATTCGATGCCATTGACCATTGCCACTCCTACGCCACGGTGAGGCGACAGGGTAGGATTTGTAGGAGACCTGAAAGTGCAGTGTCAGTATGTATTCCATGTTCGAATTGTTGTAGTTTTAAAATAGTAAAAAAAAAAAAAAGGTTTGCAAAGCATATCACCAAATTGAAACAGAATTGAAACAGAGCAGAATTCGTTATTATTATTATATTACTACAAATTATTACAAATTATTACATTACAAATTTTATTCGTTAATGTTAATTCCCTGCCATCACCCACTGCCATCACCCTCTGCCATCACCCTCCCATCACCCTCCCATCACCCTGCCATCACCCTCCCATCACCCTGCCCCATCACCCTGCCCCATCACCCTCCCATCTCCCCCCCATCACCCTCCCATCACCCTCCCATCACCCTGCCATCTCCCTCCCACCACCCTCTGCCATCACCCTCTGCCATAACCCTCTGCCATAACCCTCTGCCATCACCCTGCCATCACCCTCTGCCATCACCCTCTGCCATCACCCTCTGCCATCACCCTCTGCCATCACCCTCTGCAATCACCCTCTGCCATCACCCTCTGCCATCACCCTCCCATCACCCTGCCATCACCCTCCCATCACCCTGCCATCACCCTGCCATCACCCTGCCCCATCACCCTGCCCCATCACCCTCCCATCTCCCCCCCATCACCCTCCCATCACCCTCCCATCACCCTGCCATCTCCCTCCCACCACCCTCTGCCATCACCCTCTGCCATCACCCTCTGCCATCACCCTCCCATCACCCTCCCATCACCCTGCCATCACCCTCTGCCATCACCCTCTGCCATCACCCTCTGCCATCACCCTCTGCCATCACCCTCTGCCATCACCTTCCCATCACCCTCTGCCATCACCCTCCCATCACCCTGCCATCACCCTCCCATCACCCTGCCATCACCCTCCCATCACCCTGCCCCATCACCCTGCCCCATCACCCTGCCCCATCACCCTCCCATCTCCCTCCCAAACAAAGAATAATAAAAATTGTCTACATGTACATTGTACACACCTTTATGTCGTTAGCACCACTTCATAAACAACATTGCAGAGGAAACGGCGCTTCTTCTTTGTTTCCTCGTCCTGGGCAAGAATGCGGAGGCTGCTGGATCTGCCAACCCTACAGGTCGCCACGTAGAACTGGCAATGGCTGAAGAAGTCTCTTGGGCAGAAGATCCCAACATGGTGTAGCGACTGCCAAAATAAGTTGTGCACTTATTTTGATGAAATCTTTTCGTAACAATTTTTCTTCAATCAATAAATAAATAATAAGAATTGTCCACATGTACACACCTGTATGTCGTTAGCAGCTCTTCATAAACAACATTGCTGAGGAAACGGCACTTCTCCAGGAGATCCTAACATGGTGTATGACTGGCAAAAGAAGTTGTGCACTTTTTTTGATGAATTCGTTTCGAAACAATTTTTCTTCAATAAATAAATAATAATAAAAATTGTCTACATGTACATTGTACACACCTTTATCTCCTTAGCACCTCTTCATAAACAGCATTGCAGAGGAAACGGCGCTTCTTCTTTGTTTCCTCGTCCTGGGCAAGAATGTGGAGGCTGCTGGATCTGCCAACCCTACAGGCCGCCACGTAGAACTGACAATGGCTGAAGAAGTGTCTTGGGCAGAAGATCCCAACATGGTGTAGCGACTGCCAAAAGAAGTTGTGCACTTATTTTGATGAATTCTTTTCGAAACAATGTTTCTTCAATCAATAAAGAAATAATAAGAATTGTCCACATGTACACACCTGTATGTCGTTAGCAGCTCTTCATAAACAACATTGCAGAGGAAACGGCACTTCTCCAGGAGATTCCAACATGGTGTACGACTGCCAAAAAAAGTTGTGCATTTTTTTTGATGAATTCTTTTCGAAACAATTGTTCTTCAATAAATAAATAATAATAAAAATTGCTACATGTACATTGTACACACCTTTATGTCGTTAGCACCTCTTAATAAACAACGTTGCTGAGGAAACGGCGCTTCTTCTTTGTTTCCTCGTCCAGGGCAAGAATGCGGAGGCTGCTGGATCTGCCAACCCTACAGGTCGCCACGTAGAACTGGCAATGGCTGAAGAAGTCTCTTGGGCAGAAGATCCCAACATGGTGTAGCGACTGCCAAAAGAAGTTGTGCACTTATTTTGATGAAATCTTTTCGTAACAATTTTTCTTCAATCAATAAATAAATAATAAGAATTGTCCACATGTACACACCTGTATGTCGTTAGCAGCTCTTCATAAACAACATTGCTGAGGAAACGGCACTTCTCCAGGAGATCCTAACATGGTGTACGACTGGCAAAAGAAGTTGTGCACTTTTTTTGATGAATTCGTTTCGAAACAATTTTTCTTCAATAAATAAATAATAATAAAAATTGTCTACATGTACACTGTACACACCTTTATCTCGTTAGCACCTCATCATAAACAACATTGCTGAGGAAACGGCGCTTCTTCTTTGTTTCCTCGTCCAGGGCAAGAATGCGGAGGCTGCTGGAACTGCCAACCCTACTGGCCGCCACGTAGAACTGACCATGGCTGAAGAAGTCTCTTGTGCAGAAGATCCCAACATGGTGTAGCGACTGTCCTTGGGATTTATTCACAGTCATGGCAAAGCAGGGTCGTACCGGAAACTGCCGACGCCGCAGAGTGAATGGGAACATGTTGTCAGATGGACTCAAGGTTATGCGTGGAATGAGCAATGTGCGTCCAGAATTGACACCCATCACAGATTTTGCAACCAACAGATTTGGAAGGATCTGAAGTATGATGTACCTTGAGCCATTGCAGTGCCCGCTTTGCTGGTCGAAGTTTCGCAGCAGCATGATTACCATACCCACCTTGAGAGAGATTCGATGTGGAGGCATACCAGATGGACAGAGGGTGTTCAGGAACTCAGGCGGATACAAATGATCACCCTCAGATTCCGCTGTATCGACGCTACAGCAAACATGTTCCTCCCCTGGAAATATGGTCGTCATGTAGGCATTTACCTGATCGACTTCGGAATTGGTCGGACATAGTATAACACGCTCGCATAGCCACTTGGGGTTGCTAATGTTGTTATGCAAGTCTTCGTACACCCAAGTGACAATATCCTGAAGTTTTTCACCTGGAAGAATGAGCGGTTCCCTGAGCTCAATAGCAAATTCACCCTGTTCTGGATTGACAGGAATCTTCCCTTCACCCAGATCCAGCAGGAATTTTGCAAAAGCAGATTCGTCCTGTTGTTCTCCAGCACCCTGCATGATCCTCATGTTTACTCTGAGACGAAGTATCTGCACTTTTCTCCACAGGTATGAGCTCTTGAAGCACCTTCCAACTATGTCAATACGGCTACCGTCAGGCACAACAGTAAGGATCTGCCTCCAGTCACCACTGAAAACCATTGTAATGCCGCAAAATGGTTCCTCTGAGCCCCGAAGCCACTGGAATGTTCGATCTGCTGCCTCCAATGCTCGACGATCCATCATTGAAACCTCATCCACCACCATTAGATTAGTCATGCTTATGAGTGCTGCAGTGGTGTCATTTTCACTGATGTTGCAAGTGGACTCATCAGTGAGAATGAGAGGACACTTGGTCCTACTATGGAAGGTGGCCCCTTTAGGCAGCAGCGTAGCTGCAATACCACTTGCAGCAGTTGCAAGAGCCACTTTGCCCATCGCTCGCACTTTGTTGAGTATATGAGACAATGTGAATGTTTTCCCAGTCCCACCACTTGCATCAACTGCAAGCATGCAGCCATGTCCGTGTTCCACACTCCGCATCACTTTATCAACAACAACGCGCTGCTCATCATTAAGAAGGCACTCTGTTTGAGCGATGTGAGCCTCAAGTTCTCCTATATTGTGCACTGTTTCGTGCTCGATGACGCGCGGAATGCGAGACTGGAAATGAACTGGTTCAGGCTCAGGAAGGCCAAAGGTCTTACTGAGCGAAAAGCCGTGGCACTCAACTTTGTTCCTCAGCTCTAGTAGCACTGCACTCACAATGCGTCCATTTGGTTCATTCACACCTGCTGCACGCATGAAGTCCTCGCACAGCACATACTTGTGCCTTTCCCAGAACTGCACGTGGTTGCCTCTGAGAACGAATATGAGCATGTTGGCAAATACTTCGCGGACTGCAGGGCCAAATGCAATATTTGCAGCCTCTTCCATAACAGAATCCACCTCCTGGTCATTGTCAACGATGCCATATGCAATGCAGGCTGCCAGATAGGTCTCCATGAGCCTACCACCAACACGACGGAGATCCAGAAAGCATGTGGGGCCAGGCACGCGGTACAGTAGCATGCGGAGATAGTACAACTCGGCAGTATGTGAGTTGACGGGAATAATGGGGAGCCGCCCAACCGTATCAGCCATACGGTTATCCTGGAAACTCAGCCTTCTCTTCCGCAATTGAAACCTTTTCCTCAAGTAGGTGAAGTGTTGGAATACATCTGGATATAGAACATGACGCATGTGTGGATGGAGATTCATGGCTTCGAAAAAGGCGGTGAGGGTTGTTGCAGGGGGTCCTGACTCTGCCACGTTCTGTACGGCACCTTCGTCATTGAACGTGATCACCTGCTCATCCTGTAGATGGAGTGCCAGCATCTCGACTGGTGGGTACTTGCGTTGAATGGGAAAATCGTATATGCGCCAGTATCCCTCAGATGCGGTGATGTAACGCCCTAGTTCGTAGCGTGCCACTTCATCATGTCGTAATGCCTCTCGCATCCTCTCATGAGGCTCTAGTCTGATCAGGCACTGGTCCGGGCCCTTTTGAAGGTATTTGTACAGGTACTTGACACAGGTGACAGCACAGACGATCTCAAGGTTGATGTGAGCATCGTACCTGAGGACAATATATGGATTGTAAGGCACAACCCATGCATTGTTAACTAATACGTTAGCACCGCCTCGTATTGTCTTCATGATGGGATCACCAGGTGCTGCTTCTGCCCGTCTTCTGTACAGGGGATAGGAGTCATCAGAGAAGCTTGTCGTTTGTCGTAGGGCTTTGGGATAGTCCTTTGTGCACTTCCGGTCTGCCATGCAAGGGCTCAAGATGTTCCATTCCCCACATGGGCCGTGAATCATTTGTGATGTCACGATACGGTGTAGTTCCGGATTTGTGAGTCTGTCAGGAATCTCAGCAGAGACCACGCGATCGACATCTGCTGGTGTTCTGGGCTTGTCGCGAGGTACCACGGTCAGGAGCATGTGTATATGGGGAAGGTGACGCTTTTGTGTTTCCTTCACCATCACGTAAGCGTCCACATGCCCCAAGATGTCATGCTTGAGGATGTCTGCGAGGAGTGCTTCCACCTTCATATGAAACACCCGGGCGATGATATCAGGTCTTGCATTGGGTGGCTGACCCTCAAAAACCGATTCTTTAATTTCTGGCCACTTTGGGTTGCAGGTGAATGTTAGGAAAAAGTCTGGTTTTCCCTTGACTCGGACTAAAGCCATTGCATCCTGAAACTCTTTGGCATACCAACGTGGTGACCCATAAATTGACGGTGGCAGAATGGTGAGGCGTCCAGGTAGCACCTCAGCATCACTGTTCAACGCATCAACGATGATCTTATACTTTTCTGCCTTAATTGACTTCTGGTTGCAGCGAATCCAAGTGAGACGGTGTGACTCAATTTTTGCCATCATGTCGCATACCTACTGCTGTGTCAACTTTCCACCACGAAGCAGTAGATTGAAGTGATGAGTAGGATCACGTACTTGTAGATGGTAGCGGTAGAAAGTTGTTGGCGTTGTCCCTGCCAACTCAGTGTGGTACCCCTGAGAGCCGCAGGGTAGCAGAAGTATGTATGATAGTGGGTCATACGCTGGATGCATGGCATCTATTGTCTGTAAACCTCCTCCTCTGAGGTGAACAGCGACTGCCAGCCTTCCAAACTGCTCTGTTGTCATTGCCCCTGGAGCAATGACAGCCACATCGCTGTCTGGTGAGGGAAGGTTGACGGTACCATGATGAAGGTCTCGGCGCCGCGTGCGACCTGTTAACACAATATTCAGTTCATTGGCGCTATCATTATGAACCACATACTCAATGGCTGATTTGAATTGCTGGACGTATGGGTTGCACTCATGAATGGCCTGTTGTGCTCTTAGCAAAAACTGCTCATTCAGGCCACTGTTCGAGGTGTGGGCACGATGATAATCCAGCTCATGGGCTGGATCGTGAAAGTAGATCTGAGCAAAGCGTGGGGTACAACCCAGATCGGCAAGAGGAGCACCAATGTAATGGTAAACCTTACCTTGTATGCGCACTCCAGGATTGAAGCCAGGCATACGTATCTCTCGGACACCGATACTTGCCATTGCCAGCGCGTTGTTGTACTGTTTCGCGTGCTTCACAAAGTCCTGGTTAAGGAAAAGGTTTTTAATAGCATCTGGAGGTTGTGATGGAATTGAACCGGGTTTTGGATTCGTAGGATCATGCATAAGATCGACCTTGCCGTGGTTGCAGCAAAATCCTCCTCTCTCCTCATTCCACACCAAAGCAGCACAATGCGAGCATTTAGTGCATTGAAATATTGAGGTCCTGCTCAACGCGTGCCTGTACTCACCATGAAGTACCTCTCGGAAGAAATCGGTATCATCGTATCGAGCAAGGTTGCGATTGTCATGGTGAGCCTGCTCTAGTCTCACACGGTGTACATCCTGATGGCGCAGGGCATCCCTTAGTTGCCGGTCTTCTCGCTGGTGAGGGATTTCTTCTGCACGACGCCTTGTCACGCGCGTAACGTCGTGTGTCAAGCGAGCAGCGCGTTCTTCATCCGTTTCTTCTGCACGACGCCTTGTCATGCGTCCAGTGTTGTCTGCCAAGCGAGCAGTCCGTTCTTCATCCGTTTCTTCTGCACGACGCCTTGCCTCGCGTCCAGTGTTGTCTGCCAAGCGAGCAGTCCGTTCTTCATCCGTTTCTTCTGCACGACGTCTTCTCACGCGCGTAACGACGCGTGTCAGGCGAGCAGCTCGTTCTTCGTCAGATTCCATTGCGCGTGCACGGCGTGCAGCTTCGTTCCTTCGGTCTCGTAAACGGCGACTCGATTGGGGCATTGTCTTTATCTACAATCTATCTATAAGATAGACAGTAAGTATATAGACGGTAAGTATAATATAGAAAAGATAGAAAAGATAGAATAGATAGATCTAACAATAAGACAGTGGTAAGATACAATCGAGACAGTTAGTCGTCACTTTCGTAAGGCCGGAAGTGAAGTCGTCACTGTCCGGAAGTTCGCAAATCGCAGTTACGATTATTTTAGTGTTAATGCCCAATTATTCAATTAGCGCCAACGTATTTTGTTTTTTTGCAATTTAATCGCAAGGAAAAGTAGAAAGAGAAGAGGGGGAAAAAAAAAAGAAAAGCCTTGCCTTGCTGCAAACAGCTGCTGCAAACAACAACAACAGTGAAGTCTTCACTGTCCGGAAGTTCGCATATCGCAGTGACGATTATTTTAGTGTTAATGCCCAATTATTCAATTAGCGCCAACGTATTTTGTTTTTTTGCAATTTAATCGCAAGGCAAAGTAGAAAGAGAAGAGGGGGGGGGGGGGAAAAAAAAAAAGCCTTGCCTTGCTGCAAACAGCTGCTGCAAACAACAACAACAGTGAAGTCTTCACTGTCCGGAAGTTCGCATATCGCAGTGACGATTATTTTAGTGTTAATGCCCAATTATTCAATTAGCGCCAACGTATTTTGTTTTTTTGCAATTTAATCGCAAGGCAAAGTAGAAAGAGAAGAGGGGAAAAAAAAAAAAAAAAGCCTTGCCTTGCTGCAAACAGCTGCTGCAAACAACAACAACAGTGAGGTCTTCACTGTCCGGAAGTTCGCATATCGCAGTTAGAAAGAGAAGAGGGGGAAAAAAAAAAAAAAAGCCTTGCCTTGCTGCAAACAGCTGCTGCAAACAACAACAACAGTGAAGTCTTCACTGTCCGGAAGTTGTCCGAAAGCGAAAGAATCGCAAATTAGTTTTAATTAGTTTTAAAACATAGTTTAACGCCAACATAGTGCCAACATAGTTTGCCGACGGGAAATAAATGAATACGCTCTCAAATGTGCCGTCCGAGGCAGAGTCTGTTCGCCACGTTCGGCACACGTGATAGCTCGCTGCTCTCTGATTGGTTGAATCGTTTTTTGGACATAGCTCGGTAAGTACTTCTCCGATTAATATGAAACCTTGAAAAGGCACATCCTCGGGTCCCCAGCAATATACCTGGCAAGTTTCAAGTATATCGGACCGGTAGTTGTCGAGAAACAGCGGTCGCATACACACACACAGACAGAGATTAGTGGAATTATAGATAGATATATAAATACATCACACATACACCCTCTCTCCATCCTAATACTCCACGATCTCCTCATGCCATGACAAAAGGATAACACCCAAAATGCCATCTTCTCCTGCTTCCCACACCTGTGAGCATACTTCGATCAATGTTCTGTTGATTCCATCCATTATTCTGGAGATTCTGTTGAACTGGTGTGGCATTTCGATCTCTTCTCAACAGATAAGGAAATGTTCTCATCTTTGGTCCTCTATGCTGAAAACCTTCCCCACTCTTATCTATGTGAGACATTTTTACTCTATTCTGCTGATTGCTTCCTCATCCTCTGTCAGAGAAAGCCTTATCAATGTAAGTGGAGAAATGTTTTGAGGCTGTTGGCAAGCAAGCCTGTTTTTATCAGATGAAGAACTCACAATGTCATTGCAAAATATCACTCCACATCCTGAAGAACAGCTCACTTTTATGAGGAGCGGAAGCTGCAAGGCAAAATATTCCAAATATGATATGCTCTATTCTACGAAGCATTGATGTGACACCATTTTGTATTTGTTATGTGTGGAAGTTTCATATTTTATGGCAGTAATTTGACTCTTCAGCTGTAAGAGGATTGGTTCCTGCGTAGTTCCGTTTGTTATTTGCTGATGCTGTTGGTCCTGCCTATGTCCGACAGCCAACGACGTTTTGTTCAGCTGTATCTTGGACACAAGACAGTTGTTATTACCTTGAGGAGATTGTTCTTCCGATACAAATTCAATCGAGCATGTGTGGGATGATTAAAGATGCATTACGACAGCATCACGCTTATGCACTAGGTCTGGAATAATTTGGAGTGGAATGAATGGAATCTACGAGAACAGGATTTCTACCATCAAGCCATCTGCATCATTCCGAGAAACTGCTGGGCTTGTACTGTATAAGCTACTGTGGTGGACACTCTACATATTGAGCCTCAAATACAACAGGATTGTTTAATGTTTGAGAATTTCCCTGGAGTTGAATCTCTAAAGATATTCAACAACACTCATTGGTGTTATTTCTCGGAAAACACCTTGTAGTTTGCAGGAAATCGTCCAACAGGATGGTGCAAAGGTAGCACACTTGCCTTTTACCTGTCTCATCTCCATCCAAAGATAAAATATCGAATTTCTTCAAATATCGCATTGATTCACAGGTAAGATGTTGCATGACAAAGTGTGCCGTACCTTAGGTGCATGTTAAGCAGGGTGGTCCGGCTGTTAACATTAGTTGGTGGACATTAATGATTCCTTGTTTTCTTTCATGAAGAGTCGACAAGGCGTCGTTGAACGTCTGGGCTTGTCAGGCAGTTTGTGAAAGGCGTTGGCAAATAACTTTCTCTGCTGACCCCAGAAGAAGGTGGGAATAATTGGGCATTAAAGTAGTAGTAGTAGAGTAGTAGTAGTAGTAGTAGTGTAGTAGTAGTAGTAGTAGTAGTAGTAGTAGTAGTAGTAGTGCTTTTGTTGGAAAGGTTATCGAGATTTGCGTTCAGAGCTCATGCAAGCTCAGGCAAACATATGTTCCCAGTTTAATGTCGCTCAATTCCTCATCTCTGCAAGTCCATGGTTTGAACTACAGTAGACAAGGTAGAGCATTTTGAAGAGAAAGCACTACCAAGATAGATAAGGGGAAGGTAAAAGAACGCAAAAGAACACCAAAAAAAGCACGCCAAAGAACACCAAAAAAAGAATGCCAAATAACACATTTATACAAATAAGAGCAAAGTATCTTGTGGAGAGACCGTACAAAGTGCATCATTTATAGTCCAGGTTTCCTTAAACTTTTGAACAGTGTTACTATATTCTGCCGCCTTGTACTCAGAAATAATGCGTGAGCGTATTAAGCCCTTCAGACCTACAGAACTGTGTTCCACCACATTTCTCTCAATTTTCGCCTTCCTGGTTTTATATATTGCCATTTTCCCACAGGCTAAAATAAAGTTAACAAGGAGATCACGTGACTTGCTTAGTTTCTTTACCGGGTGCCCGATGATAAAAAGTGTTGGAGAGAAGTGAAGCCAGAAGCGCAAGAGAAGATTTTTCATCAGTAAGAACACTGGTTCAAGACGGTGGCATTGAAGGTATATGTGAAATATAGTTTCCCTCTCACCACAAAAGCAGCAATCCTCTGGGAAGTTAGTGAAATGCCGCATCATAGATCCAGAGCTCAGTGCGCCATGTAGCAACCTCCAACTTAAGTCTGCCATCATTCTTGGCGTTGGGTAGAGATAGAGTGAATCCCAACGTGGATGAACAGTCAAAATAAGTGGAGGAATCTCATGCCAGTGAGTATCCAGTCGGGTTGCAAGAGCTATATAATGGAGCGAGTGGATCACTAGCAGGTATATATTTTTCCTTGATAGCCCACAGAACGACATTTCCACTGTGCCAGGGGTCTTACTCATATTGTTTGCAGGTATTGGCTGAGAGAGCTCGCAACATCGTGGTCGGATTTTAAAATCCATGGAGTTACCGATGGACATCTGCCCAGATCCATCACCCTCTTTGGAGTTCTCTAGATATTCCAGACAATCGGGAGGCAAGGAGCTTTTGACCTCTTCAAGTATCCTGGAGGGGATCCTGATTGTCCTCAGGCCCATTTTCGCTGCGAGTTCCTTGGGTAAAATAAGCCTTCTCTTACCATCGTTCAGAAGGTCTCTCACTGTGGATATGCTACCAGCTAAGAGGCTCCTTCTTACTGAAAAGGAAGCCAGAGTTGGGCCCTGTAGAAGAGGGTTGAGAATGAGTGGTTCTTCTAGCAGGTCCTTGCCTGGATAAGGAACTGTTCTTTGTACGTCGACTACATTCCAAGCCTGCAGAATTTCTTGATAACAAGAGGCAATGTAGCACTAGACAGGCTCTGAGATGTAATGATGAAAAGGTTCCTTTTGTACCCAAAATTGAGCACTTTGCTGAAGAAGTATGATGCCAGTGAGCACCATTGCGGTGCAGGGTTCACATGTAGGTAACGTTGTATGGTCTTCAGCCTGGATGCGTGGTAGTGGCTTCGAAGGCAGGGAAAAGACTGTCCACCTTCTGCAAAAGGCAAGCTCCGAATGCCCAGGGAAACCCAGTGTTTACCATTCCAAAAGTAGTCCAGTAGCTTCCTCTGTATCATCTTAACCAGAAACTCCTCTGGAGTGCTAATGCAAGAGGGCCTGAATACTAACTTCGGAATTATAAACTGTTTAATAAGGAGTGTTTTTCCCCTGAGAGACAGGACTTTTAGTAGTCCACTCCAGTCTCTCAACTTTGCTTCGATCTTGTCCCCTAAAGTGTTCCAGTTAATGAGTGGTGAGGACCCATGGGAAGTGGACAAGTGCACCCCCAAATATTTGAGCTCATTGCGACTCCAGGTCAATTTCTGAAAAAGTGTTGGTAACTCCTTTACCTGCATTTGTCCAATTAGAAGCCCCGAGCTTTTCCTCCAATTGATTGTAGCAGACGATGCTGCTGAATAGACCTGCTGACAATCATAAACTATTTGCATATCCCTTGCATTACTGGCAAACACGAGAACATCATCTGCATATGCAGAAAGTTTGAGGTTGACCCTGTTGTGTGGCACCACAGTGCCAGTTAGCCTTCTTCTCATCAAACAAAGGAAGGATTCGATACATAGGGAATATAACTGGCTGGACAGGGGACATCCTTGTCTTATTCCTCTCTCAAATGGAAAGGGCGCGAGCAAGAAACCGTTGACTTTAACTAGGCATTCTGCCGACATGTACAACGTCTGAATCATGCCTACAAATCTCCTCCCCAACCCAAATGTTAGCAAGGTTTCAAACAGATACTCATGGTTCATCTGGTCAAAGGCTTTCTCCTGATCCAAGGAAAGAAATCCGACTTGAGTCCGAGTCATGTCCGCATACTGTATCAGGTCTCTGACAAGGGATATTGTTACGGACCGCGGATAGGATGTTGTTTTGCCGAGCGGATGGCGCCGCGGCCCTAACAGTTACCCCGACTAACCCGATTCCTGAACGTTGGCCGAATCGCGCCACAGATATTCAATGGGGAAAAGACTAAAGCGAAAGATGTAAATAAGAAAGAAAGACCAAAGGGTAAGAAATACCAATATAATTTATTTCTATTTACACCGAAAAATAACCAAGGAAGAAGGAAGGATAATAAAATAATTTACAGAAGAAATCAGAGACACAGTGCAATGCTAGCTTACCTACAGTCTTAATTAACCCAGGACAGAACAAACAAAAGACAGACTCACACGGGGAATGATGACAGGAATGGCAGAAGGTGGATGGCTGGAGGGGGAGGAAGGCACGGAGCTGGCTGGAGCTTGATCCCGCACGGGACGTCGGGCTGGACCTCGACGGCCGCCGATGTCACCGATCCTGTGGTGTGCGCGGCGTAACGGGTCGGAGCTGCCTGGTGGAGCCAACGCTGCTGGTGGGGGGTTGGTGTGACGGGTTCTCTCTCCTTCTCTCACAAGCTCCAGGACTCTTTCTCTCTCTTTCTTAGTCCAACCCAGTCCAACAACTTCCTCTCTTGCTTAGTCCAACTACTTCAAGGCCTTTCTGTGTTCTGATCTCCTCCCTCCTCGACTCTCTCTGGGGGCCTCTGCCTTGGGTTATATAAGCCCCACCCTTGACCCTTTTGCGAACCTCCCCCAAACATTCTCTCTCCGCCCTCTCAAGCCAACCCCTCGTTCTGGGTTGGTCGGCAAGGGCTGGTTCACTCCTCCCCTCTATGACGAGGTGGAGACACGCCCTTCTTCCCCGACCTTGCCTCGTGGCCAATGGTGGCTTTGGGGGCGATTCGCGCTAGCCCCAGCCAAAGGGCAGCAATGGCAATGAAGAAAACCGCCCAAAATGCAGTTGGCAATTGCAGCAAAGTGGACGGCAGATGAAATGCAGCAGAGTGGCTAAACCTGGCACTTGGAAGATGCCATGTCGGAGGGATGTACTTTATTTAATGCAGTGCAATGGAGTGTCAAATTAATGGAAGGCAAATCCTTCGCCGAATACACATAATAAGGATATAACTACTGAACATGGATATATGGTGTCCTTCGTGTATGCTTTATGGAATTAACTACGGGAACGCCCTTTGATCTTTATACAACAACAATTGCAGGAAGGAGGGTGACATTTTTACAACTATTTACACAACAACAACAAAAAAAAACCATTCTCATATCCATGCCTACAAATCTCCTCCCCAACCCAAATGTTAGCAAGGTTTCAAACAGATACTCATGGTTCATCTGGTCAAAGGCTTTCTCCTGATCCAAGGAAAGAAATCCGACTTGAGTCCGAGTCATGTCCGCATACTGTATCAGGTCTCTGACAAGGGATATGTTGTCATGTATTGTCCTGCCTGGAATGGCACAAGATTGGTCCGGGCTGACTAATTTTGTCAGGACTGGTCCGAGACGGAGTGACAACATTTTAGCCATGACCTTATAATCCACACACAGCAGAGACACAGGGCGGTAATTCTTCAAGTTTCTCAAGTCACCCTCCTTGGGAATCAAGACCAGAATCGCTCGATGCCAAGAAAGGGGCATTATACCTGTATCACATGCTTCCTGAGCTACGCTTAGGTAATCAGGTCCAACCAAGTCCCATACTTTTGTGTAGAATTCACATGATAAGCCATCCATGCCAGGGGATTTATCTCTTGATAGGCTGTGCAGGGCGGTTTTCAATTCTTCCAGAGATAATGGAGTCTCCAGCTGCTCCCGGTCTTCTACAGAGGCTTCAGGAAGACTACTCCACAAAGTGCCACCTGCACCTGCATCTGTGCTCTTACCCGAATACAGCTGAGCATAAAAGGCTCTAATTCGTTTTTGAACACCCTCAGAGCCATTGAGCAAGAGACCATCTTCTGCGAGAACACTCGCTATAGTCCTGAATTGACCTTTACGTTTTTCCACTCCTTTGAGATAATTCAGGACATATTCATCCTCAGAAATAAACTGCAAACGAGAGCGCACATACGCCCCTCGTGCCTTCACCTGACTACATGCTTTAAGGGTGCTCTTTTTTTCTTGGTATGCCTGCAGTTCAGTAGAGGTCAGTGTGGCCAGGTGCTTCTCAAGGTGCAGCAGTTCCTCTTCCAGTCTTTTGATCCCTACCCCAAGTGTTTTGCTCGATCCATGCGAGTATTCCTGACACAGCAATTTCAATCGTACCTTGCCTACATCCCACCAGAATCCAAGTGAGCAAAAATCTCCGTTTTTATTCCTCCAGGCTTGCCAAAAATTCAAAAAGATTGACAAAAAGGCTTCATCCTGACTTAAAGCATTGTTCAGGTGCCACAAGCCAGGGCCTCGCCTTGTTTCCGCACGGGAAAAATTATTCCAGGCCAAGTTGTGATCTGTGAAATGGGCAACTTTTATGCCAGAGTCACTGACACTCTTACACCAACGGTGAGACACGTAAATTCTATCGAGCCGGGATTGTGATATATGACCACCTCTGATACTCGAATACGTGAATGTTCTGTCTGTGGGGTGTTGTATGTGCCAAGTATCCCTCAAGTTTAACAGTGTTATGGTTTGTTGTAATATTCTTACAGAGGGATTATGCGGCTCCTGACCTATTCGATCAAGGGAGGGGTTTAGAGTGCAATTAAAGTCTCCTCCAAGAATTACAAACTCTTCACCAGGCAAGGTGAGCATGAATCTCTGCAACCGGTTGAAGAAAATCCCCCTTGCAACTCCTACACAAGGTGCATAAATGTTGACGAAATTGACAACAAATTCTTCAAACTTTGCTTTTATATGTAGCAACCGCCCCACACTGGCTTCCTTTACGACAAGTATTTCAGGTTTCCTCTTTGGTGAAAAGAGGGTAGCCACTCCACAAGATGTGTCCGTTAGGTGACTGAAAAAGGCCAAGCCTTCCCATTGGTTTTCCCATCGGGATGCAGCCTCTGGGGTCGTGTGGGTTTCCTGCAGAAAGGTTACTTCAAGTTTTTCCTTCACACAGAATGACAATACCTGGTGCACACGGAATGCATCCTTACAGCCATTGACATTCAATGATCCTATTCGTAAGTTTGATGTCATTATTGTATTGAGAGTTTTGTTTCTGTGAAATTCATCCTCCTAAACTAATTTATATTCAGGCCCATAACTCAACAGCTTTGCTAGAAACTTCCTGACTTGGGCTTGTTCCGCCGAGCCTGAAGTCCTTGTTTTATGTCCCTCTCTCCTTAGCACATACAAGGAATGCACTAGCAAGTCATAATCTTTCCACCGTTTCAGCGCATTTTCCACTTTCTTCCTGCTATGCAAGCTTTACTCGAGTATTTCCTGGCTGGGAATGCAGGAATGGCGTCCTGCAGGTAGGTCTGTCTCTAAACCAGTCAGTGACCCTTGATAGTCTTCCCCATCACCAATACTTTCCTCATCATCGCTGTCTGGAGGTTCAAGATCCTTCTCCTTTGGTGTACTTGTACAATGTGTCAAGTCTTCTGCCATGTCGTCTCTCAAGGCTGACTTGGCATAATCTTCTGGCGCAGAGGAACGCTCCTTTGGCTCTGATGCGGCGGACGTTGCTTCACCTGTGGGAATGGATGCCTCCTCCTCAGTTGGTATAGGAGATCCAACCTTTTGGGGTGGTAAAATAGAGATGTGCTCAACTATTCCCCTTTCTGCGCCAACAGTGAGTGAAGTGACATCACCTGAGATGTCGGTCAGTGCCAGCAACTTTATTGATGCTTGTGTGTCTGGTTCCCTCTCTCTGTCTGTCCCACCGATGAATGCTACTTCAGAATCCTTTGAAACTTCGGTGTTAATCCTTCGGTTCAGAACTGCTCTTGTAGATGTTTCAATCCCTGGTTTATTTTGAAGCTTCGTTGCAGTTGTTATTATTGGATGCATTTTCTCAGGAACCAACATCACAGTATCGTTTGGCCCTGTCAAGTCAGATACCTCTAGGTTGTTTATCTTTACCATGCTGGGTTTACTACCTGACGGTCTCCCTTCCTGTTCATTCTCCAAACTGCCTTTGGGTGGATCTGAGAGAGAAGACTCTCCATATCCTGTCGTTTGATGAATAGTTTCCTCTTCTTCTTCTTCCATTTCTTCAGATTATAATATATAATATATACAGTGCATTCAGAAAGTACACTACTCACAATAAGTTAGGGATATTGGCAGGTTCTTCGGTGTGGATGATTTTGTGTTTTAATTATGTTGAAAAACGTTGTTGGTCCTACTTCTATGGTTATTAATGAGTGTGAAAAACACAGCATTCTTGATTTAAATACCATAACCCTAACCCCTATAAAAAAAATCAACTCACTCCCACAATATCCCTAACTTATTGTGAGTAGTGTATTCAGACCCCTTCACTTTTTTCACATTTTGTTATGTTGCGGCCTTATGATGAAATCGTTTAAATTCATTTTTTCCCTCATCAATCCACACTCAATACGCCATAACGACAAAGAGAAAACAGGATTTTAGAAAGTTTTGCAAATTTATTAAAAAGGAAAAACTGAAATATCACATTGACATAAGTATTCATACCCTTTGCTATGACACTTAAAATTTAGCTCAGGTGCCTCCCATTTCTCTTGATCATCTTTGAGATGTTTCTCCACCTTGATTGGAGTCCACCTGTGGTGAATTCAATTGATTGGACATGATTTGGAAAGGCACACACCTGTCTATATAAGGTCTCACAGCTGACAATGCATATTAGAGCAAAAACCAAGCCATGAGGTCGAAGGAACTGCCTGCAGAGCTCAGAGACAGGATTGTGTCGAGGCACAGATCTGGGGAAGCCAACAAAAAAATCTCTGCTGCATTGAAGGTTCCCAAGAGCACAGTGGCGTACATAATTCTTAAACGGAAGAGGTTTGGAACAACCAGGACTCTTCCTAGAGCTGGCCGCCCGGCCAAACTGAGCAATCGGGGGAGAAGGGCCTTGGTAATAGAGGTGACCATGAACCCGATGGTCACGCTGGCTGAGCTCCAGAGATCCTGTGTGGAGATGGGAGAAACTTCCAGAAGGACAACCATCACTGCAACACTCCACCGATCTGGGCTTTATGGCAGAGTGGCCAGACGGAATCCAAACAGTTCAATCTCGGTTTCATCAGACCACATAATCTTGTTTCTCACAGTCTGAGAGTCCTTTAGGTGCTTTTTTGCAAACTCCAAGCGGGCTTTCATGTGTCTTTCACTGAGGAGAGGCTTCCGTCTGGCCACGTCTGGCACTGAGGAGAGGCACGATTTTACGTGATGCTGACTTTTGACTTTTTGACCAAATTATTAATTTATCTTCTCCATATTCTCATCATAAAGCTTTGTTGAAAATATGATGACAAAACTGAAACCGTAAATTTAAATTTCAGGTCAATTGGATGAAAATTGATGATTTCATGTGACGTTGACCTTTTGACAAAATTATTAATTTGCGTTTTTTTTTTTGTTTTGTATACAACATCGAGGCTCGTGAAAGAGCGAAAATTTATCACACAGAAAGACAAACCGACACATAAAACATATAACATCGGGAGCGGTAGACAAGATGGGGAGAGAGGGGGAAGGACACAAACACAACATTTGAGAGCAGGGACCGAGAGACATCGAGACATCGAGAGATCTGTGGGAGGGAGAGGGCTTTGGGGGGGGGGAGGCATGGGATTGAAGGGAGTGTGGGAGTTTGTTCCAGAGACGGGAGAAAAGAGGACTGAAAGAGTGAAGGTGAGCAGAGAGCTGAGATTTCGGTAGTTTAACCATCAGAGGGTTGCTGGCAGATCTTGTGGGACCTGGAGGAATATTTGGGGGACAGAGCACAGAGAGAGCTGGGGGAGCAAGGCCGGAGAGGAGTCGGTAGAAGACAGAAAGACCACCTACCTGCCTGCGGTGAGTGAGTGAAAGGCCCTAACAGATAGCTTCATCGTGGGAGATTCCAATGATTCTGAAAGCTTTGGTTTCAACAGCGTGAAGCCGAGCTAGGTGTGAGGCAGGAGCACCGGCCCAGAGGGGAGAACAGTATTCCATTGAGCTGTGGATGAAAGCCTTGTATGTGTTGAGGAGCTCAGGTGTGCCAAGGAAGGACTTCGCACGATGGAGGATGCCCAGTCGGCGACTGGCTTTGGAGGCCAGCTTGGAAATGTGGTTTTCCAAAGAAAGATCATGGCAGATAGTGAGACCCAAAAGCTTGAGCGACAGAACTTCTTGGAGAGGATTGTTGAGAAAGTAGATGGGAGGGTTGTCCAGTCGATCTTTTCGGAGAGACATAGTAAGAGTGTGAGATCTGTCAGGATTGAAAGACATGTTCCACTTGTTTGACCAGGCTGTGATTTTGTCCAGGTCTTCAGAGAGTGAGGAGGCTGCAGACTGCCGATCTGAGGGAAGAGGAATGGAGCGGCAGAGAGTGGAGTCATCAGCAAAGAGATAGAGAGGATTTTCCAGAGAGTCTGAGAGATCATTGATGAAGACCAGAAAAAGCACAGGGCCCAGAACACTGCCTTGGGGAACTCCAGCCTGAACAGGAAGGGGAAAATACATATTATATATAACCTGAACAGGAAGGGGAGATGAGAGAAATCCATTCAGGGCCACACGTTGACTACGACCAGAGAGGAAGTCCGCAAGCCATGCATGGAGATTTCCATGGATACCATAGGAGGAGAGTTTGGTGAGCAGAGCTGGGTGCCAGACCGTATCGAAGGCACGTGATATGTCAAGGGAGACAGCTCGGATTTCCTGTTTGGCATTGAGGACCTCCATCCATTGTTGAGACAGCAGAAGCAGCATGTCCAGAGTAGAGTGACCTGGTCTGAAACCAAATTGATGATCAGAGATCAAGCCATTGGAGAAGAGGAAAGATTTCATATCCAAAGCTTTTCAAAGCTTTGAAATTCAGCTTTGAAAGCTTTGAAATTCAAAATTTCAAAAATTTGAAATTTCAAAAAAGTTTGAAATTCCCGCCGAACAAAAAACGACTCCTGCGAACAATTGACGACGCTTCCGAACCCCCGCGCATGTTTGGCGAACTTTTGGAGCCTAAAATACGAATGTTGGACTTTGCCATTTTTTCGACATTCGCATCGTTCGCGTGTCCCGTGAAAACCCACCTTAAGATTCATCAAAGAACTGAACTATTTCTATCTCATTAACAATACATCGGAGTTTGTTGTCATTACAATGCATTTTATTAATTAAGAGGACGAGGGACAGGTTTCAATTGGAATGCCCGCGATAACTCGCTTACTTAGAAGTTTTATACTTCTACACTTGGAACTGAGGTGCTTGCCAATGGGGGGTGGGGGGTTGATATTAGTACTAGTCACAACTTTCAATGACTAAATAATGATCCGTATATTACCAAGATATCGTTATCTAAATGGTGTAATGGGGGTGAGGTTGTAGTGCTATAAAGGGGTCGCTGGGGGTCTAATGTAATTAATGCAACTACTCACATTCTGTGCAGACAAACAGACCCAAATCAGATACCCTCTCCTCTGTCGAGAAGAAAAATTATTCCTCACAAAAAAAGATAACGCAATCAGGGAAGATATTTGAGGCTTTTCACTTTTTTTACAGAGATTTCAAAGACTATAAACAAGAACTTGGAATAAAAAAAATACATATAATCCGGTTATATGCACCTTTATTTTTTTTGCAGCGATTCAAAGAGAATAAAGATCAACTCGGAATAAAAATATCAAAGCAAATAATCCGGTTAAATACACAAAAATTGTCAAAATGCCACTCAAAAATTCAAAATAAAAACAAAACAATTCACCACCTGCACAAGGTTTGTTCAACACCTGCACATTCATCACCTGCACAAGATGTAACCGCAGCAACCCTTGCAAAAGGGTTGACTACTCTTTAGAAACTCATCAATTGGCTTCTCAACATAATGTTTTGCATATTTAATGTGGAGAAATATGCAAAACCCTGAAAATAGATAACGTGCAAGAACTCTCATTGGTGATAAATGTTTTTGTGCGTAAATAAACCCGATCGCTGACGAAAAACTTTGAACAAAGAACACTTTGGTGTTTTGGTGTACAAGTTGTTGATCTCCGATTGTGGCCAGTTCATAAATACACAGCGATACAGCAATACCGGTACTGCACATTGGTTTATAGTTTTGATTTTTTTCATTGGAGAGAGCGATGACTTCAGAATTAGTCGAACACTCCGTAGGTACTCTTTGCTTCTCCCGTTGCTTGTTATCTCCATATGCATGTGTCATGGATTCCCTAATCCCTTCGGTTCTGGAATAAGCACCTCAACTCAGACACTGTGCAAGGTTTATTGAGGGATAAGGATAACATGCATGGTAGATATATGGGCGCACAAGCTAGTAGCACCTTTTGGTCTTCACACAGCCAGCCACCAACAACATCTCAAGGAATCACAATTTGTATTCTGCTTCATATACTTTTCTTCAAAGGACAAGGCACTCAAAACATTTCCCCAGTTTCAAAGATTGTAGCAAGGAGAAAGGCTCAGCAGGCGGGGAGCTGCTCATAAAAAAAGAATGTTGATGCAAGGGCAAACAAAGATTTTGTCAACAGCTTCCCAAAACCAGACAGTCAGACGCTAGGGAGGCAAATGGGTCATATTGCCCCCAATTAGCCTGAGTTTCGAATGAAATCCCTTACACATGTTTCAGAAGGTGCAACCCAGGTCTCAAAGTATCCACCTTCGTGTTTGTGCGATTGTGTGCGTGTCCAAAATGCATGTATAGGTGTGTATGTTTGTGTTGTTGGCTGCTATCTCCACATGTGGGTGAGTTTCTCCTGTGCGGTGTCTTCTCCCCCATGTGAATTAGTTTGTGTTTATTTAAATTTGATAACTGATTAAAAACCTTCAAACACACAGCACACTTGTATTCGGTTGTCCCCAATGTGAATGTGTCTGTGTTGATTTAAGGCTACTGGACGACTAAAAACCTGAGAACACACAGAACACTTCTACGGTTTCTCCCCCGTGTGAATTAGTTTGTGTGTATTTAAGCTTGATGAATGACGAAAAACCTTTGAACACACAGCACACTTGTATGGCTGCTCCCCCGTGTGAATTAGTTTGTGTGTATTTAAATTTGATAAATGATTAAAAACCTTCGAACACACAGCACACTTGTATGGCTTCTCCCCTGTGTGAATTCGGTTGTGGATATTTAAGCTTGATGAATGACGAAAAACCTTTGAACACATAGCACACTTGTATGGCCTCTCCCCCGTGTGAATTAGGTTGTGGCTATTTAAGCTTGATGAATGACGAAAAACCTTTGAACACATAGCACACTTGTATGGCTTCTCCACCGTGTGAATTAGGTTGTGGCTATTTAAGCTTGATGAATGACGAAAAACCTTTGAACACATAGCACACTTGTATGGTTTCTCCCCCGTGTGAATTAGGTTGTGGCGATTTAAGCTTGATGAATGACGAAAATATTCAGAACACACAGCACACTTGTATGGCTTCCCCCCAATGTGAATGTGTCTGTGTTTATTTAAGGCTACTGGACGACTAAAAACCTGAGAACACACGGAACACTTGTACGGCTTCTCCCCTGTGTGAATTAGGTTGTGTCTATTTAAGTTTGATAACTGATTAAAAACCTTTGAACACACATAACACTTGTACAACTTCCCTCGTTGGTTGTTATCTTCATTCGCGGGTTTCAGCAGGTGCAACGCAGTCCTCCCACAACTTGATGTGTCCATCTCCATTTGATCCTTTTGACTTGATGCTGATAACCACAAAATCTTTACAACGCTTGTGCTGATTCTTCACAAATTTTGTCTCAATGTGGACGAGTGTGCAAAATCCTCAGGACACAATGAGCATGTGTTCAACTTCTCCCGAGTTTGTCCTTTGTGATGTTGAAATAAAACTGAAAAAGGAAAAACGCGAGAGAGAAAAAGAGAGAGAAAGAGAGAGAAAGAGAGAAAGAGAGAGAGAGGACAATTAGCATATTAAAAATCATTTACAAAACCCTTTTTAATGAGCGATCACTCAAATTTCACCACCCCTCTACACCATAACAATGATACGTAACACGTCGTGAATAACTTTTGAAAAATATATTCCATTCACGAAACCTCCGTGGAGTTGATTATTTCCCTGGTGATGATTAAAGGGCATTTACCAATCAATTTCAGATTCCCAAACAGAGGCACCAAGACTTGCTCATAGAGCTTGAAGTTGTTGTCACGTAGCGTGCTTGACCGAGTCTTCATCGTGCCTAATTAGTCTGCGAATAAAGATAGGCCGAGGTGCTTGTCTCTTCACACCCTCTTCAACCTTTTGGAAGATTAGACACTCCGGAATAGTGCAGATATACAAAAAGATATAGATGTACATCTCCTGAATGCTGTTATGCATTCCAGAGGGGCATTACATGACAGCTAAATATGACGGATATCAATCTATTCCAATTAAAATAAATAACTCAATGCGATCATTAAACACAAGGCATGTTAATTTTCTGTGCTCAATTTTGAGAAAGAGATAATATTGGCTCTTTTAGAAACAGAAAGAGACAATATTGTCTTTTACAATATGTCGTCACTCGGAGGCAAAAGGTCAGAAACGTTCTCTTCTCTTCGAATCAGCGCTTGCAGGATCATGCGGCAGAATTTGCCAGGCACCACAAATAAGTCATGTTGCACTCCAGCTTAAATAATGGTTTTGCAAGTGCACCACAAGATAATATGTTACAGGATTTAAATAAAATCAACAAAATGATACCGTGAAAGGTTGGATCCTGTCTTTACAGACTACTGAGCGCGATGAGGAAGGGTGCAGTATGCATCCTTCTGGTAGATTATGGAACTACCCAGACTCTTCCTGGAGCTGGCCGTCCGACCAAACTGAGCAACTGGGCAAGAAGGACCTTTATCAGGGAATGGGCGAAACCCCCAAATCCTGATGTGCAGAGCTGATAGAGAAATACCCAAGAAGGCACAAACCTGTAATCGCTGCCAGTGGAGCGTCTACAAATTATTGACGCAGGGGGTTGAATACCGTTACGTTTGTGGGGGTAGGTGATGAATTGCCATAATGGAGTTAGGATCGTATAGGTTTTAGTAGGAGCAATGGAGCATGGAGGCGAAGAAGAAGAACCTTGACCTCATAAGTAGGGAACCTGTCAGGTGAAGAGTGTTTGCATGTCTCCATAAGGGGCGTGGTTCTTGTGTTAACTAGACAGGGCTTAAGATTAATTCCCCAGTGTGGAATTGACCCTTGTGATTTTTCACGTTTTTTGTTTTTTTGTTTTTTTACATTCATTCAGCCGGCCGTGCAATGGGCTCCATTAGTCACAACACCGACAAGCCGACGGAACCCAGCACATTTGCCGATTGGGCTTAGCCCACGCCACAACCATAGACGTAATCCCTCTCACTCTCCCCCTCTGTCTGGTGCTGGCATCGTAACGGTCGGTCGCGTTTTTCGTGTGCACCGTGGAGGGAACATTCGGAGCTTTATTGAGCCTTTACCACGTTGGGGCAGGGGGGGGGGGGGAGGTGTTGTTAGACTCGGTGCTTCTCGAAAACCAGAAAAGAACAAAAAACAGAAAATTGTCTGAGCAGGTCAGACACAAGATTGTAGCCAAGCATGGGCAATCTGAAGGCTACAAGTCCATCTCCAGAGACCTTGATGTTCCTGTGTCCACCGTACACAATGTTATCAGGAATAGAGTAGCCAACCTCCCTGGACGTGACCGCAAGAGAAAACCTGATCGAAGATTGCAGCGAAGGATTGTTTCAATGTTGGAGAAAGCACCTATATCAACTGCCAAACAGATTCAAACTGACCTTCAGACACAAGGTACGACAGTGTCAACTCGCACCATTCGTCACCAACTCAATGAATGGAGACCCATGAAGACCCCACTGCTGCTGAGAGATTGACATAAGAAAGCCCGACTGGAGTTTTCCAAAACGAACCTGAACAAGCCTAAATCCTTCTGGGAGAATGTCATGTGGACAGATGAGATCAAATTAGAGCTTTCTGGTAAAGCACATCATCTCTATGTTAACAGAAAACAAAATGAAGCTTTCAAAGAAAACAACACCTTCCCTGCAGTCAAACATGGAGGAGGTTCAGTGATGTTTTGGGGTTGCTGTGCTGCCTCTGGCACTGGGTGCCTTGAATGTGTGCATGGCATCATGAAATCAGGAGATTACCAAGGCATTTTGGAGCACAATGTTCATCCCATTGTCAGAAAGCTGGGTCTCCAACGAAGGTCATGGGTCTTGCAGCAGGACTATGCCCCCAAAAATACTTCAAACAGCACCCAGGAATGGTTCAAGACAAAACGCTGGATTGTTTGTTCTCAAGTGGCCAGCAATGAGTCCAGATCTAAATCCCATTGAACACCTGTGGGGAAATCTGAAAACAGCAGTTGGGAGAAGACACCCTTCAAATCTGGGAGAACTGGAGCAGTTTGCACAAGAATAGTGGGACAAACTGCCAGTAGAGAGGTGTAGGAAGTGCTTGACTGCAGTTATTTTGTCCAAAGGTTGTGCTAAAATTTCTATTTTCTGATTTAAAGCGACAGATTAAGTTCTGAATCAAAAACAAATGTTCTGTAATATTAACAGTTAAATAAATAATAGTGGAGACCAAATAGTTTCGTCAATTTCAACATATTTTTCGAGAAAACTGTGAGTTATTTGAAAAAAAGTGCAAGGGTGCCAATATTTTTGAACACGAGTGGACCATTATATTCAAGAAAGAATATCGCACAGATCACTGACAAAGAAAGAGCAAGCAAAGGCCTATTATATTATTCATGTGATCATCTGTGAAAAAAATGCCTCCATAAACAGAAAATAAAAGATAAAAGAAACACAGATTCCTTCCATGTTGATCGATGTCAAGGTATACATTCTTTGCCCAAAGTAATTGGCACTTACCACCATGGTGTGGAACTTTCTGGATGTCAAAGCAAACGCCTCACCAACTGCTCGCACCTATACGGTTTTCCCACCTGGAAAACATGCAATTCACCAGATGATGCATCATGTCATGCAAAGCGTTAACCTAATGAAAATGTAACGGTTTAAAAAAAATAGGATTCTTTATGAAATGGCCTTCCTTTAAAATCTCATGCACAATCATACAGGTTATATGATCAGATATTAACATGCATTATCAAAACTGCATTTTGTACGTACTTTACTTTGAATGACAAAGCAAATCTGTAATTGTGTTGAAAAAGTAAACTGACTTTACAACAAATCTTGCTTGATATCCATTACCAAGGAACCTCCTGGAAATCTCGTGTTAATGAAGGAAAAAAAGACTCGTCTCTCGAAAGCGTTTGTACTGCGACAGAGTTTCCTCATCCCCGTTTGTATTGTCTAATGTAATTTAAATATGAGATAAAAATGGAGGGGCAATGCACCGGGTAAAGGGTAGCTTTGTCTCTCTCTCTCTCTCTCTCTCTCTCTCTCTCTCTCTGATGTGCTATGCTCTTCCAAACTTCCAAAACAAGTTCGTGAGCAAATATTACACTGGGTGGTATGCAATTGTCTTCCAATCGTTAGTTATGGCAGGAATTTGGATGATTTTAACCCTTGAATGTAGTGATTGGGCCTCGGAGGCCCACAAGGTATTTTTGTTGCAAAAACTTTGCTGTTCAATTTTTTTTTGGAATGAGCCTCATTTTCACTGACTTTCATGTTGTTACACAAAATTCAGTGACATAGGAAAAAAAATTCATTCAGGCTCGTGGGAAAATCTTCAGTCTTCACTTATAACCCGAAAATCCGACCCGATTGCAGGCCTGAGGCCTTCGAGGCCCCACATAAATGTTGTTGTACTACTATGTTATATCATTATTTTCTTGATATGAGCCTCATTATATGCTCCAATAACTTCGTTACAAATAATTCAGTGACAAAAATATGAAAATTTAAAAACTTTACACATACATTTGTGGGGCCTCCCCCCAATGGCAGCATAGTTGTAGGATTTTTGACAGTTGTGGACATATACATTCTAAATAAAAGGATTTGTGAATCATATTTTTGGAGCAAATACTCCTCCATGAGCCTCAACGTTTTAGAGAAAAAAAAGTTGAAAAACCAAGAACAAAATATTTTTTCCAAAAAAACCCAACAATGATTCATTACGTGTGTGGGATTCTTCCAACTAATAGGATTAATGATTCACATTTCTGAGCAAATACACATCTGAGCATCGACTTGGATTGAAAAAGGATATGAAAAAAATATATATTAAAAAAATTCATGAATTAAAAAAAACATCACACGAATACATCCGTTGGGCCTCCGAGACCCAATGGCTGCGTTTATGCAGGATTTTTGATGCCTGCATCTAAGAATTAAGAGGTACACACCTGCGTGTTTCGGAATTTGTTCAGGATGCTGGCGATGAGTCGCCTGCATGGACGTCGCCTAAATTGGTGAATCACCCTGAGTGTGAAACAACTCGTGTCCATCACCAACAGGTGTACATACCACCACGTGATTGAGAGAGTCTGGTTTAGAGCACCAAGACCTACGAGCTGTGAATGCACGTCGAACGACAATGGATGAACGGACTGCACCTGTACTTGTTAGTCCCCTTCCGGTGCAAACCAGAGGGGAATATAGGTTTGCACTCCGTCCCTCCGTCTGTCAGTCCGGAACGCAAAGAACAGTTTTCCGGACTTTTTTTCGAAACGCTTAATGCCCATGATTTAAAACTTGGTACGTGGTTTCCTCATGATATGTTACAGATCACGTTCGAACTTCACGACGTTTCGATCATTTTTGACAAAGTTATGGCACTTTGAACTTTGGTAATCTCCCCAACGGTTTTTCCGGACGACAAACTGCCGGCAGGGGACGTGAATTGCAGCGCAAAACTCACAATGCTTGTTTAACTTTGGTTACTTTACACGACGACGTTTACTTATTCATACAGCCGTAAACTTTTACTCGAATGACGGATTGTCGGTGTTAAAGGTTTGTGGTAAAGATGCAATTTACAACATAAAACGAATGAGAACTCTTCAATGTGAAGATAAAACTCGAACTTCTTGCGCGAATCGTGGGCGATGAAAATGGAGGCAAAAAGTTTGTTTGAAAAAGTTTTCAAAGTCAGCCCGTGCGCTCCGTCGCGAAAAGAACGAGAACGGCACTTAGTAGAGGGCATAGTCATATCAGTCCATATCATATCATAACCATATCATATCACAACCTCCACCTGGTTGGCCATATCACTCGGTGGTGAAGAATCACTTAAAAAATTAAATAATTCTCATATCCGAATCCATATTAGGATGTTCACCAAAATCGAAAAGAATCGTCCTTGTCAGACACACAACTTGTCCAAGAAGTTTCATCCAAATCCATCCATAACCTTTTGAGATATCCTGCTGTGTATTGTTTTTGGCCCTATTTTCCAATGGTCGTCTCTCGCTTAAATTTTTCAGTTAAAAAATTCTAGTATCCGGATGCGAATCCAGATCTTCACCAAAATGTAATCATTTCGTCCTTATCGCATACACTAACTCTGCCAAATTTCGTCCGAATCCTTCCACAACTTTTTGAGATATTTCGTTCACAAACGGACAGACAGCGGTGAAAACAAAACCTCCATCAATCTTTGGTGGCGCAGGTAACAAACGGAAAAAGAAAGAACATCCGACTCGAAAGTTTTCTCAACAAACTCTACGGTTCTCGCAATATTTTGTGATTATTGGATCTCATTGACATACTTGTTAACCGAAGCTTTGTATCTCGGAGAGCGTGTCCACCGCGACAGCAAGAGGAGGCAATGGATCCTCGGCGATGTGAAGTTACATCGGACTCGACGAGAACAACAGGAGAATGAGCCCGGGATGGTCCTGGTTTTATAACAAATTCCTAAATCCCGATTACAATCAGGTACAATTACACTTAATGTTGAGCAATCAACACGTGATTAAGTGTTCTTATTGAAATGTAAAGAAATCAATAATCGATGACAACACCTTTTTACATGAAACATTATCTTCAAAGAAACTTTACTGTGTGTACAGATTACATAATATAAATATTTAATTGCCTCATGAAAGCAAGAGCAAAGGCACGTGATGGATGACGCATCACGAGATGGGGGAGGTGCTGATGAACATTTGGAAGTTTCGTCAAAGATGGAAGTGTAAAAAATACGTTTTTGGTTTGAATTGTTCAGATCAATGTTTTGACGATGTTTTCAAACGATGCAGAAAACTATATTAAAAAATCGATGGAGGGAAACATCGAAAAGAAAGTTCCGTTTGTTCATTGCAGGAGAGTCCGAACTTTGAGATCGAAATGAATTCGCATGGAACATTTACCTGCCCTTCGTTTACCTGTCAATGAAGTTACATTCATTATAAAACATTTAATTCCGAGTCCCACGGACCGACTAGGAGAAAGTAACCATCTTGACCTCACATTATCCATGTCTCAGAGAGCTGCGAACAGTCCAACAGTTGAACATAAACAAGAATCTTCCTATTCAAGTTCCTGATTATGAAACACAGATAGTTCGGCTGTTTCATTCATGACATTCCTCTTTACATTATAAATAAATATTTCCGCAAATTCAACTCACAGGGAATATTTTGTGACTTGAATTCGTGTCATTGCGAAATTTCCCATCCTCTTGGTACGTAATTAATCGACAGGGTTAACTTCTTCCATACCCGAAACAACACTGAGGAGCTGAATAAATTCATCATCATATATTCTATTGTGTGAACTATAAGGTCGGAAGTATCAATACCTGAACCCGTTTACGATAAGGGAATTCTTATCAACATTCCCAACTCGCATCAAACTTTTCTCCACTTCATTTCACCCTTGACAGTTTATCCGTAAAACGAGAAACTCGATACAAGCGCCGAACAAATGATAATCGGTTCAAACGCCACAACATCCGCGTCTCGTCCAGCTCGGAGCCGCAGGGAGCGGCACACGTCGGGTGTGGGGGGTGAGGGGTAGAGGGGGGATGGTGAGAGGTTAGAGCAGAGGGAATGGTGAGGGGTTAGGGTGGAGGGGATGGTGAGAGGTTAGAGCAGAGGGAATGGTGAGAGGTTAGAGCAGAGGGGATGGTGAGACGTTAGAGCAGAGGGAATGGTGAGAGGTTAGAGCAGAGGGAATGGTGAGACGTTAGAGCAGAGGGAATGGTGAGAGGTTAGAGCAGAGGGAATGGTGAGAGGTTAGAGCAGAGGGAATGGTGAGAGGTGAGAGCACAGGGAATGGTGAGAGGTTAGAGCAGAGGGAATGGTGAGAGGTTAGAGCAGAGGGGATGGTGAGAGGTAAGAGCAGAGGGAATGGTGAGAGGTTAGGGCAGAGGGGATGGTGAGAGGTTAGAGCAGAGGGGATGGTGAGAGGTTAGAGCAGAGGGAATGGTGAGAGGTTAGAGCAGAGGGGATGGTGAGAGGTTAGAGCAGAGGGAATGGTGAGAGGTTAGAGCAGAGGGAATGGTGAGAGGTTAGAGCAGAGGGAATGGTGAGAGGTTAGAGCAGAGGGAATGGTGAGACGTTAGAGCAGAGGGAATGGTGAGAGGTTAGAGCAGAGGGAATGGTGAGAGGTTAGAGCAGAGGGAATGGTGAGAGGTGAGAGCACAGGGAATGGTGAGAGGTTAGAGCAGAGGGAATGGTGAGAGGTTAGAGCAGAGGGGATGGTGAGAGGTAAGAGCAGAGGGAATGGTGAGAGGTTAGGGCAGAGGGGATGGTGAGAGGTTAGAGCAGAGGGGATGGTGAGAGGTTAGAGCAGAGGGAATGGTGAGAGGTTAGAGCAGAGGGAATGGTGAGAGGTTAGAGCAGAGGGGATGGTGAGAGGTTAGAGCAGAGGGAATGGTGAGAGGTTAGAGCAGAGGGAATGGTGAGAGGTTAGAGCAGAGGGAATGGTGAGAGGTTAGAGCAGAGGGAATGGTGAGAGGTCAGAGCAGAGGGAATTGTGAGAGGTCAGAGCAGAGGGAATGGTGAGAGGTTAGAGCAGAGGGAATGGTGAGAGGTTAGAGCAGAGGGAATGGTGAGAGGTTAAGGCAGAGGGGATGGTGAGGGGTTCGGGCAGAGGAGATAGTGAGAGGTTAGGGCACAGGGGATGGTGAGGGGTTCGGGCAGAGGAGATGGTGAGAGGTTAGGGCAGAGGGGATGGTGAGGGGTTCGGGCAGAGGGGATGGTGAGGGGTTCGGGCAGAGGAGATGGTGAGAGGTTAGAGCAGAGGGGATGGTGAGAGGTTAGAGCAGAGGGAATGGTGAGAGGTTAGGGCAGAGGGGATGGTGAGAGGTTAGAGCAGAGGGGATGGTGAGAGGTTAGAGTAGAGTAAATGGTGAGAGGTTAGAGCAGAGGGGATGGTGAGAGGTTAGGGCAGAGGGAATGGTGAGAGGTTAGGGCAGAGGGGATGGTGAGAGGTTAGGGCAGAGGGGATGGTGAGAGGTTAAGGCTGAGGGAATGGTGAGAGGTTAGGGCAGAGGGGATGGTGAGGGGTTAGGGCAGAGGGGATGGTGAGAGGGTAGGGCAGAGGGGATGGTGAGAGGTTAGACGTCTTGATCTCAGCTCTCTCCAGCTCACGGTGTTGCCCAGCATTCGGACAGTCCGGGTTGTCGATTAGGCCACACATCTCTAGCATCTTCTCAAAGTACTGAGCACGGGTTGAAGTCGTACGGCACCATCTTTGGAAGGCACCGGACATGGAGAAGAGCCCCACGAATCCACCTGGAGAGATAAATAATGGAGTGATAGAAAATATTTTAACACTAACTTTCATCTAAAACACTAAAGTAGTTATAGTATTTCAGTACCTGCTGACTTGGCGAACTTCATGAAGGTCTCCTCCATCGTCTTGTCCACCAGGCTGAGAGCACCAGGAATGAGAGACCGTGCCACCGCGATGCCACACTTCTTCAGCAGCTGCTTGGCTCCATGATGAGACTGATTGATATTTGTCAGGAACTCCTCCAGCCACAACAAGTACCTGTGGAGGGATAGAAAGGATGTAAGTAACTATTTCATCACGACTACAAATCAGATAATGACATCATTTCTTCTAGTTTACCCACCATACTAAATTAAAATGCACATTTTAGGCTGAAATGACATTTACCTGGAGTAGTTTGGCCCATCATATGCAAAGAATAGGTCTGCCATATCCCCGTTGCACTTGTGGAAGAGGGCCAAGTGTTTGTCTTCACAGAATACTGCAACATTAGGATCAGACGGGTATGGTCTTTCACGCTGAGCCAGAATGTAGTGGTCTTGCCGAGGTGGCCGGCACGCACCTGGTCTTCATAGGCCACATACTTCTCGAGGATGGTGAGAGTGGAAGGGTCCTGCAAAGTCAGGTCGAGGGTCTCGCGACTACATGTCTGCATGAGATTGAGCAGGGCCTCGGGGTTAGTGACCTCAACTTTCTCCTCCTCCATGAATCTCTCAACTAACAACCGTTTCATGGTTTCACTGACTGTTTTGAGACAGAACAGGGCTTTCGTGTATGGCCTCCCACTCAGCACACTATTCAGGCAGCCACTTGTGACGAGTCCAGCCTCAATGAGGATTTCAGAGTAGCCTGAGCCCCTGCATTTGTGACCAGTCACCATACCCATGTAATTCATCCCGGTGTGGAATGGCCAATTGACATTGACATGAAAAAATGACATTGCTTACCGCTTCTGTGGCTTGACCTGTCGTGCAAGAGGAGAACATTATTGGCAAAAGTTTTCTTCTTATTTTCATTTATTGAATTAATAGTGTGTTATATTGTCTTATTTAACCCTAATTACTCACAAGTATTATCATTTCCAGTATGCATGGGCATCTTATAGTTTGGTACATTTGAAGTATTAAATGAAATCAAAAAGTAAACCACTTTATGACTGGTCTTGTCTCAAAAAGAACACACAGATTAGTGTCGCCTTTTCACTTTGTTTGAAAAACAGATTTTCTGCTCTTCAAGAACAAAATACAACAAACTCGCCGAATAAAACATTTGCCAATTTTGAGACAGGCTGCAGAGAGTCTGCTTCTGGTACCATTCCTTTGAAACCAAAGAGGAAAAGTCGGATCCCATGGGAAACAGAGGAAATATGCCAGAAACGCAAAGAGCAACACAAAATGGCAGAAATTAAAAACTCTGCACCTTCAATGGAAAACATCAGGAATTACAACGAAGCACGAACTGCACTTACCGATTCCTATGAGAGAGAACAGATTGACTATCTCCAGAGAAAAATTGATAGGATAAATAATGCTACGAGTAACAAGCAATCTGCTGTGGCCTGGAAAACTGTAAACGAGATAAGCGGACGGAAATGCGTAAACAAATCCAAACTAAAAGCATCCAGCCAAGAAGAACGATTGAAACTCTGGCAAGAGCATTTCCAAAGCTTATTAGGGAAGCCACCTACAATCAAGGATGAAGTAATAACTCCTGTGATTTCAGATGAACTCGACACCAAAAAAGGTCCCTTCACCATAGATGAAGTCCATAAAGCTCTTAAAAACATTCAAAACGGGAAAGCCTGTGGTCTCGATGACATTCCAGCCGAGATTTGGAAACTAGGTGAATTCGATGAGATTTTACTGAATTTGTGTAATGCTGTACACCATCAAAATCCAATAGATAGATGGACAGAAGGATGTATATTGCCTTTCCAGAAAAAAGGCGACCTAGGGCTTACAAAAAACTATCGAGGAATCACTCTAACACCAATAGCGGCCAAAATATACAACCTGATGTAATTAAACGGAATCAGGCTGCGTATAGAACCAGTTCTGCGAAAAAATCAAAATGGCTTTCGTACTAGTAGATCGACCTCCGGGCAAATCCTTACTATTAGACGTCTTCTTGAAGGCGTTAAAGATAAAAATCTTCCTGCTGTTTTCCTATTTATTGATTTCTCGAAAGCTTTCGACTCCATCCATCGAGGTAAGATGAAGGAGATACTGCTAGCATTCGGGATACCTCAGGAGACAGTTAATGCCATCATGATGCTGTATAAGAACTCGCATGCAATATTCCGATCACCTGATGGCGATACAGACTGTTTTGACATCATGGCAGGACTTTTACAGGGTGATACCCTCGCTCCCTACTTATTCATAATATGTCTCGATTATGTGCTATGCAAAGCAATAGACACCGACAATGAACTTGGATTTACCCTAAGTAAACAGAAAAGTCGGCGATACCCATCCAAGAAGATTACAGATGCAGATTATGCAGATGATCTTGCGGTTCTAGCAGACTATAACAAGGATGCAGCGACACTACTACACAAGATTGAAGAAGTAGCCAGCCAAATTGGTCTCTACATAAATGTCTCGAAGACAGAGTACATCAGTCTTAATCAAGATCAAGTCGTAGACATAAAATCACTCACTGGTGAAAACATCAAAAAGGTTGACGAATTCACATACCTGGGAAGCAACATCGCCTCCACAAAAAGAGATGTCGTCATCAGACTTGGAAAGGCTTGGGGAGCTTTAAACAGTCTAGCCAAGATTTGGAAATCTGCGCTTCCAATAGAGCTGAAACGAAACTTCTTAAGAGCAGCTGTTGAATCAGTTCTTGTATATGGGGCAATTACATGGACCTTGACATCATCACTAGAAAAGGCCCTGGATGGTGCATACACTCGCATGCTCAGAGCAGCCCTTAACATCTCATGGAAAGAGCACCCCACAAAATATGAATTGTATGCAAAAATCCCACCAATCAGTGTAACCATACGTCAACGCAGATTAAGATCTGCTGGGCACTGCTGGAGAAACAAAGATGAGCTCGCAAGCGATGTTTTACTTTGGTTACCAACTCACGGCAAACAGGCACCAGGGAGACCTGCGAAAACATATATAGATCAGCTTACAAATGATACTGGGTGTCTGGTTAGCGAACTACCGAATGCCATGAGTGACGAAGATGAATGGAAGAAACGTGTCATGGAATGCCGAGCTAGCTCGACGCAATAAGTAAGTAAGTAAGTAAGTATATTTGAAGTTAGATGTCTGGCAAGATTTGGAGTGAAATTTTACTGATTTTTTGCATACTCTTCGAGTTTTATTGTATTAAACTTGTATAAATCATGAAAATAACCATCTTAAACGATTCCTCAGGCCAGAATTAGCCGGAAAAATGGGTTCATTTGCCTCTGTATGATGTCCAGTTCAAAAGTTATACCAATTAGCGATTTTCATCGGAAATCTAGGATGGCCACAAAGATGGCAGCCAACGGACCCCATGGGACAATATTTCGTTTGGGAACATGAAAATTCGTTTATTAGACACCTTGAGGATTCCAAAAGTGTAAGTTAGACAAGTCAGGAGATGACGATGGTTCACGAGCGAGCGGTATTCAATGACAAAGGTCAAAACCGACATTGAAAATATATAAATAGGAATGTATTATCTGTTATGAGACTAGTTAGGTGCACAATACGGAAAATTCGGTTCGATTCCGACAACTTTGAAAATTTGACCTTTGTGACCTTGAAATGTCAAAACGAAGGTTACTGACCTTGAAATGAGATAGAAAAGAATGTATAATCAGTTATGAGGTTAGTTAGCTGCACAATACCGAAAATTAGGTTCGATTCAGACAACTCTGAAAATTTGACCTTTGTGACCTTCAAATTTCAATGGTCGAAGATTATGAAATTTGTTGGAAAACTTGTATTTCATGATGTTTGTGATAATATAAGATCATGTACGACATTTCACCATCAGGAAGCGCACAATGTAATAAAACCATCAAAAATCGACTTTTCTAAATTTCGTGACCTTGTGACCTTGACCTTGGGGCGAAAGTGAAAAATCGAGCTCCGTGGGGCTAGACACGTGACATTGGCCTAACCAAATATCGAAACCCCTGTCACATTCCACCAAACCCCTCGGAGAAGATGTAGCTTGAACTCGATTACTCCCTCAGCTTAAAAAGACATCTTTTTCGGGCGTGGCTTCGCCCACAATGGGCGCCATACGTCCACTCTTGGCAGGACAAAACTAGCTCATGATATCAACCTCCCAGCCAAGTTTCATCAAGACCGGATCATATCATCGGGTCGTTATGCTGTGGACAGATAGACAGACACACAGACACACACACACATGACGAATATAGTGGTAACTCTGTTTGATAACTCGTGAACCAAAAATATATCAACGAGGTGCATGGGGACCACTTCTTCCTTCTCAACGAATTGATGAACCATCTCTGCTCTGGTCGCACAAGTGACGTCACAGTCATGATTCACAGGTTCATTACCAGACCTTGCAGATGGTTCGCTGTTCCCACTCACTGTGGCTTCAGAACTTGTTTTGGCCCGAATATTGATGGGGCACCGCATCACACGCCAGGAGCTCCTGAATGAGAATTCGGTTGCGTCGGAGTGTTTGACCATTTGCTGATGCGAGCAAATATGACCGTGGCTCTTCACACATGGAGAGAACCGTGGCTGGCTCCCAACAATGGGTGTTGTGGTTCTGTGGAGAGAACCGTGGCCGGCTCCCAACAATGGGTGTTGTGGTTCTGTGGAGAGAACCGTGGCCGGCTCCCAACAATGGGTGTTGTGGTTCTGTGGAGAGAACCGTGGCCGGCTCCCAACAATGGGTGTTGTGGTTCTGTGGAGAGAACCGTGGCCGGCTCCCAACAATGGGTGTTGTGGTTCTGAGGAGAGAACCTTGGCCGGCTCTCAACAATGGGTGTTGTGGTTCTGAACGCGAACTCACTGTCCAGGGTATAAGCCCGACATTTCGTGTGTCCGAGAATGCCGATCGTGGTGGAGCCTTTGTAAGTAGCGGCGCCTCTCCAGCTCCTCATGGATGAAGTTGTCATCGTCGTGCACGTTGGTGATTCTGGTTGGTACCAGCGATTTGATTTTTCTGCCCCATCAGCAGCTGAGCAGGACTTGCCAAATCTGCAGCTCACCAGGGTGGACCTCCAAGCTAGCAGAGCCAGATGAAAATCGTTTTCCCACACTTTTTGATTTGCGGAGGATAGATTTCACTTTCTCGACTTGGCGCTCAATGAATCCATTAGATTTTGGGTATGTTGGGGATGAAGTGACCTGATCAAAATTCCATTTCCCAGCAAATGAACGAAATTATGCGCTGGTGAAATGAGGACCATTATCACTCATAAACGTATCAGGAATTCCGAACTCAGAAAAAATCTGTCCCAAGGTCGCAATAATCGTGCGACTGGGAGCAGACTTGGGCAGTTTGCGAACAATAGGAAATTTGGAATAATAATCTGCGATGACGAGCCACTGAGCTGCATCAAAATAGAACAGGTCACATCCGACTTTGCTCCATGGTCTGAGCGGAATGTCATGTTGCTGTCGTGGTTCAGGCAGTTGAGATTTCTGATGCCATTGGCAGGTAGGACAGCGTTCCACCAGCCGATCAATGTCCTTGTTAACGTTATACCAGTACATAGTGTCCTTCGCCAGCAGTTTAGTTTACTCATGGCCAAAATGGCCTGAGTGGAGTTACTGCAGAATGTCGTTTTCATACTCTGAGGTATAACGACTCTCTCTCCTTTAAGAATTATACCATTTTCAATTGACAGCTCATCCCGAAAACTCCAGTATTTCCTGAGAGCCTCTGGGAGGTCCTTCAGATGGTCTGGCCATCCACTGATAATAAAGTCTCGAAGTTAACTCAGGTCAGAATCACGAAGTGTTTGTTTCCTGTTGTTGCTGAGACAACTTCTCAGAAGAGAAACGGGCCAAGTCAACACGCAGGTCCAAGTCAATTGTCATTGTATTGAGTGGACTAGGAAGGCGGGATAGGCCATCGGCAAGCTGATTGTCTGCCCCCAGGGTGGTCCTCCGTTGTAAAGTTATACCCTTGGAGTCTGACAAGCATTCGTTGCAATCTCGGTGGGGCAGCAATCAATGGCATGTCAATGATCATCAACAACGGTTTATGATCAGTGAGCACAATGAAACTCCGACCATACAGGCAGGTATGGAAACGTTTAATGCCAAACACAATGGCCAATAGCTCACCTTCAATGCAAACGTAACGTTGTTCAGTATCTGTTGGAGTTTTGCTTGTTTTGCTGTAAAAAGGGGAGCGGTTGACAAGATGGGGAGAGAAGGGGAGGAAGCACACAAACACAACATTTGAGAGCAGGGACATCGGGAGATGTGTGAGAGGGAGAGGGCCTGGGGGGAGGCAGGATAGGTATAAAACGCAAGGACACCAAGGACTTCCAGGAAAGAAGACAAAAGTCACCTAAAAAAAGTGGATTTGGGGTGAAATTAGCGGGGGTAGAAAAGATCAAGGTTTTGGATTGGGGAAGATAAGAGATGGTGGTGAACAGCCGTTTAACTTTGGAAACCTGCTAGCACAAAGGCTCCGATGCTCCGGATGCCTCTCCTCGCGACGCTCCCGTCCCGGGTGTCGCCACCGAGCAGCACAAACAGGTAGTAATATATATATATATATATATATCTATATATATATATATATATATATATATATATATATATATATATATATATATATATATATATATATACAATTATACATATATATATATATATATATATATATATATATATATATGTATATATATATATATATATATATATATATATATATATATATATATATATATATATATATATATATATATATATACATACAGTGGAACCTTGACCTACGAGTGCCCCAACTTACGAGTTTTCGAGATACGAGCCGTCGCTCGGGCGGTTTATTGCTTTGAGATGCGAGCCGAGATCTGAGTTACGAGCTTTCGCCACCCGGTCACGTGGTTATCTTGCCATGCAAGTACAGTATCTCTGCCGTATAGCGCTGCATTTTTGTTTTCGCATGTTGGTTATTTTGAGTTTACGCCGCCAGGTGGGTTCTGGTCACGTGGTTATCTTGCCGTGCAAGTACAGTATCTCTGCCGTATTGCGCTGCATTTTTGTTTTAGCATGTTGGTTATTTTGAGTTTACGCCGCCAGGTGGGTTCTGGTCACGTGGTTATCTTGCCGTGCAAGTACAGTATCTCTGTCGTATAGCGCTGCATTTTTGTTTTCGCATGTTGGTTATTTTGAGTTTATGCTGCCAGGTGGGTTCTGGTCACGTGGTTATCTTGCCGTGCAAGTACAGTATCTCTGACGTATAGCGCTGCATTTTTGTTTTCGCATGTTGGTTATTTTGAGTTTACGCCGCCAGGTGGGTTCTGGTCACGTGGTTATCTTGCCGTGCAGGTACAGTATCTCTGCCATATAGCGCTGCATTTTTGTTTTCGCATGTTGGTTATTTTGAGTTTATGCCGCCAGGTGGGTTCTGGTCACGTGGTTATCTTGCCGTGCAAGTACAGTATCTCTGACGTATAGCGCTGCATTTTTGTTTTCGCATGTTGGTTATTTTGAGTTTACGCCGCCAGGTGGGTTCTGGTCACATGGTTATCTTGCCGTGCAAGTACAGTATCTCTGTCATATAGCGCTGCATTTTTGTTTTCGCATGTTGGTTATTTTGAGTTTACGCCGCCAGGTGGGTTCCGGTCACGTGGTTATCTTGCCGTGCAAGTACAGTATCTCTGCTGTCAACTTGTTCAGAGTGCCGGCGATAGCTCGCCTTCTCTTTGTGGAAAACACGGTACTGAGAAGAAGAAGAGGATGATGTGCTTGGATATAAAACACGCAATCGTCGAAAAACATGAGCGAGGTGTCGAGGAGGACGTATATAATGGCAGAGGAGAAGAGCATGCCAGGCCACAACTTGTGGATATAAAACACGCAATGGTCGTGTTTTATATAAAACTTGTGCTTGGATATAAAACACGCAATCGTCGAAAAACATGAGCGAGGTGCCGAGGAGGACGTATATAACGGCAGAGGAGAAGAGCATGCCAGGCCACAACTTGTTCAGAGTGCCGGCGATAGCTCGCCTTCTCTTTGTGGAAAACACGGTACTGAGAAGAAGAAGAGGATGATGTGCTTGGATATAAAACACGCAATCGTCGAAAAACATGAGCGAGGTGCCGAGGAGGACGTATATAACGGCAGAGGAGAAGAGGATGCCAGGCCACAACTTGTTCAGAGTGCCGGCGATAGCTCGCCTTCTCTTTGTGGAAAACACGGTACTGAGAAGAAGAAGAGGATGATGTGCTTGGATATAAAACACGCAATCGTCGAAAAACATGAGCGAGGTGTCGAGGAGGACGTATATAATGGCAGAGGAGAAGAGCATGCCAGGCCACAACTTGTTCAGAGTGCCGGCGATAGCTCGCCTTCTCTTTGTGGAAAACACGGTACTGAGAAGAAGAAGAGGATGATGTGCTTGGATATAAAACACGCAATCGTCGAAAAACATGAGCGAGGTGTTGAGGAGGACGTATATAACGGCAGAGGAGAAGAGCATGCCAGGCCACAACTTGTGGATATAAAACACGCAATCGTCGTGTTTTATATAAAACTTGTGCTTGGATATAAAACACGCAATCGTCGAAAAACATGAGCGAGGTGCCGAGGAGGACGTATATAACGGCAGAGGAGAACAGCATGCCAGGCCACAACTTGTTCAGAGTGCCGGCGATAGCTCGCCTTCTCTTTGTGGAAAACACGGTGAGATCCTTAACATCCAACAACTAATGGGACGCAAACGGGGTGCCCAGTTTAGCGGTACACACATTGATGAATCACCCTGCCTGTGATTCACCCATGACAGGTTATAGCTGGGTCGGGATTCAAACCCAGGCTGGACAGTTTAGACTTTAGAGTCAAGTGTGCGTACCTCCAGTCCAGGCCATCCTGCCAACTTGTATGCTGCATACAGGTGAAATATAAAGCGCGAGATATTTTTATATATACTGTATATTTTAAAAAAAATTGGTGTGGTTTTTGGCGGGCTGGAACGGATTAATAGCATTTCAATGCATTTTAATGGGGAAATTTGATTTGAGAAACGAGCAATTTGAGTTACGAGCTCGGTCACAGAACGAATTAAACTCGTAAGTCAATGTTCCACTGTATATATATATGTCAGGTAGCAGATTTTTTACTGCATAAGCTCTGTTATAAATGTCGTTTGACTGATGTGTTACTGCATAAGCTATGTTATAAATGCTGTTCGAAAATGTTATTTCATAGTTAATAAAAAGGTTTTCGCTTTGCCATAGTTTAAAATGAGAAAATACTCGCTTCATCTGTGCTGAACAGATGGCTTCGTTGTATACGTGTGTTCCTTGCAGGCTAGAAGCATAGTTGTAAACTCTCCCCTTTGATCCGCAGACGGCGCCTCGAGCCACGGGCAGGAAGGTGGATTATATATGTGTAAAATGTGAAACCTTACGTAGGATGCTTGGATTGTAGACATAAACCTTTTGATAAACTGTTAAAACATTAACTATATTTCGTATAATCACAGTGATGCTTGAGTTACGATAAATATGCTCTGGTTTTAAGTTTAAATGAGAAAGTGAGCTGAAAGATACATTCAACACCTGGAACTCATCCGAACGACCTCATACATTTTATGGTCTTACCAGGACCAGGAATGCAATCCCCCTTCAGTGAGTTATATTTTCTGTCACCTCGGAGCCTTGAAACCACATCTGGTCCGGATCCTAACGGTGCGTGCTTCACTCCTCCAAGACGAAAGGACGGATGACGGTGGGGGGCTTGGCCCACTGGGGATGACGGTGGGAGGAACCTTTGCCAGTTCCTTTGTCCTCTCGGAGATTCTCTGATAAAGCGTGTCCCTATATAACTGAACTGTGAATCGATGTGCTTTTAGGAAGGTTGACATGGCATGATGGTCATTCGTGCTGTAGACGTCTCCGTTTTCCTCCAGATCTGTATAATTGGTATTTAATAAAGTTCGTCATTCTCAATCTGTTGGTGGACTTCTGTTACGATCAAGGCGTCCTCCCCGCATTTTTATGGTGTCGTGACTCGGATTGCAGCAGACAGAGGACAAGAGAAGCGGACCCTGAACGACAGGAGGGAGGCTGCCTGAGGCCGGCGCCGGCACGCTGATTTGTTTTAAGGTGAGCATTGTCTTGTATTAAAGGGCTACTTTTCCAAATTCGAACCTCCCTCCCTCGAGCGGGCTCAGTCCGTTTCCTTGTCATCTGCCACTGCCTGCTCTCCGAACGAAAATTGTAAGTAAAGGCTATTTACCAGCCACAGAATGACGAGCCTTTGTTAAATTCACCAAGAGTAACGCTAAGGGTAGAATTTTCGCAGGATAACATTAAGAGTAACGCTAAGGGTAGAATTTGCGCAGGATATCAGTAAGGATAACGTTACAGTTAGCAAGGAGGAGGGGGAAATGTGAGGTCGGACAGCCATAAGGCTGCGCCGGTGGCCAAGAACTTTCCAGGAAGGATCAGCCCAGAGCAATAAGATGGGAAGCAAGCTAACGAAAGAGGGGGAACCCCTCAAGGGAACCCCGGCATCCTTCATGTTTAAGAGGCATCATTTTGCCGCGGTAAGACCAGGAAAGGACTGGGCTGTTTTAACTAAAGATTTGAGTAATCCCTGGCCAGAGGAGGGATCGTTTGCACTTGACAAATTGGAAGTGCTGTACGGAGCTTTGGATAAGCTAGAGAAAGAAAGGAAACACTTCCCACCCGATTATTGGAAGGTGTATGGGTGGTGGGAAAAGGAAGGGATGAAGCGACTGGCGGCCTCAAGACAGGCTAGCTTGGCAGGGGAAGTACTGAAGCTTCAGGGCCAAAAGAAACAAGCAGACAAGGTCCAGGACAAAACAATTAGGGAGGTAGTTAAGCAAGCAAATCAGCAGCTAATGCCGCTCGTCCAAAATCCGGACCAAGACCCCGCGGTAGGGGAGGTAGCTACCATGCCTCTACCCCCCCAAGCCCTGAGCCCTGTCCCCGGGCCACAGGCGCCACCTCTCCCACCCGGCCCCTGTTTCCCCAGGGGTTAGACCCCCAGAGAACTAGACCAGCCGCCCCTCAGGTTCACCTTAGCCCGGGCAATCCATTTAGAGGACAAGAAGTTAGTGGGGCGGACAGCGGGTTCGCGGCCCCAGTAGGGCTAGGAGAACTGTACCCCTCATTGGAAGGGTTCACGGAATCGGAGAACCCACAGCCTACAATCGGGATGTGTCCCTTAAAAACCATAGGACGGAGAGCGGGGGCACCCATTAACATCAGGGTACCCTGGAGAGAATCAGATTTGGCGTCTATGCAGGATCGGGTGAGAACCTTGCTGGCTGAACAGCCCGGTCAGATACCGGAATTTATGCGTTTGTGGATACAAAATACAGGCGCAGATTGGCGGGACGTCTGCCACATGGGGAAGGCTGTATTGCCCGCGCGGGTGTGGGACCAGGCCAAAATACACGCACGCTGGCCAAATGTAGCACCAACCCCGGCCCAAACCGTGGCCCAGACCCTCGTCGATTGGAATGCCCTTGTCGACCTATTGTTGGCCGGGGTATACACCGCACTGATGCCAGCCGCAGGGCCAGATTGGAATAAAATATACGGCCTAAAACAGAAACATGGCGAAGCAGCCATCGATTGGAGAGAGAGGGTAGAAAGAGCAGTGTTAAAGTGGGGAGGACTGGGCCAGGTGCGGGAACAAGATCTCCCTCGCGCTGTAGTGAACAATTTTTTGGTAGAAGGGATGAGACCGGCAGTTAGGAAGCGCATTCAAATGGCTATGATAGGATGGAGGAACACCCCAACCGACCAATTAGTTGAAGCGGCCGAGCAATGTGGCGACGGCGACGATAAGAAGACCGATGTAAAGGACGACATGTTGCAAATGCTTGTCCAGGAAAAACGGGCCCAACTCAACCAAAATAAGAAGGGAAATCGAGGCCAAGTACGGGCCCAGGATCGGAACACCAGGATGGAGCCCAACGAAGAGTGGGGCCGCGATAACGAAAACGAAAATGACGTCGATGACAACGACAGTGGACGAGTCGACATGCGGACACAAGGGCCCCCTCCCCAAAATTGGAACCCACAAGGGCCCCCTCCCCAAAATTGGAACCCACAAGGGCCCCCTCCCCAAAACTGGAACATGCAGGGGCCCCCTCCACAGCCGCAGAGCTGGGCCGTGCAAACACCCCCTCCGCAGACCTGGGCAGTACAAACGCCCCCTCCCCAGAACGGGTATCCACAGGGACCCCCTCCCCAAAACGATGGGCCTCCCCCAAGTTATTGGGCCCCAAGCGGAGCAAACGGGAATGGGCCGCCACAATGGGGACAGCGGAACCAACAGCCTGCGAGGCGTCCGACACAACAGGGTCCGCGCAATAACAATGGGTACCCCGCATCCACCGCTCCACAAGGGGCGTGCTTCCGCTGCGGACGGATGGGACATTGGAAACGTGATTGCCGGGGGACCCGCCAGGGATACCCGCCACCGAGAAATCAAGTAGCCTATTGATGGGACGCCGGCGGGCCGCCCGTAGAATGCCCCCTCTTGAATATGACACCAACCGAGGAGCCGACCTCGACACTAGACGTGGATGGGCAACAGGTAGACTTTCTCGTCGATACGGGTGCGACTCGCAGTACTATTAATGAAGGGCAGCTACCATCCTTGCGCCCCACAGATAGGGACGTTCAGATAGTGGGAGTTTCAGGCTTGCCCCAAGCGCTCCCTATTTCAGAAGAGGTAAGAGTGGTGTGCGGCCCACTAGAGGCTAGACACGCTTTTTTGATGACTACCACCGCCCCGACTAACTTGTTGGGACGGGATCTACTTTGCCGTTTAGGCTGCCAAATTTCATGCACGGAGCAGGGAGGTTTTGTAGATGTCGCGGAATCCAAACGCGATCTGTTAATGACGGCATTGTCTCGGCCTGGCCCCACCGCTTACTGGTGGAGCCTGGACAAGGGGGCTTTGGCCACTTGGACACACGTCCTAGACACTGTGTGCTCCCGGAGCGACGGGTTGCGAGATTGGCTGCGCGTACACCAAATTACAACAGACGTAAAGGACAACCCTCCCCACTGCACGGCTTACTACGATGCCAGGGGCGATGACGACGAGTACCGAGAAAAGATAAAGGGGTCAATAGGTAAGAATTCGGACCTACTATTGTCAAATATATGGGTTGGACGGGAGGGAATAGGCGTCGAGGTAACCCTAACTGCGGAGCAGCGGGCGTTGTCTCAGTATCCCGCAGGGGTGGACGCCCATGTTACCCTCACCACCGCCAAAGGGTGGCCGGCGGAAAGTGTAGGCTGGATGGTGGGGCGCTTGCGAGAAATTCCGTGCAGCGCCATTTATGAAGTGGACCACTGGACAGTGACGATGCTCGACAATGACGAGGGGTATTTGATCACCCTTGAGGAGCAGAGTATAGAAGGAAAATTTGAAGAGACAGACCTGCCCCCAAAGGGCACCCACGTTGTACGAACGGTGTCTCAGAGCCCGGGCGAGTCTGATGATCTTTTGGAGGAGGTTCCGGCCGATTTGTGGTCCCAACACGACAACGATGTTGGGCGAATTTGCGATGCCAAACCTCTGGTAATACCGGTCCAACCAGGAATGCCCCTCCCAAACGTGAGACAATATAAATTGCGGCACGAGGCCGATGCGGGCATAGAGCCAGTGATTCAATCTTTGGTGAAACAGAAAATAATTGTGGAAACTAACAGCCAATGCAACACACCAATTTTGCCCGTGAAGAAACCAATGCAGGATAAATGGAGGTTCGTGCAGGATTTGAGGGAAGTGAACAAAGTTATACAAGGCATACACCCAGTGGTACCAAATGCGGAAGGCCTTATGACATCTATCCCACCGGACGCAACACATTTTACCGTTATTGACCTATGCTCTGCCTTTTTCTCCGTACCTATTGCACCTGAGTCACAATACTTGTTCGCCTTCACCTTTAGAGGGCGCCAGTTCACCTGGACGGTGTTACCCCAAGGGTTCTCCGACAGCCCCACCCTGTTCTCCCGAGCGTTGCACCGCGATTGGGCAGACGTGGAACTAGAGGGGGGATCGGTGTTGTTGCAATACATTGACGACTTGTTGATTTGTTCCCCTTCCAAGGAAGCCTGTGAAGGGGACTCCATGGCCCTGCTAAGAGCCTTGGCGGCCAAGGGCCACAAGGTGGGACGGAGAAAGCTCCAGTTTGTACGGAAGGTAGTAACCTATTTGGGTCATGCCATTTCACACGGGAAGCGAGAACTGCATGCTGGACGGGTGACCGCCATCATGGAATCGCCACGGCCAAGCACGCAACGACAGATGTTGCGCTTTCTAGGTATGACGGGTTACTGCCGCTCTTGGATAATTGACTACGCGCTACTTGCTAAACTGCTGTACGAAGCCACCAGAATAGGAGAACCGAACTACTTGGTTTGGACGGACGAATTGATGCGCTGTTTCGAGGGGCTGAAAAAGGCATTGGTAACGGCACCGACTTTAGGACTCCCCGATTATGCGAAACCATTCACCCTTTACACTCATGCAGTAAGGGGTTTTGCTCAGTCCGTTTTGACACAGACTCATGGAGATAAGGAACGACCGGTAGCCTACTTTAGCAAAAAGCTAGAACCGGTCGAGCAAGGGTTTCTGGTGTGCCTGCAAGCCGTGGCAGCGGCTAGGTACGCAGTGGAAAGGACAGCGGACATTGTGATGGGGGCACCCGGTAACGCTACAGGTGCCACACTGCGTCACTTCACTGTTACTACAGCGGACAACACAACACTTGTCTACCACTAGATTAATGCAATACGAAACAGCACTGATTACGGCCGCCAACGTCACCATTAAACGTTGCACTACACTCAACCCGGCCTCACTGATGCCCACCCCAGAGGAGGGCGAACCCCACGTATGTGTCGACGTAGTACAGCAAGTCTCCACGGTATGTCCGGACTTGAAGGACGTTCCCCTCGACAACCCCGATCGTGTGTACTACGTCGACGGATCAGCTAAACGCGGATGGGACGGCTCTTTGCTATCCGGATACGCGGTGTGTTCAGATAATGAGACGGTAGAAAGCGGGCGCCTTCCGCCCACATTTTCCGCCCAGCAGGCGGAGCTGTGTGCCTTGACTAGAGCATGCAGCTTGGCGGCAGACCTTGCCGTCAACATTTATACAGATTCAGCATACGCGCACGGGGTAGTTCACGACAAAGGGGCAATCTGGAAGATGCGAGGCTTTCTCACATCTGCGGGTTCTGTCATAAAAAATGGCGAACTGGTTGAAGGGCTACTCCGAAGCATCTTGCTTCCCCGTGCTGTTGCGGTAATTAAATGTCGCGGCCACCAAAAGACAGACTCTGACGTCACCCGAGGCAACGCCAGAGTGGACGCAGTGGCAGGAAAAGCGGCCAACCAACAAATAGGACGGAACATGCCAATGGTAACGCGAGCAAAGGGGGCACACACGCAGACTGCCAACGTACCGACCTCAGGACCAACCCCCTCCTCGCAAAATGGGTGCACCATCATCACCGCCTCACCGACTAATGAGGACGTTATAAAACTTCAAAACGCAGCAACAGCAGCCGAACACGATGACTGGGTAAAACGAGGGGCCACACGCCCCGGACCAAATGCGATGTGGACCCTTCACGGAAAACCAATAGCACCCAAGGAACTACTGCCTTGGCTGGCACGTATGGGACATCAAAATGGCCATGTGTGCCAGAGGGGGGTGATGGAACAGATAAACTATACCTGGGCGGCACCGGGACTGTCGCGAATCGCATCAGAGGTGTGCCGGTCATGTGTGGTTTGCCAACAACACAACAGGGGGGCACCACCAAGGCACCCACATAATGCGGGCCATCCCCGACCAATCGGGCCCTTCTGTCATGTCCAGTTCGATTTTATAAACATGGAACCGAGTATGTCGTTCCGCTATGTCCTGGTAATCGTGGACATGTTCACAAAATGGGTCGAGGCCTATCCATGCGTTAAGTCAGACGCCCCGACAGTAGCCAAGCGCCTCGTGCGGGATTTCATGTGCAGATTCGGCATCCCTCAGAAAATTTCGTCAGACAAAGGGGGCCACTTCACGGGAGAGGTGATTAAGGGTATCCTAAAGGCAAAGGGCGTGAAACAATCTTTCCATTGCGCTTATCACCCACAATCAGCGGGACTTGTGGAACGCACCAACGGGACTCTGAAACTCAAGGTAGCCAAGATCTGTGCAGACACAGGTTTGAAGTGGCCGGAAGCACTCCCGCTGGCGTTAATGAGTATTCGTTCCACCCGGGCCGCACCACGGCCCTTTCCCCCCCCACGATATATTAATGGGACGACCTATGAGTTTGCCTGTTTCGGCCCCGATGGACATGTCCAAATTTGATTTGCCTGTGATGGATGACATGCTTTTAAAGTTTTGCAGAGGATTGTCCAATGTGGCGCGCAGCATCCACGCCTGGGTACGAGAGGCGTTGCCTGAACCAACAAGCCACGCCATCCACGTTTCCAGACCGGCGATTACGTGCTCGTAAAACACTTCACCCGCAAGAACGCCTTGGAACCAAGGTGGAAGGGACCAGTCCAGGTGTTGCTGACTACACCAACGGCTGTCTTTTGCGAGGGCAAGACCTCGTGGATCCACGCCACGCACTGTAAGTTGGCCATACAAGCACCAGACACTACACCACAGCAACCACAGTAAGGATGGGCCTAATCATAGGTACGATACTATTGATAGCGACAGCAGCTAGGGGAAGCTCCGATTCCAATAGATGCGAAAACGGAACCCGACACCTCACCGTAACATGGGGACAAAGAGTATCACTACCATGTTTCAAACAGAAAGCCCTGCACACAAATTGGGTAAGCGTAAGATGGCTAGCACTGTCGGCAGGGCCTGGACGCGTTGGCATTGTACTACGAAAGCAACGAGAGTTCCGGGAGAACGGGCAAGCTAGCATTAAGACCTTGGCCCAACCAGGATACAAATGGGGAACCCCTGATTTTAAGCTACAAACACGCACACGCCTAGAGAAAGGCATGACTATGCAGGTCCGGTGCAGTGTCTGGACCCCTGGCGCGGCCAGTGGCGAAACTAAATACACACCATGCATCGAATACATACTCACGCCGCAACCCCAGGATAAGGCCCCAAAGAAGGGTGAAAACACATATTGGAAAGTGGCAAGGGAGGTGGCGACAATTCAAAATATGACACACTGCTGGTCGTGCATGTACTTTCCCCAAGCAGGCACCACAGGAATACACATGATAGTGCTACCTCTGTCCCTCAATGACCTTTGCTCACAACCTATCGATTCCCCATGTTTAGTTGTCAGGTGGCAGATTTGTTACTGCATAAGCTATGTTATAAATGTCGTTTGACTGATGTGTTACTGCATAAGCTATGTTATAAATGCTGTTTAAAAATGTTATTTCATAAGTTAATAAAAGGTTCTCGCTTTGCCATAGTTTAAAATGAGAAAATACTCGCTTCATCTGTGCTGAACAGATGGCTTCTTGTATACGTGCGCCCTTTGAAGGCTAGATAGCCTAGCCGTAAACTTTCTCCTTTATCCGCAGACGGCGCCTCGAGCCGCGGGCAGGAAGGCAGATTATATATGTGTAAAATGTGAAACCTTACGTAGGATGCTTGGATCGTAGACATAAACCTTTTGATAAACTGTTAAAACATTAACTATATTTTGTATAATCACAGTGACGCTTGAGTTACGATAAATATGCTCTGGTTTTAAGTTTAAATGAGAAAGTGAGCTGAAAGATACATTCAACACCTGGAACTCATCAGAACGCCCTCATACATTTTATGGTCTTATCAGGACCAGGAATGCAATCCCCCTTCAGTGAGTTATATTTTCTGTCACCTCGGAGCCTTGAAAACACATCTGGTCCGGATCCTAACGGTGCGTGCTTCACTCCTCCAAGACGAAAGGACGGATGACGGTGGGGGCTTGGCCCACTGGGGATGACGGTGGGAGGAACCTTTGCCAGTTCCTTTGTCCTCTCGGAGATTCTCTGATAAAGCGTGTCCCTATATAACTGAACTGTGAATTGATGTGCTTTTAGGAAGGTTGACATGGCATGAGGGTCATTCATGCTGTAGACGTCTCCGTTTTCCTCCAGATCTGTATAATTGGTATTTAATAAAGTTCGTCATTCTCAATCTGTTGGTGGACTTCTGTTACGATCAAGGCGTCCTCCCCACATATATATATATATATATATATATATATATATATATATATATATATATATATATATATATATATATATATATATATATATATATATATATACTGCTGGTCGTGTATATGGGGGGATTGTCACCGTACTCGCAAGCCGTTCGCTTTGGACCAAACCATTTCATGTAAATAGAGGGGGGGGATATAATTTTAGATATAGATATAGTACGGGCAATGCCCTAGTATATATAATATATACAGTGCATTCAGAAAGTACACTACTCACAATAAGTTAGGGATATTGGCAGGTTCTTCGGTGTGGTTGATTTTGTGTATTAATTATGTTGAAAAACGTTGTTGGTCCTACTTCTATGGTTATTAATGAGTGTGAAAAACACAGCATTCTTGATTTAAATACCATAACCCTAACCCCTATCAAAAAAAGAAACTCACTCCCACAATGTCCCTAACTTAATGTGAGTAGTGTATTCAGACCCCTTCACTTTTCTCACATTTTGTTATGTTGCAGCCTTATGCTGAAATCGTTTAAATTCATTTTTTCCCGCATCAATCCACACTCAATACGCCATAATGACAAAGAGAAAACAGGATTTTAGAAAGTTTTGCAAATGTATTAAAAAGGAAAAACTGAAATATCACATTGACATAAGTATTCATACCCTTTGCTATGACACTTGAAATTTAGCTCAGGTGCCTCCCATTTCTCTTGATCATCTTTGAGATGTTTCTACACCTTGATTGGAGTCCACCTGTGGTGAATTCAAATGATTGGACATGATTTGGAAAGGCACACACCTGTCTATATAAGGTCTCACAGCTGACAATGCATATTAGAGCAAAACCCAAGCCATGAGGTCGAAGGAACTGCCTGCAGAGCTCAGAGACAGGATTGTGTCGAGGCACAGATCTGGGGAAGCCAACAAAAAAAATCTCTGCTGCATTGAAGGTTCCCAAGGGCACAGTGGCGTACATAATTCTTAAACGGAAGCGGTTTGGAACAACCAGGACTCTTCCTAGAGCTGGCCGCCCGGCCAACCTGAGCAATCGGGGGAGAAGGGCCTTGGTAAGAGAGGTGAGCAAGAACCCGATGGTCACTCTGGCTGAGCTCCAGAGATCCTGTGTGGAGATGGGAGAAACTTCCAGAAGGACAACCATCACTGCAACACTCCACTGATCTGGGCTTTATGGCAGAGTGGCCAGACGGAATCCAAACAGTTCAATCTCGGTTTCATCAGACCACATAATCTTGTTTCTCACAGTCGGAGAGTCCTTTAGGTGCTTTTTTGCAAACTCCAAGCAGGCTTTCATGTGTCTTTCACTGAGGAGAGGCTTTCGTCTGGCCACGTCTGGCACTGAGGAGAGGCACGATTTTACGTGATGCTGACTTTTGACTTTTTGACCAAATTATTAATTTATCTTCTCCATATTCTCATAATAAAGCTTTGTTGAAAATATGATGACAAAACTGAAACCGTAAATTTAAATTTCAGGTCAATTGGATGAAAATTGATGATTTCATGTGATGTTGACCTTTTGACAAAATTATTAATTTGCGTTTTTTTTTTTTTTTGTATACAACATCGAGGCTCGTGAAAGAGCGAAAATTCATCACACAGAAAGATAAACCGACACATAAAGCATATAACATATAGCTTCATCGCGGGAGATTCCAATGATTCTGAAAGCTTTGGTTTCAACAGCGTGAAGCCGAGCTAGGTGTGAGGCAGGAGCACCGGCCCAGAGGGGAGAACAGTATTCCATTGAGATGCGGATGAAAGCCTTGTATGTGGTTAGGAGATCAGGTGTGCCAAGGAAGGACTTCGCACGACGGAGGATGCCCAGTCGGCGACTGGCTTTGGAGGCCAGCTTGGAAATGTGGTTTTCCAAAGAAAGATCATGGCAGATAGTGAGACCCAAAAGCTTGAGCGACAGAACTTATTGGAGAGGATTGTTGAGAAAGTAGATGGCAGGGTTGTCCAGTCGATCTTTTCGGAGAGACATAGTCAGAGTGTGAGATCTGTCAGGATTGAAAGACATGTTCCACTTGTTTGACCAGGCTGTGATTTTTTCCAGGTCTTCAGAGAGTGAGGAGGCTGCAGACTGCCGATCTGAGGGAAGAGGAATGGAGCGGCAGAGAGTGGAGTCATCAGCAAAGAGATAGAGAGGATTTTCCAGAGAGTCTGAGAGATCATTGATAAAGACCAGAAAAAGCACAGGGCCAGAACACTGCCTTGGGGAACTCCAGCCTGAACAGGAAGGGTAAAATAAATATATATATATAACCTGAACAGGAAGGGGAGATGAGAGAAATCCATTCAGGGCCACACGTTGACTACGACCAGAGAGGAAGTCCGCAAGCCATGCATGGAGATTTCCATGGATACCATAGGAGGAGAGTTTGGTGAGCAGAGCTGGGTGCCAGACCGTATCGAAGGCACGTGATATGTCAAGGTAGACAGCTCTGATTTCCTGTTTGGCATTGAGGACCTCCATCCATTGTTGAGACAGCAGAAGCAGCATGTCCAGAGTAGAGTGACCTGGTCTGAAACCAAATTGATGATCAGAGATCAAGCCATTGGAGAAGAGGAAAGATTTCATATCCGAAGCAGTGATGGATTCCATGACTTTGCTGATAATTGGGAGCAGGCTGATTGGTCTGTAGTTGGAAGGATCTGTTTTTGCACCTTTTTTGTGTAAAGCGGTAATGCTTGCTGATTTCCAGGATGCTGAAAGATGACCTTGAGCAAAAGAGAGGGTGAAAAGAACAGAGAGAGGGTGAGATAGAGCAGGGGAGCAGGATTTTAGGACCCGTGGGCTGATGCCGTATGGTCCAGTTGCAGAATCAGAGTCGAGATTTGACAAAAACTCCTCTACCTTGTCAGGAGAGAAGGACACAGAGTCCAGGAGCAGTTGGGTTCGACTGGGAAAGGTGGGATCAGAGAGAAATGGGTTTGGGACACAGGATTTTGAGGCAAACACAGAGTTGAGGCATTCGGCTTTGTCACGTGCGATGTCAAGTGTGTAACCATTTGAGGTAAGGGAGAGGATGGAGGGGGAACAAACACCAGAAACGGATTTGACCAGACGCCACCAGGATTTGGAGGAAGGAGACAGGTTTGAGAGTTAATTATTGAGTGTGGAGAGATACTGCTTCCTGGCCCTTCTGAGGGTAGACACACACTTGTTCCGAGCTTGGTGGAAGGAACTGAGATTGCCTACAGTTGGATTAGCCTTCCAAGAGGCAAAGGCAAGTTGTTTCAGGGCAACTGCCTCACCACAAGATTCCGTGTACCATGGACGGGAGGAAGGGTAAGACAACTGAAGACGAGATGGGATAAATCTGTGCATGAGAGAGAGCAGTTTGCTTTGGAAGAATTCCCAGGAAGAATTGATGTCAGAGGCAGTGGAGATGGGAGACCAATCCAGATGATTGATGGCTGCTTGAAGACCGCCCCAGTCGGCCTGAGTGAAATTTCAGACTCGTCGACGCTGAGGAGGCTCTCTGAGAATGGCCAGAGAGATGTGGCCAGATGGCCAGAATGGCCAGAGAATGGCGTTCTCCGTATTATCATCATAAAGCTTTGAAAATTTGAGGACAATAGCTCAAATGGTAAAAAAGTTACAGCCCGGACACACACACACACACACACACACACACACACACACACACACACACACACACACACACACACACACACACACACACTATTACAAAACCCCGTCTCCTGCTGTGCAGAGGATGGCCTGATAATATTAACTATCACATAGCAATAAAGACTTAGACATCATAGAGTGATTTAAAACAAATCCAACTTATTTTTTCCAAACTTTCCCCCCAATTTTTTTTTTTGCCCAAAACACTCCTCGGCACTCACCTGTGAACCTCTGAGAGTTTGATGAAGATCCGTTTGACCATCTCTGAAAAAATGCTGACAAACACAAACGGCTCTTCTTATTGTATAGATATATAAATACATCACACATACACCCTCTCTCCATCCTAATACTCCACGATCTCCTCATGCCATGACAAAAGGATAACACCCAAAATGCCATCTTCTCCTGCTTCCCACACCTGTGAGCATACTTCGATCAATGTTCTGTTGATGCCATCCATTATTCTGGAGATTCTGTTGAACTGGTGTGGCATTTCGATCTCTTCTCAACAGATAAGGAAATGTTCACATCTTTGGTCCTCTATGCTGAAAACCTTCCCCACTCTTATCTATGTGAGACATTTTAACTCTATTCCGCTGATTGCTTCCTCTTCCTCTGTCAGAGAAAGCCTTATCAATGTAAGTGGAGAAATGTTTTGAGGCTGTTGGCAAGCAAGCCTGTTTTTATCAGATGAAGAACTCACAATGTCATTGCAAAATATCACTCCACATCCTGAAGAACAGCTCACTTTTATGAGGAGCGGAAGCTGCAAGGCAAAATATTCCAAATATGATATGCTCTATTCTACGAAGCATTGATGTGACACCATTTTGTATTTGTTATGTGTGGAAGTTTCATATTTTATGGCAGTAATTTGACTCTTCAGCTGTAAGAGGGTTGGTTCCTGCGTAGTTCCGTTTGTTATTTGCTGATGCTGTTGGTCCTGCCTATGTCCGACAGACAACGACGCTTTGTTCAGCTGTATCTTGGACACAAGACAGTTGTTATTACCTTGAGGAGATTGTTCTTCCGATACAAATTCAATCGAGCATGTGTGGGATGATTAAAGATGCATTACGACAGCATCACGCTTATGCACTTGGCCTGGAATAATTTGGAGTGGAATGATATGCAATCTACGAGAACAGGATTTCTACCATCAAGCCATATGCATCATTCCGAGAAACTGCTGGGCTTGTACTGTACAAGCTACTGTGGTGGACACTCTACATATTGAGCCTCAAATACAACAGGATTGTTTAATGTTTTGAGAATTTCCCTGGAGTTGAATCTCTAAAGATATTCAACAACACTCATTGGTGTTATTTCTCAGAAAACACCTTGTAGTTTGCAGGAAATCGTCCAATAGGATGGTGCAAAGGTAGCACACTTGCCTTTTACCTGTCTCATCTCCATCCAAAGATAAAATATCGAATTTCTTCAAATATCGCATTGATTCACAGGTAAGATGTTGCATGACAAATTGTGCCGTACCTCAGGTGCATGTTAAGCAGGGTGGTCCGGCTGTTAACATTAGTTGGTGGACATTAATGATTCCTTGTTTTCTTTCATGAAGAGTCGACAAGGCGTCGTTGAACGTCTGGGCTTGTCAGGCAGTTTGTGAAAGGCGTTGGCAAATAACTTTCTCTGCTGACCCCAGAAGAAGGTGGGAATAATTGGGCATTAAAGTAGTAGTAGTAGAGTAGTAGTAGTAGTAGAGTAATAGAAGTAGTAGTAGTAGTAGTAGTAGTAGTAGTAGTAGTAGTAGTAGTAGTAGTAGTGCTTTTGTTGGAAAGGTTATCGAGATTTGCGTTCACAGCTCATGCAAACTCAGGCAAACATATGTTCCCAGTTTATTGTCGCTCAATTCCTCATCTCTGCAAGTCCATGGTTTGAACTACAGTAGACAAGGTAGAGCATTTTGAAGAGAAAGCACTACCAAGATAGATAAGGGGAAGGTAAAAGAACGCAAAAGAACACCAAAAAAAGAACGCCAAAGAACACCAAAAAAGAATGCCAAATAACACATCTATCTATAATTCCAGTAATCTCTGTGTGTGTGTGTGTGTCTGTCTGTCTGTATGTATGTATGTATGCGACCGCTGTTTCTCGACAACTACCGGTCCGATATACTTGAAACTTGCCAGGTATATTGCTGGGGACCCGAGGATGTGCCTTTTCAAGGTTTGAAATTAATCGGACAAGTGGTTCCCAAGGTATGGTCACCGTACTCGCAAGCCGTTCGCTTTGGCTTTGCGAATGGACCAAACCATTTCATGTAAATAGGAGGGGGGGGGGGGGGGGGGGTTCTGTGGTCGTTGCGAATGGACCAAACCATTTCATGTAAATAGAGGGGGGGTTCTGCGGTCGTTACTGCCACGTGGTTTCAAAGTTGTTTTTTTTTGTTGTTGTTGTTTGCACGCATGTTTTTTTGCACGCACGTACGGGCAAGCGCGTACGGGCATGCCCGTACGTGCGGGCACGCCCTAGTTTATACAAATAAGAGCAAAGTATCTTGTGGAGAGACCGTACAAAGTGCATCATTTATAGTCCAGGTTTCCTTTAACTTTTGAACAGTGTTACTATATTCTGCCACCTTGTACTCAGAAATAAGGCGTGAGCGTATTAAGCCCTTCAGACCTACAGAACTGTGTTCCACCACATTTCTCTCAATTTTTGCCTTCCTGGTTTTATATATTGCCATTTTCCCACAGCCTAAAATAAAGTTAACAAGGAGATCACGTGACTTGCTTAGTTTCTTTACCGGGTGCCCGATGATAAAAAGTGTTGGAGAGAAGTGAAGCCAGAAGCGCAAGAGAAGATTTTTCATCAGTAAGAACACTGGTTCAAGACGGTGGCATTGAAGCATGTGTGGGATGATTAAAGATGCATTACGACAGCATCACGCTTATGCACTTGGCCTGGAATAATTTGGAGTGGAATGATATGCAATCTACGAGAACAGGATTTCTACCATCAAGCCATATGCATCATTCCGAGAAACGAAGTTTCCGAGTTTCACAAACTATATATGTGAAATATAGTTTCCCTCTCACCACAAAAGCAGCAATCCTCTGGGAAGTTAGTGAAATGCCGCATCATAGATCCAGAGCTCAGTGCGCCATGTAGCAACCTCCAACTTAAGTCTGCCATCATTCTTGGCGTTGGGTAGAGATAGAGTGAATCCCAACGTGGATGAACAGTCAAAATAAGTGGAGGGAATCTCACGCCAGTGAGTATCCAGTCGGGTTGCAAGAGCTATATAATGGAGCGAGTGGATCACTAGCAGGTATATATTTTTCCTTGATAGCCCACAGAACGACATTTCCACTGTGCCAGGGGTCTTACTCATATTGTTTGCAGGTATTGGCTGAGAGAGCTCGCAACATCGTGGTCGGATTTTAAAATCCATGGAGTTACCGATGGACATCTGCCCAGATCCATCACCCTCTTTGGAGTTCTCTAGATATTCCAGACAATCGGGAGGCAAGGAGCTTTTGACCTCTTCAAGTATCCTGGAAGGGATCCTGATTGTCCTCAGGCCCATTTTCGCTGCGAGTTCCTTGGGTAAAATAAGCCTTCTCTTACCATCGTTCAGAAGGTCTCTCACTGTGGATATGCTACCAGCTAAGAGGCTCCTTCTTACTGAAAAGGAAGCCAGAGTTGGGCCCTGTAGAAGAGGGTTGAGAATGAGTGGTTCTTCTAGCAGGTCCTTGCCTGGATAAGGAACTGTTCTTTGTACGTCGACTACATTCCAAGCCTTCAGCATTTCTTGATAAAAAGAGGCAATGTAGCACTAGACAGGCTCTGAGATGTAATGATGAAAAGGTTCCTTTTGTACCCAAAATTGAGCACTTTGCTGAAGAAGTATGATGCCAGTGAGCACCATTGCGGTGCAGGGTTCACATGTAGGTAAGGTTGTATGGTCTTCAGCCTGGATGCGTGGTAGTGGCTTCGAAGGCAGGGAAAAGACTGTCCACCTTCTGCAAAAGGCAAGCTCAGAATGCCCAGGGAAACCCAGTGTTTACCATTCCAAAAGTAGTCCAGTAGCTTCCTCTGTATCATCTTAACCAGAAACTCCTATGGAGTGCTTATGCAAGAGGGCCTGAATACTAACTTCGGAATTATAAACTGTTTAATAAGGAGTGTTTTTCCCCTCAGAGACAGGACTTTTAGTAGTCCACTCCAGTCTCTCAACTTTGCTTCGATCTTGTCCCCTAAAGTGTTCCAGTTAATGAGTGGTGAGGACCCATGGGAAGTGGACAAGTGCACCCCCAAATATTTGAGCTCATTGCGACTCCAGGTCAATTTCTGAAAAAGTGTTGGTAACTCCTTTACCTGCATTTGTCCAATTAGAAGCCCAGAGCTTTTCCTCCAATTGATTGTAGCAGACGATGCTGCTGAATAGACCTGCTGACAATCATAAACTATTTGCATATCCCTTGCATTACTGGCAAACACGAGAACATCATCTGCATATGCAGAAAGTTTGAGGTTGACCCTGTTGTGTGGCACCACAGTGCCAGTTAGCCTTCATCTCATCAATCAAAGGAAGGATTCGATACATAGGGAATATAATTGGCCGGACAGGGGACATCCTTGTCTTATTCCTCTCTCAAATGGAAAGGGCGCGAGCAAGAAACCGTTGACTTTAACTAGGCATTCTGCCGACATGTACAACGTCTGAATCATGCCTACAAATCTCCTCCCCAACCCAAATGTTAGCAAGGTTTCAAACAGATACTCATGGTTCATCTGGTCAAAGGCTTTCTCCTGATCCAAGGAAAGAAATCCGACTTGAGTCCGAGTCATGTCCGCATACTGTATCAGGTCTCTGACAAGGGATATTGTTACGGACCGCGGATAGGATGTTGTTTTGCCGAGCGGATGGCGCTGCGGCCCTAACAATTACCCCGACTAACCCGATTCCTGAACGTTGGCCGAATCGCGCCACAGATATGCAATGGGGAAAAGACTAAAGCAAAAGATGTAAAGAAGAAAGAAAGACAAAGGGTAAGAAATAGCAATATAATTTATTTCTATTTACACCCAAAAATAACCAAGGAAGAAGGAAGGATAATAAAATAATTTACAGAAGAAATCAGAGACACAGTGCAATGCTAGCTTACCTACAGTCTTAATTAACCCAGGACAGAACAAACAAAAGACAGACTCACGCGGGGAATGATGACAGGAATGGCAGGAGGTGGATGGCTGGAGGGGGAGGAAGGCACGGAGCTGGCTGGAGCTTGATCCCGCACGGGACGTCGGGCTGGACCTCGACGGCCGCCAATGTCACCGATCCTGTGGTGTGCGCGGCGTAACGGGTCGGAGCTGCCTGGTGGAGTCAACGCTGCTGGTGGGGGGTTGGTGTGACGGGTTCTCTCTCCTTCTCTCACAAGCTCCAGGACTCTTTCTCTCTCTTTCTTAGTCCAACCCAGTCCAACAACTTCCTCTCTTGCTTAGTCCAACTACTTCAAGGCCTTTCTGTGTTCTGACCTCCTCCCTCCTCGACTCTCTCTGGGGGCCTCTGCCTTGGGTTATATAAGCCCCACCCTTGACCCTTTTGTGAACCTCCCCCAAACGTTCTCTCTCCGCCCTCTCAAGCCAACCCCTCGTTCTGGGTTGGTCGGCAAGGGCTGGTTCACTCCTCCCCTCTATGACGAGGTGGAGACACGCCCTTCTTCCCCGACCTTGCCTCGTGGCCAATGGTGGTTTTGGGGGCGATTCGCGCTAGCCCCAGCCAAAGGGCAGCAATGGCAATGAAGAAAACCGCCCAAAATGCAGTTGGCAATTGCAGCAAAGTGGACGGCAGATGAAATGCAGCAGAGTGGCTAAACCTGGCACTTGGAAGATGCCATGTCGGAGGGATGTTCTTTATTTAATGCAGTGCAATGGAGTGTCAAATTAATGGAAGGCAAATCCTTATCCGGATACACATAATAAGGATATAACTACTGAACATGGATATATGGTGTCCTTCGTGTATGCTTTATGGAATTAACTACGGGAACGCCCTTTGATCTTTATACAACAACAATTGCAGGAAGGAGGGTGACATTTTTACAACTATTTACACAACAACAACAAAAAAAAAACATTCTCATATCCATGCCTACAAATCTCCTCCCCAACCCAAATGTTAGCAAGGTTTCAAACAGATACTCATGGTTCATCTGGTCAAAGGCTTTCTCCTGATCCAACGAAAGAAATCCGACTTGAGTCCGAGTCATGTCCGCATACTGTATCAGGTCTCTGACAAGGGATATGTTGTCATGTATTGTCCTGCCTGGAATGGCACAAGATTGGTCCGGGCTGACTAATTTTGTCAGGACTGGTCCGAGACAGAGTGACAACATTTTAGCCATGACCTTATAATCCACACACAGCAGAGACACAGGGCGGTAATTCTTCAAGTTTCTCAAGTCACCCTCCTTGGGAATCAAGACCAGAATCGCTCGATGCCAAGAAAGGGGCATTATACCTGTATCACATGCTACCTGAGCTACGCTTAGGTAATCAGGTCCAACCAAGTCCCATACTTTTGTGTAGAATTCACATGATAAGCCATCCATGCCAGGGGATTTATCTCTTGATAGGCTGTGCAGGGCGGTTTTCAATTCTTCCAGAGATAATGGAGTCTCCAGCTGCTCCCGGTCTTCTACAGAGGCTTCAGGAAGACTACTCCACAAAGTGCCACCTGCACCTGCATCTGTGCTCTTACCCGAATACAGCTGAGCGTAAAAGGCTCTAATTCGTTTTTGAACACCCTCAGAGCCATTGAGCAAGAGACCATCTTCTGCGAGAACACTCGCTATAGTCCTGAATTGACCTTTACGTTTTCCACTCCTTTGAGATAATTCAGGACATATTCATCCTCAGAAATAAACTGCAAACGAGAGCGCACATACGCCCCTCGTGCCTTCACATGACTACATGCTTTAAGGGTGCTCTTTTTTTCTTGGTATGCCTGCAATTCAGTAGAGGTCAGTGTGGCCAGGTGCTTCTCAAGGTGCAGCAGTTCCTCTTCCAGTCTTTTGATCCCTACCCCAAGTGTTTTGCGCGATCCATGCGAGTATTCCTGACACAGCAATTTCAATCGTACCTTGCCTACATCCCACCAGAATCCAAGTGAGCAAACATCTCCTTTTTTATTCCTCCAGGCTTGCCAAAAATTCAAAAAGATTGACAAAAAGGCTTCATCCTGACTTAAAGCATTGTTCAGGTGCCACAAGCCAGGGCCTCGCCTTGTTTCCGCACGGGAAAACTTATTCCAGGCCAAGTTGTGATCTGTGAAATGGGCAACTTTTATGCCAGAGTCACTGACACTCTTACACCAACGGTGAGACACGTAAATTCTATCGAGCCGGGATTGTGATATATGACCACCTCTGATACTCGAATACGTGAATGTTCTGTCTGTGGGGTGTTGTATGTGCCAAGTATCCCTCAAGTTTAACAGTGTTATGGTTTGTTGTAATATTCTTACAGAGGGATTATGCGGCTCCTGACCTATTCGATCAAGGGAGGGGTTTAGAGTGCAATTATAGTCTCCTCCAAGGATTACACACTCTTCACCAGGCAAGGTGAGCATGAATCTCTGCAACCGGTTGAAGAAAATCCCCCTTGCAACTCCTACACAAGGTGCATAAATGTTGACGAAATTGACATCAAATTCTTCAAACTTTGCTTTTATATGTAGCAACCGCCCCACACTGGCTTCCTTTACGACAAGTATTTCAGGTTTCCTCTTTGGTGAAAAGAGGGTAGCCACTACACAAGATGTGTCCGTTAGGTGACTGAAAAAGGCCAAGCCTTCCCATTGGTTTTCCCATCGGGATGCAGCCTCTGGGGTCGTGTGGGTTTCCTGCAGAAAGGTTACTTCGAGTTTTTCCTTCACACAGAATGACAATACCTGGTGCACACGGAATGCATCCTTACAGCCATTGACATTCAATGATCCTAGTCGTAAGTTTGATGTCATTATTGTATTGAGAGTTTTGTTTCTGTGAAATTCATCCTCCTAAACTAATTTATATTCAGGCCCATAACTCAACAGCTTTGCTAGAAACTTCCTGACTTGGGCTTGTTCGGCCGAGCCTGAAGTCCTTGTTTTATGTCCCTCTCTCCTTAGCACATACAAGGAATGCACTAGCAAGTCATAATCTTTCCACCGTTTCAGCGCATTTTCCACTTTCTTCCTGCTATGCAAGCTTTACTCGAGTATTTCCTGGCTCGGAATGCAGGAATGGCGTCCTGAAGGTAGGTCTGTCTCTAAACCAGTCAGTGACCCTTGATAGTCTTCCCCATCACCAATACTTTCCTCATCATCGCTGTCTGGAGGTTCAAGATCCTTCTCCTTTGGTGTACTTGTACAATGTGTCAAGTCTTCTGCCATGTCGTCTCTCAAGGCTGACTTGGCATAATCTTCTGGCGCAGAGGAACGCTCCTTTGGCTCTGATGCGGCGGACGTTGCTTCACCTGTGGGAATGGATGCCTCCTCCTCAGTTGGTATAGGAGATCAAACCTTTTGGGGTGGTAAAATAGAGATGTGCTCAACTATTCCCCTTTCTGCGCCAACAGTGAGTGAAGTGACATCACCTGAGATGTCGGTCAGTGCCAGCAACTTTATTGATGCTTGTGTGTCTGGTTCCCTCTCTCTGTCTGTCCCACCGATGAATGCTACTTCAGAATCCTTTGAAACTTCGGTGTTAATCCTTCGGTTCAGAACTGCTCTTGTAGATGTTTCAATCCCTGGTTTATTTTGAAGCTTCGTTGCAGTTATTATTATTGGATGCATTTTCTCAGGAACCAACATCACAGTATCGTTTGGCCCTGTCAAGTCAGATACCTCTAGGTTGTTTATCTTTACCATGCTGGGTATACTACCTGACGGTCCCCCTTCCTGTTCATTCTCCAAACTGCCTTTGGGTGGATCTGAGAGAGAAGACTCTCCATATCCTGTCGTTTGATGAATAGTTTCCTCTTCTTCTTCATCCATTTCTTCAGATTATAATATATAATATATACAGTGCATTCAGAAAGTACACTACTCACAATAAGTTAGGGATATTGGCAGGTTCTTCGGTGTGGATGATTTTGTGTTTTAATTATGTTGAAAAACGTTGTTGGTCCTACTTCTATGGTTATTAATGAGTGTGAAAAACACAGCATTCTTGATTTAAATACCATAACCCTAACCCCTATAAAAAAAGAAACTCACTCCCACAATGTCCCTAACTTATTGTGAGTAGTGTATTCAGACCCCTTCACTTTTTTCACATTTTGTTATGTTGCGGCCTTATGATGAAATCGTTTAAATTCATTTTTTCCCTCATCAATCCACACTCAATACGCCATAACGACAAAGAGAAAACAGGATTTTAGAAAGTTTTGCAAATTTATTAAAAAGGAAAAACTGAAATATCACATTGACATAAGTATTCATACCCTTTGCTATGACACTTGAAATTTAGCTCAGGTGCCTCCCATTTCTCTTGATCATCTTTGAGATGTTTCTACACCTTGATTGGAGTCCACCTGTGGTGAATTCAATTGATTGGACATGATTTGGAAAGGCACACACCTGTCTATATAAGGTCTCACAGCTGACAATGCATATTAGAGCAAAAACCAAGCCATGAGGACGAAGGAACTGCCTGCAGAGCTCAGAGACAGGATTGTGTCGAGGCACAGATCTGGGGAAGCCAACAAAAAAATCTCTGCTGCATTGAAGGTTCCCAAGAGCACAGTGGCGTACATAATTCTTAAACGGAAGAGGTTTGGAACAACCAGGACTCTTCCTAGAGCTGGCCGCTCGGCCAAACTGAGCAATCGGGGGAGAAGGGCCTTGGTAAGAGAGGTGACCATGAACCCGATGGTCACTCTGGCTGAGCTCCAGAGATCCTGTGTGGAGATGGGAGAAACGTCCAGAAGGACAACCATCACTGCAACACTCCACTGATCTGTGCTTTATGGCAGAGTGGCCAGACGGAATCCAAACAGTTCAATCTTGGTTTCATCAGACTACATAATCTTGTTTCTCACAGTCTGAGAGTCCTTTAGGTGCTTTTTTGCAAACTCCAAGCGGGCTTTCATGTGTCTTTCACTGAGGAGAGGCTTCCGTCTGGCCACGTCTGGCACTGAGGAGAGGCACGATTTTACGTGATGCTGACTTTTGACTTTTTGACCAAATTATTAATTTATCTTCTCCATATTCTCATCATAAAGCTTTGTTGAAAATATGATGACAAAACTGAAACCGTAAATTTAAATTTCAGGTCAATTGGATGAAAATTGATGATTTCATGTGACGTTGACCTTTTGACAAAATTATTAATTTGCGTTTTTTTATATTTTTTTTATACAACATCGAGGCTCGTGAAAGAGCGAAAATTTATCAAACAGAAAGACAAACCGACACATAAAACATATAACATCGGGAGCGGTAGACAAGATGGGGAGAGAGGGGGAAGGACACAAACACAACATTTGAGAGCAGGGACCGAGAGACATCGAGACATCGAGAGATCTGTGGGAGGGAGAGGACTTTGGGGGGGGCATGGGAAGGGGGGTGTGGGAGAGGTATAAAACATATGGACACTGCCAGGACTTCCAGGAAAGAAGTTGGAATTTCAAACAAGGTGGATCTGGGGTGAATTAGCAGGGGTAGAAAAGATCAAGGTTTTGGATGGGGGAAGATAAGAGATGGTGGTGAACAGCTGTTTTAAAGACCTGGAGGGAGGAGTGGGATTTGAGGGAGTGTGGGAGTTTGTTCCAGAGACGGGAGAAAAGAGGAATTAAAGAGTGAAGGTGAGCAGAGAGCCGAGATTTCGGCAGTTTAACCATCAGAGGGTTGCTGGCAGATCTTGTGCCACCTGTAGGAATATTTGGGGGACAGAGCACAGAGAGAGCTGGGGGAGCAAGGCCGGAGAGGAGTCGGTAGAAGACAGAAAGACCACCTACCTGCCTGCGGTGAGTGAGTGAAAGGCCCTAAGAGATAGCTTCATCGTGGGAGATTCCAATGATTCTGAAAGCTTTGGTTTCAACAGCGTGAAGCCGAGCTAGGTGTGAGGCAGGAGCACCGGCCCAGAGGGGAGAACAGTATTCCATTGAGCTGCGGATGAAAGCCTTGTATGTGGTGAGGAGCTCAGGTGTGCCAAGGAAGGACTTCGCACGACGGAGGATGCCCAGTCGGCGACTGGCTTTGGAGGCCAGCTTGGAAATGTGGTTTTCCAAAGAAAGATCATGGCAGATAGTGAGACCCAAAAGCTTGAGCGACAGAACTTCTTGGAGAGGATTGTTGAGAAAGTAGATGGGAGGGTTGTCCAGTCGATCTTTTCGGAGAGACATAGTAAGAGTGTGAGATCTGTCAGGTTTGAAAGACATGTTCCACTTGTTTGACCAGGCTGTGATTTTGTCCAGGTCTTCAGAGAGTGAGGAGGCTGCAGACTGCCGATCTGAGGGAAGAGGAATGGAGCGGCAGAGAGTGGAGTCATCAGCAAAGCGATAGAGAGGATTTTCCAGAGAGTCTGAGAGATCATTGATAAAGACCAGAAAAAGCACAGGGCCCAGAACACTGCCTTGGGGAACTCCAGCCTGAACAGGAAGGGGAAAATAAATATATATATATAACCTGAACAGGAAGGGGAGATGAGAGAAATCCATTCATGGCCACATGTTGACTACGACCAGAGAGGAAGTCCGCAAGCCATGCATGGAGATTTCCATGGATACCATAGGAGGAGAGTTTGGTGAGCAGAGCTGGGTGCCAGACCGTATCGAAGGCACGTGATATGTCAAGGGAGACAGCTCTGATTTCCTGTTTGGCATTGAGGACCTCCATCCATTGTTGAGACAGCAGAAGCAGCATGTCCAGAGTAAAGTGACCTGGTCTGAAACCAAATTGATGATCAGAGATCAAGCCATTGGAGAAGAGGAAAGATTTCATATCCGAAGCTTTTCAAAGCTTTGAAATTCAGCTTTGAAAGCTTTGAAATTCAAAATTTCAAAAATTTGATATTTCAAAAAAGTTTGAAATTCCCGCCGAACAAAAAACGACTCCTGCGAAAAATTGACGACGCTTCCGAACCCCCGCGCATGTTTGGCGAACTTTTGGAGCCTAAAATACGAATGTTGGACTTTGCCATTTTTTCGACATTCGCATCGTTCGCGTGTCCCGTGAAAACCCACCTTAAGATTCATCAAAGAACTGAACTATTTCTATCTCATTAACAATACATCGGAGTTTGTTGTCATTACAATGCATTTTATTAATTAAGAGGACGAGGGACAGGTTTCAATTGGAATGGCCGCGATAACTCGCTTACTTAGAAGTTTTATACTTCTACACTTGGAACTGAGGTGCTTGCCAATGGGGGGTGGGGGGTTGATATTAGTACTAGTCACAACTTTCAATGACTAAATAATGATCCGTATATTACCAAGATATCGTTATCTAAATGGTGTAATGGGGGTGAGGTTGTAGTGCTATAAAGGGGTCGATGGGGGTCTAATGTAATTAATGCAACTACTCACATTCTGTGCAGACAAACAGACCCAAATCAGATACCCTCTCCTCTGTCGAGAAGAAAAAGTAATCCTCACAAAAAAAGATAACGCAATCAGAGAAGATATTTGAGGATTTTCACTTTTTTTTACAGAGATTTCAAAGACTATAAACAAGAACTTGGAATAAAAAAAATACATATAATCCGGTTATATGCACCTTTATTTTTTTTGCAGCGATTCAAAGAGAATAAAGATCAACTCGTAATAAAAATATCAAAGCAAATAATCCGGTTAAATACACAAAAATTGTCAAAATGCCACTCAAAAATTCAAAATAAAAACAAAACAATTCACCACCTGCACAAGGTTTGTTCAACACCTGCACATTCATCACCTGCACAAGATGTAACCGCAGCAACCCTTGCAAAAGGGTTGTCTACTCTTTAGAAACTCATCAATTGGCTTCTCAACATAATGTTTTGCATATTTAATGTGGAGAAATGTGCAAAACCCTAAAAATAGATAACGTGCAAGAACTCTCACTGGTGATAAATGTTTTTGTGCGTAAATAAACCCGATCGCTGACGAAAAACTTTGAACAAAGAACACTTTGGTGTTTTGGTGTACAAGTTGTTGATCTCCGATTGTGGCCAGTTCATAAATACACAGCGATACAGCAATACCGGTACTGCACATTGGTTTATAGTTTTGATTTTTTTCATTGGAGAGAGCGATGACTTCAGAATTAGTCTAACACTCCATAGGTACTCTTTGCTTCTCCCGTTGCTTGTTATCTCCATATGCATGTGTCATGGATTCCCTAATCCCTTCGGTTCTGGAATAAGCACCTCAACTCAGACACTGTGCAAGGTTTATTGAGGGATAAGGATAACATGCATGGTAGATATATGGGCGCACAAGCTAGTAGCACCTTTTGGTCCTCACACAGCCAGCAACCAACAACATCGCAAGGAATCACAATTTGTATTCTGCTTCATATGCTTTTCTTCAAAGGACAAGGCACTCAAAACATTTCCCCAGTTTCAAAGATTGTAGCAAGGAGAAAGGCTCAGCAGGCGGGGAGCTGCTCATAAAAAAAAGAATGTTGATGCAAGGGCAAACAAAGATTTTGTCAACAGCTTCCCAAAACCAGACAGTCAGACGCTAGGGAGGCAAATGGGTCATATTGCCCCAATTAGCCTGAGTTTCGAATGAAATCCCTTACACATGTTTCAGAAGGTGCAACCCAAGTCTCAAAGTATCCACCTTCGTGTGTGTGTGATTGTGTGCGTGTCCAAAATGCATGTATAGGTGTGTATGTTTGTGTTGTTGGCTGCTATCTCCACATGTGGGTGAGTTTCTCCTGTGCGGTGTCTTCTCCCCCATGTGAATTAGTTTGTGTTTATTTAAATTTGATAACTGATTAAAAACCTACAAACACACAGCACACTTGTATGGGTTGTCCCCAATGTGAATGTGTCTGTGTTGATTTAAGGATACTGGACGACTAAAAACCTGAGAACACACAGAACACTTCTACAGTTTCTCCCCCGTGTGAATTAGTTTGTGGCTATTTAAGCTTGATGATTGACGAAAAACCTTTGAACACACAGCACACTTGTATGGCTGCTCCCCCGTGTGAATTAGGTTGTGGCTATTTAAGCTTGATGAATGACGAAAAACCTTTGAACACACAGCACACTTGTATGGCTTCTCCCCCGTGTGAATTAGGTTGTGGCTATTTAAGTTTGATGATCGACGAAAAACCTTTGAACACACAGCACACTTGTATGGCTTCCCCCCAATGTGAATGTGTCTGTGTTTATTTAAGGCTACTGGACGACTAAAAACCTGAGAACACACGGAACACTTGTATGGCTTCTCTCCCGGGTGAATTAGTGTGTGTGTATTTAAATTTGATAAATGATTAAAAACCTTCGAACACACAGCACACTTGTATGGCTACTCCCCCGTGTGAATTAGGTTGTGGCGATTTAAGCTTGATGAATGACGAAAACCCTTTGAACACATAGCACACTTGTACGGCTGCTCCCCCGTGTGAATTCGTTTATGTTTATTTAAATTTGATAACTGATTAAAAACCTTTGAACACACATAACACTTGTACAACTTCCCTCGTTGGTTGTTATCTTCATTCGCGGGTTTCAGCAGGTGCAACGCAGTCCTCCCACAACTTGATGTGTCCATCTCCATTTGATCCTTTTGACTTGATGCTGATAACCACAAAATCTTTACAACGCTTGTGCTGATTCTTCACAAATTTTGTCTCAATGTGGACGAGTGTGCAAAATCCTCAGGACACAATGAGCATGTGTTCAACTTCTCCCGAGTTTGTCCTTTGTGATGTTGAAATAAAACTGAAAAAGGAAAAACGAGAGAGAGAAAAAGAGAGAAAAAGGGAGAGAAAGAGAGAGAAAGAGAGAAAGAGAGAGAGAGGACAATTAGCATATTAAAAATCATTTACAAAAACCCTTTTTAATGAGCGATCATTCAAATTTCACCACCTCCCTACACCATAACAATGATACGTTACACGTCGTGAATAACTTTTGAAAAATATATTCCATTCACGAAACCTCCGTGGAGTTGATTATTTCCCTGGTGATGATTAAAGGGCATTTACCAATCAATTTCAGATTCCCAAACAGAGGCACCAAGACTTGCTCATAGAGCTTGAAGTTGTTGTCACGTAGCGTGCTTGACCGAGTCTTCATCGTGCCTAATTAGTCTGCGAATAAAGATAGGCCGAGGTGCTTGTCTCTTCACACCCTCTTCAACCTTTTGGAAGATTAGACACTCCGGAATAGTGCAGATATACAAAAAGATATAGATGTACATCTCCTGAATGCTGTTATGCATTCCAGAGGGGCATTACATGACAGCTAAATATGACGGATATCAATCTATTCCAATTAAAATAAATAACTCAATGCGATCATTAAACACAAGGCATGTTAATTTTCTGTGCTCAATTTTGAGAAAGAGATAATATTGGCTCTTTTAGAAACAGAAAGAGACAATATTGTCTTTTACAATATGTCGTCACTCGGAGGCAAAAGGTCAGAAACGTTCTCTTCTCTTCGCATCAGAGCTTGCAGGATCATGCGGCAGAATTTGCCAGGCACCACAAATAAGTCATGTTGCACTCCAGCTTAAATAATGGTTTTGCAAGTGCACCACAAGATAATATGTTACAGGATTTAGATAAAAGCAACAAAATGATACCGTGAAAGGTTGGATCCTGTCTTTACAGACTACTGAGCGCGATGAGGAAGGGTGCAGTATGCATCCTTCTGGTAGATTATGGAACTACCCAGACTCTTCCTGGAGCTGGCCGTCCGACCAAACTGAGCAACTGGGCAAGAAGGACCTTTATCAGGGAATGGGCGAAACCCCCAAATCCTGATGTGCAGAGCTGATAGAGAAATACCCAAGAAGACACAAACCTGTAATCGCTGCCAGTGGAGCGTCTACAAATTATTGACGCAGGGGGTTGAATACCGTTACGTTTGTGGGGGTAGGTGACGAATTGCCATAATGGAGTTAGGATCGTATAGGTTTTAGTAGGAGCAATGGAGCATGGAGGCGAAGAAGAAGAACCTTGATCTCATAAGTAGGGAACCTGTCAGGTGAAGAGTGTTTGCATGTCTCCATAAGGGGCGTGGTTCTTGTGTTAACTAGACAGGGCTTAAGATTAATTCCCCAGTGTGGAATTGACCCTTGTGATTTTTCACGTTTTTTTTTTTTTTTTTTTTTACATTCATTCAGCCGGTCGTGCAATGGGCTCCATTAGTCACAACACCGACAAGCCGACGGAACCCAGCACATTTGCCGATTGGGCTTAGCCCACGCCACAACCACAGATGTAATCCCTCTCACTCTCCCCCTCTGTCTGGTGCTGGCATCGTGACGGTCGGTCGCGTTTTTCGTGTGCACCGTGGAGGGAACATTCGGAGCTTTATTGAGCCTTTACCACGTTGGGGGCAGGGGGCGGGGGGGAGGTGTTGTTAGACTCGGTGCTTCTCGAAAACCAGAAAAGAACAAAAAACAGAAAATTGTCTGAGCAGGTCAGACACAAGATTGTAGCCAAGCATGGGCAATCTGAAGGCTACAAGTCCATCTGCAGAGACCTTGATGTTCCTGTGTCCACCATACACAATGTTATCAGGAATAGAGTAGCCAACCTCCCTGGACGTGACCGCAAGAGAAAACCTGATCGAAGATTGCAGCGAAGGATTGTTTCAATGTTGGAGAAAGCACCTATATCAACTGCCAAACAGATTCAAACTGACCTTCAGACACAAGGTACGACAGTGTCAACTCGCACCATTCGTCACCAACTCAATGAATGGAGACCCATGAAGACCCCACTGCTGCTGAGAGATTGACATAAGAAAGCCCGACTGGAGTTTTCCAAAACGAACCTGAACAAGCCTAAATCCTTCTGGGAGAATGTCATGTGGACAGATGAGATCAAATTAGAGCTTTCTGGTAAAGCACATCATCTCTATGTTAACAGAAAACAAAATGAAGCTTTCAAAGAAAACAACACCTTCCCTGCAGTCAAACATGGAGGAGGTTCAGTGATGTTTTGGGGTTGCTGTGCTGCCTCTGGCACTGGGTGCCTTGAATGTGTGCATGGCATCATGAAATCAGGAGATTACCAAGGCATTTTGGAGCACAATGTTCATCCCATTGTCAGAAAGCTGGGTCTCCAACGAAGGTCATGGGTCTTGCAGCAGGACTATGCCCCCAAAAATACTTCAAACAGCACCCAGGAATGGTTCAAGACAAAACGCTGGATTGTTTGTTCTCAAGTGGCCAGCAATGAGTCCAGATCTAAATCCCATTGAACACCTGTGGGGAAATCTGAAAACAGCAGTTGGGAGAAGACACCCTTCAAATCTTGGAGAACTGGAGCAGTTTGCACAAGAATAGTGGGACAAACTGCCAGTAGAGAGGTGTAGGAAGTGCTTGACTGCAGTTATTTTGTCCAAAGGTTGTGATAAAATTTCTATTTTCTGATTTAAAGCGACAGATTAAGTTCTGAATCAAAAACAAAGGTTCTGTAATATTAACAGTTAAATAAATAATAGTGGAGACCAAATAGTTTCGTCAATTTCAACATATTTTCGAGAAAACTGTGAGTTATTTGAAAAAAAGTGCAAGGGTGCCAATATTTTTGAACACGAGTGGACCATTATATTCAAGAAAGAATATCGCACAGATCACTGACAAAGAAAGAGCAAGCAAAGGCCTATTATATTATTCATGTGATCATCTGTGAAAAAAATGCCTCCATAAACAGAAAATAAAAGATAAAAGAAACACAGATTCCTTCCACGTTGATCGATGTCAAGGTATACATTCTTTGCCCAAAGTAATTGGCACTTACCACCATGGTGTGGAACTTTCTGGATGTCAAAGCAAACGCCTCACCAACTGCTCGCACCTATACGGTTTTCCCACCTGGAAAACATGCAATTCACCAGATGATGCATCATGTCATGCAAAGCGTTAACCTAATGAAAATGTAACGGTTTAAAAAAAATAGGATTCTTTATGAAATGGCCTTCCTTTAAAATCTCATGCACAATCATACAGGTTATATGATCAAATATTAACATGCATTATCAAAACTGCATATTGTACGTACTTTACTTCGAATGACAAAGCAAATCTGTAATTGTGTTGAAAAAGTAAACTGACTTTACAACAAATCTTGCTTGATATCCATTACCAAGGAACCTCCTGGAAATCTCGTGTTAATGAAGGAAAAAAAGACTCGTCTCTCGAAAGCGTTTGTACTGAGACAGAGTTTCCTCATCCCCGTTTGTATTGTCTAATGTAATTTAAATATGAGATAAAAATGGAGGGGCAATGCACCGGGTAAAGGGTAGCTTTGTCTCTCTCTCTCTCTCTCTCTGATGTGCTATGCTCTTCCAAACTTCCAAAACAAGTTCGTGAGCAAATATTACACTGGGTGGTTTGCAATTGTCTTCCAATCGTTAGTTATGGCAGGAATTTGGATGATTTTAACCCTTGAATGTAGTGATTGGGCCTCGGAGGCTCACAAGGTATTTTTGTTGCAAAAACTATGCGGTTCAAATTTTTTTTGGAATGAGCCTCATTTTCACCGACTTTCATGTTGTTACACAAAATTCAGTGACATAGGAAAAAAAATTCATTCAGGCTCGTGGGAAAATCTTCAGTCTTCACTTATAACCCGAAAATCCGACCCGATTGCAGGCCTGAGGCCTTCGAGGCCCCACATAAATGTTGTTGTACTACTATGTTATATCATTATTTTCTTGATATGAGCCTCATTATATGCTCCAATAACTTCGTTACAAATAATTCAGTGACAAAAATATGAAAATTAAAAAACTTTACACTAATACATTTGTGGGGCCTCCCCCCAATGGCAGCATAGTTGTAGGATTTTTGACAGTTGTGGACATATACATTCTAAATAAAAGGATTTGTGAATCATATTTTTTGAGCAAATACTCCTCCATGAGCCTCAACATTTTAGAGAAAAAAAAGTTGAAAAACCAAGAACAAAATATTTTTTCCAAAAAAACCCAACAATGATTCATTACGTGTGTGGGATTCTTCCAACTAATAGGATTAATGATTCACATTTCTGAGCAAATACACATCTGAGCATCCAAGACTTGGATTGAAAAAGGATATGAAAAAAATATATATTAAAAAAATTAATGAATTTAAATAAACATCACACGAATACATCCGTTGGGCCTCCGAGACCCAATGGCTGCATTTATGCAGGATTTTTGATGCCTGCATCTAAGAATTAAGAAGTACACACCTGCGTGTTTCGGAATTTGTTCAGGATGCTGGCGATGAGTCGCCTGCATGGATGTCGCATGAATTGGTGAATCACCCTGAGTGTGAAACAACTCGTGTCCATCACCAACAGGTATACATACCACCACGTGATTGAGAGAGTCTGGTTTAGAGCACCAAGACCTACGAGCTCTGAATGCACGTCGAATGACAATGGATGAACGGACTGCACCTGTACTTGTTAGTCCCCTTCCGGTGCAAACCAGAGGGGACTATAGGTTTGCACTCCGTCCCTCCGTCTGTCAGTCCGGAACGCAAAGAACAGTTTTCCGGACTTTTTTTCGAAACGCTTAATGCCCATGATTTCAAACTTGGTACGTGGTTTCCTCATGATATGTTACAGATCAAGTTCGAACTTCACGACGTTTCGGTCATTTTTGACAAAGTTATGGCACTTTGAACTTTGGTAATCCCCCCAACGGTTGTTCCGGACGACAAACTGCCGGCAGGGGACGTGAATTGCAGCGCAATACTCACAATGCTTGTTTAACTTTGGTTACTTTACACGACAACGTTTACTTATTCATACAGCCGTAAACTTTTACTCGAATGACGGATTGTCGGTGTTAAAAGTTTGCGGTAAAGATGCAATTTACAACATAAAACGAATGAGAACTCTTCAATGTGAAGATAAAACTCGAACTTCTTGCGCGAATCGTGGGCGTTGAAAATGGAGGCAAAAATTTGTTTGAAAAAGTTTTCAAAAGTCAGCCCGTGCGCTCCGTCGCGAAAAGAACTAGAACGGCACTTAGTAGAGAGCATAGCCATATCAGTCCATATCATATCATAACCATATCATATCACAACCTCCAGCTGGTTGGCCATATCACTCGGTGGTGAAGAATCACTTAAAAACATTAAATAATTCTAATATCGGAATCCATATTGAAGATCTTCACCAAAATCGAATCTATTTGTCCTTGTCACACGCATGACATGTCAACCAAGTTTCGTCCAAATCCGTCCACAACTTCTTGAGATATCCTGCTCTGTATCATTTTAGTCCTATTTTCCAATGGTCGTCTCTCGCTTAATTTTTTTCAGTTAAAAAATTCTAGTATCCGGATGCGAATCCAGATCTTCACCAAAATGTAATCATTTCGTCCTTATCGCATACACGAACTCTGCCAAATTTCGGCCGAATCCGTCCACAACTTTTTGAGATATTTCGTTCACAAACGGACAGACAGTGGTGAAAACAAAACCTCCATCAATCTTTGGTGGCGCAGGTAACAAACGGAAAAAGAAAGAACATCCGACTCGAAAGTTTTCTCAACAAACTCTACGGTTCTCGCAATATTTTGTGATTATTGGATGTCATTGACATGCTTGTTAACCGAAGTTTTGTATCTCGGAGAGCGTGTCCACCGCGACAGCAAGAGGAGGCAATGGATCCTCGGCGATGTGAAGTTACATCGGACTCGACGAGCACAACAGGAGAATGAGCCCGGGATGGTCCTGGTTTTATAACAAAATCCTAAATCCCGATTACAATCAGGTACAATTACACTTAATGTTGAGCAATCAACACGTGATTAAGTGTTCTTATTGAAATGTAAAGAAATCAATAATCGATGACAACACCTTTTTACATGAAACATTATCTTCAAAGAAACTTTACTGTGTGTACAGATTACATGATATACATATTTAATTGCCTCATGAAAGCAAGAGCAAAGGCACGTGATGGATGACACATCACGAGATGGGGGAGGTGCTGATGAACATTTGGAAGTTTCGTCAAAGATGGAAGTGTAAAAAATACGTTTTTGGTTTGAATTGTTCAGATCAATGTTTTGACGATGTTTTCAAACGATGCAGAAAAATATATTTAAAAATCGATGGAGGGAAACATCGAAAAGAAAGTTCCGTTTGTTCATTGCAGGAGAGTCAGAACTTTGAGATCGAAATGAATTCGCATGGAACTGTCAGGGAATAAATATTCATATTGACAGTATTGCTGGAATATATATCTCAATGTGATCGTGTGTAAAGTGGTATATGTTTTACTTTACGAATGAGTAAAGAGCATAGAACTAGAGTTCACAGGTGGATGGGAGAGTTAATTTCAGACAAAATGTGTAACGCTCGTGGACCGCCATCTGTGTAGAAAAATAGCCTATGTTCAGTTCACTGCGCACAGGCTGCAAATTCTTCCTCAGCAGGTCAGAGTATTTGACCTCTTGAACAGAAATAAGTACTAGCTGGCCAAGCAAGAGCCAAATAAGGGTTTTGAACAAGAGAACCAGTGACGCTTGCAGGCTCTCATGTCCCAAGGGGATTTAACCTCGGGGGTGACCCTGCATACTCCGCAACATCAAAGGAGTTTGGGGCTTTAAAACCAAGAGAAAGTTGCGAGTAGGGAGAGAGTGGACGGGGAGATTGAATGAAGAGGAGTGAACAACTGGAGACTGGTCAACAACTGAACGAGGTTCAACGAAGACCTACAGAAGAGGAGCTGCAGCCACGACCGGCAGAACAACGTCATTAATATCTAATTCGTGCATTTAGTGAAATACAGCAAATCTCTCAAAAGTGAATAAAACATTGATTTTGCTATAACGAAGTTTCTGGAAGTTTCTGAAGTAGAAAAGAAGTTAAATTTATTATTCTACAATTGGTGGCCCGTAAGGGAGTCAACTCCACAGAACAAGGTAAGCTTTTGTTTGTTATCTGTGTAGTCTGATGTTAATCTGCGCAAATTGTTCAGTGTTTGAGTTTTGTGTATGTTTGTTGATATGTGGAAGGGGGAAAAATCACGAGGCCTTTAACAGGTTTCAGAAATCATGACAATTTTTTTCTCTTTTTCTTCCAAAATTTAACTAAGTGTACTACAGATGTATACGCATTTTTCAGGGATGGTGCCATGGACCGTCACAAATATCCACTAAAGCCTTTTGTCTTTAGAAAAGGTGCTGTGCTTTCATGAAGGACCTCTGATATGGTATATACTGTATAATTATTGTACGATTTTTTAAAAAAAATTTCAGAAGTCATGACGATAAAAATTTTTTTAAATAATAATAATAAATTGTTTTTTTGTTTTTTTCTGTAATTTGAATTTTTTTTCGGTACATTCTACGAGTGCAAAGAGCCACTAACGAATCCCGGGACGTTAGCGAAAAAGGTGCTGCATTCGTCCAGTCATGAAAATATTTTGTGTATGAATATGTTTTGTGTATTCATTTGATTTCATACGTGATTCCAGTTCAATGGTCTGTGTCACATATCTGCCCATTCCTTTTGTATGATGCTTCAAATATTGTTGGGTTCCTACGGTTGAGACTTATATAATATTTTTCCTGTGGTGAGCCTCTTCTTTGATGTGGTCACGAGGGACGTGTGGATATGCTCTCGCACAAGTTGAACAGCGATTTTTTTAACGATTATTTGAGCATTTTTTAAATAACTCGCGATTTTGTACAAAAAAAAAAAAAAAAAAAAAAAAAGAAGTGAATTTTATACAGCGTACAGTGCTAAGGAAAATCGGCTGGATTCGATTTTCAAACATGCATTCCCAGTGTGGTAACAAAAGTGAGTTTAGCATTGTCATAAAAATTCATCTGACACGTGTTAGCGTGCGCGCCAGGCCAATTTGTCTGCACGAGTCGACAGACAGTCTAAAAATAGGCATTCTTTTCCACGTCCAGCCGGGCACGTTGTAAAATGCGTGCAGGCAGGTTGCCCATGGCAACGCTTGTTGTTGCGGCTTGGTGCCCGTCCACTTCTTACATATGGGATCAGAAACGATTTTTTAAATGTAACCTCTTTCACCTTTTCCTGCCCTACACCCCCATCCTGCCATCATCTTCCCCACCAAGTCAGGTTATATTACACATTGTATGAGGCATGTATAGGATCGTTGATTGTATGGGATTGGATGGGATTGTATATCCCATATGGATCCCATATTGATTTAGCATATCACCTCATTATGTGGTCTTGCTGTGTTTTTGTGTGTATGGGTATGTGGGTATGTATGTGTGGGTATGCATGTGTTTTGCACCCCTCTTCCCCCCCCCCCCCCCTCCTCCAACCATGGCCCCAATACTGCTACAATAATTTGTGAAATGGTATGACACAGTTTACATCGTTAAATAATACACAGATGAGTGTATGATTTGCACAGAAGTTCGAGAGGGACAATAGTATCCATCATATAACCTCTCACAGCCTTGTAAGGGAGAATAAGTGCAGCCAATCATACACAGTTATTTTTAGAAAAATACAATGAGTGTCGTATTTCGCATAGTATTAATACCCCTAAGGGAGCCCCGCCCCACCCCCCCCCCCCCCCCCAGCCTCATCCCTCCCTTGGCATTCTGCCACTTCTCCTCCTCCCTTCCCCACCCTTCATCATTGATGATCAGTGCTCATGTTCATTTTCAAAGTTTGTTGAAATGACTGATTATGGTATGACTCTGATTATGGTAATGCATTACAAATTACAATTTACAATTTTTTTACGACTATAATTTATAATTGCCAATTTACAATTATGGTAAATTTTCATTTACAATTTATAATTACAATGATTTATAATGAAAATGGTTTTACAATCATGGAAATTGCTATGATTGTCAGGCATGTCAGCATGTCATCATGTCATCATGTCAGGCATGTCATCATTGGGTTTTGATGTAAATTGAGTGCATGGGCTGTTAAGGATAGTTTTACAGCCCTGCAGGATAATGCTGTATTACAGGTCACAAAGTTTGTGGAAGGTTGCACTTTCAGTGTGATTGGATTACATGGGTCAATATTATGAATTCATTGCCATTCATTGGTACGGCATTTCAGGAATCTTACACCATTTTAATTGTCAAGAACTTTGAGTGTCTTTCAAAGTGAGACATGGTGGGTGACACATGACATGACATGTGACATCACATGACGTGTGACATGTGGCACGTGACATGTGACATGGGTGACATGTGAGACATTGCCCAATGGACTGGCTCATATCTGTCGGATCAATTTTCGCTGATTGTCTCACAAATGAAGGGTTGAGTTGCCTTCAGTGGTTGTTCAACTTTAATTTGTGATATAATGACCACACAGGATTGAACAAATATGTCAGATATGATCCAGAGGCAGAACGATTATTTGTCAATTGGCGGAAGGTATGGGTCCGAGGTGACGACCGACGATGATCGAATATCTCCGCCAGCGGACGGAACTGTTTTGCCAACATTGGGAACAGGCTTAGATATAGAGTTATCAGACTGATAAATGTGACTTTTGATATTGTCATATATGATGTATTATTATTAGGATTTTATTGATTAATGTTGGTTAATTGATTGAAATTGCATATTTGAATTGATTCTGATTCTGATCCGATTGATCTGATTGATTTTGATCTGATTAATTTAATCTGATCTGATTTTATTTAAATTTAATTTAATCAAGTCAATTGATGGATGAATAAAAAGTGCGGTCTCAAGAAAGAAGCTTTGAGACATTTGCAAAACATCAATGTGCAGACAACCTGGGACGATGAGCGAGGTGGTGAGTCTAGTGGTTATTTGTTATATTATGTGGTTATTTTTGTTTGACCCCCCCTTAACAGGACTTACTGATCCAGACTCATCTGCAACACTGATCAGTGAGATTGGGGTGTGGGAAAAGCCACAGGGCAGGGGGACTCTCTGGAAATCACCTGAAGTCATCAAGTGGACAGGTGGAGAGATACTTCCTGGAAGACCACAGAGTGGAGCTTATCGGAATAAGCTAGACAACAACGCATTCAACGCTACTTTGTATAAGGTGGAACAAACTTCTGCGATTTTTGCAGTACACACAGTTGATAGTGGATACAGGTGTAGTCCGATGTGTAGTCCTTGTAGTTATTTGATATATATTGAGTGAGTATAAAGAGGTACTCACACACAGGCAAAATGGGAAGTGAATTCTGCAAGATTAAACAAGGTCAATTGGACTTGAGTCAAAGAGGTGCTTGTATCAGCTCCATGTATCAGAAATATGGGGCAGAATCACTTAAAGATGTGGAATCCTGGTATGAATGGACGAAAGGTCGAAAAAGTGGATTCCCACAGGAGGGCACTTTTGATAGAAACGTATTGGCAACACTCAGAAAAGAATTGGAAGCAAGAGGGCGACAGAAGTTCAAAGTGGATTGGCAACCATTCTATTACTGGGACGCTGAATCTAGGGACAGGGAGACCAAAGCAAAGATGGGGGGCTTGAAGAAAGAGGTGAAACAGATACAGCATAGGTTGTGTAAGGTAGCAAATCAGATGCCTCTCCGAGTCAGCAATGGAGAGCAATCCCAACCCAAATTGTATCCAGAAGCCAGATCATACGAGATAAATGAACTGGAAGACGAAACTCCTCCACCTTATCGGAGAAATATTGTATATCAGCCACAGGTAGTGCCTGTACCTGTACCTGCCGAAAGACCAGAACAGAGTGCAGCGATTGGTTCTAGTCAACAGAGGACAGGTGAAAGACGTTTCCCATTTGAGGTAACTACCCAAGAGGGTGCAATTTGGGCACAGGAACCGACTCAAAGTGGGCAAACGATGCAACCAGCTGCTATACCTTTATCATGCTCTCCATTTCACCATACAAGGAGTAAGGGTCGTGTGATGAATGCCAATCAATCTAACGATCAATGTGATTGGCTAATGAATGATCAAAAGTTGACTCTCTCACAAGGAGGGTTTGAGCAATGTGGTGTTATGAATTTTCCTCAGCGGCAATTTCCAGGGGCAAATCAGCAACAACCAGATCTGATGTATAGACCATGGCAGGTACATCAATTGAAGGCATTGCAGAGTAGTATGCCATCAATCAAAACAGATCCACTTCAATTTGCGGAGGAACTGCGGTTAATTGTAGAAACTCAGTTGCCCACTGCAAGAGACATGGAAATACTTTTAAAGTGGTTAATTCCTAATACCACCACTTTGAGGAACTTAATGCGTGAGGCCAACTGGGTAAATACGGAAGATGGACAGGTAGACATGCCCACGGAGGCTAGAACGGCACAGATCAATAAATTGATAGAGGCCATAAAAAAATTGCCACCAGTGACGGATTGGAACAAAGTGGTTACATGCAAGCAGAAAACAGGCGAAGATGCTAGCGATTATTTGGACAGATTGCGAGATGTTTTCCGACTATATTCAGGCATAGACCGGGCACAAATTGACAATGCCTTAAAACCCCTTTTTATTAATGGTCTATTGCCCAAATTGAAGAGTGAAGTGGAAAGACAATGTATTGCTTGGGAAGGCAAGCCAATGCAAGAAATATTGAATTACGCCTTGCATCATCAGCGGATTCAAGCCAGGAATAGTGCTGTAAATGCCGAGAAATTGATGCAACTACAGACTCAAGCCCTGATGACTATGAATCAACGCAATAGGTTTTCTGGGCAACAACGCAACAATGCAGTAGGAAATAACCAGAGAGTGGAGTGGCAACCCAGAAACCAAGAGATGCAGCCCAGAAATACAAGTGCACAGGTGGACAGACCAGCCAATGATAGACAGCGATGTTTCAATTGTGGAGAAATGGGACATTGGCAAAGGCGATGCCCATATCGAAGACAATTTCGGAAGGGAAACCAAGAACAGGGATACTACCAGTTACCACCACCTCCATCAACAAATAGGGTTCTATTGAGGAATGGCCCAATTCAGGGAGGACCTCAGCAGACTAAATGGTCTGCCACACCCTGTTGACTAGACCAAAATGACCAAGTGGCAGCGCTTCCTTTAATCTCAGGGTCGGCTGCACAGGAACCAAGTGTTAATTTGACAGTAGGCGGACGCAAGGCACCCTTTCTCGTCGATACGGGAGCTACGCGTTCCACGTTACGACAAGCAGATTTTCCCGATATACCATTGTCAAAATACTATACGAAGGTGGTCGGAGTGTCAGGAGTTCCCATACACACGCCAGTCACGGAACAATTGCGTGTCCAACTTGGTCCATTGACTGCACAACATGCCTTTCTTGTGGCATCTGGCGTTCCAGTAAATTTGATGGGAAGAGATTTATTGTGTAAATTGAATTGCACTGTCATCTGTAATGAAAACGGAGTGTATTTAGAAATGCCAGAACACTCCCACGACTTTATTTCTAAGGTACTAGACGGCCTGACAAGACCAACAACACATCGATGGGATATCAATGATACAATCATGGCGGAACTTTTGTGTGTTAGTTTTATGACACTGAAGGATGAAATGCCCGAAGTACAGGAATGGTTAGATAATTTTTTGATGGACTTTCTGACATGGCAGACTGATCTTCACTGTACAACATGTTATGATGCTACAGGAGAAGAGGGGTCCTATGCAGAGCGGGGTTTTAAATACCTGCATACCAAGTATGATATACATCTGACGTCATTGTGGGTGGGACGACAGGGAGTTGGGATGTCAGTGTCTTTGACGCCAGACCAACAACTCCTGTGGAATCAACCCGAAACAACAACCCCACACGTCACCTTAGCGGTGGCACAAGGGTATGAAGCAAAAGATGTTGGAATAATGATTGCAACTTTGAAAGAGTGTAACAACAGGGGATACATGGGAGAAATTCAAAGCGCCCCACTCTATGACTTAGATGGAGATGGATTTTGTTGGCAGCTCGGACAGCAGGTGCTTTCTACAACCTTCAACATGATTGTTGAATCGAATGATACTGACGATATTGGGGTATACCTACTCAGCTCCGATGCTGACGGTGACCAGGACCCACTCGATCAAATACCAATATCCTTGTGGACAACGCATCCAAATGATGTGGGACGAATCAAGAGTATTGCACCTGTAAGGATCACAGTAGATGATTCTAAGCCATTGCCTAGAAAGCGCCAATATCCATTGAGACCAGAGGCAAAAGCTGGTATTGCACCAGTGATTCGATCATTGGTGGAACAGGGAGTTATAGTTCGCACTGTGAGCATGTGCAACACTCCTATTTTACCTGTGAAGAAGCCAGGTAAGACTACTTGGAGATTTGTTCAGGATCTTCGAGCAATTAATGATTGTGTCATCCCAGCCTATCCAGTGGTCCATAACCCGATCACTGTACTGTCAAGTATTCCATGCAACACGAAGTTTTATTCTGTGGTGGACTTATGTTCAGCGTTCTTTAGTGTACCCATTCATGAGGATTCGCGTTATCTTTTCGCATTCATGTACGATAATTTACAGTTTACCTGGACTGTGTTACCACAAGGGTACACAGAGAGCCCAACTTTGTTTTCACGTGCTCTACATGAAGACCTCAGCGATGTTGAATTTCCTGGGGGTTCAGTGATGGTACAATATGTTGATGACCTTCTCATATGCTCGACTTCAAAGGAAGCATGTGAGCAGGACACTGTTGTGCTACTGACAGCGTTGGCAGACAAAGGCCACAAGGCCTCGAGAGATAAGTTGCAGTTCTGTAAGGAAGAGGTGAAATATTTAGGACATATTTTGAAAGGCGACACGAGACGATTGTGCCCTGAACGTGTAAAAGTGATCAGGACACTTCCAAAACCTAAAACTGTCAAGCAGATGAAATCTTTTCTGGGGACAACGGGGTTTTGCCATCAGTGGATTGCTGATTACGCAGTACTGACTCGCCCCCTGTTGGACATCAGCTTACCAAACAGTCCAAATCCTTTGAAATGGACCCCGGAAGCTGAACAAGCCTTTACGACATTGAAAGATGCCTTAGCATCGGCTCCTGCTTTAGGACTGCCAGATTATGACAAAAATTTCTTTCTCTATTCACATGAGAAAGGAGGATATGCCCAATCGGTGTTGGCTCAAAAACATGGGGGAAAACTGCGCCCCGTAGCATATCACAGCACTAGATTGGATTCAGTAGCACGAGGGTTTCCACTGTGCTTGCGAGCAGTGGCAGCAGCGTCATATGCAGTAGAAGCCACAGCTACAATAGTCCTGGGGTGCCCCTTAATTCTTCTTGTTGAGCATGCGGTGGCGATGGTTTTGCTGAAGGCAGGAACACAGCACCTTTCAGCATCAAGGGCTACAACATATGAACTAGGGTTATTAACGCCATCAAACCTTACCATTCAGCGTTGTCCAACGCTGAACCCAGCATCTATGTTACCAACAGAGGATGATGGTGAGCCCCATGATTGTGCGGAGGTATTGGCACATGCACTAGTGCCTCGCATTGATTTGAAGGACATTCCCATCCCAGATGCAGATCTGGTACTGTATGTTGATGGATCATCATCAAGAGCATTGGATGGTTCACTATTGACGGGATATGCAGTATGCACGGATGTTGAGACATGGGAGAGCGGAAAATTACCAAACACCTACTCAGCTCAACAGGCAGAACTTTATGCATTAACTAGAGCCTGTTGTTTAGCGGAAAGCCAGAGAGTCATCATTTATACAGACTCCAGGTATGCACATGGGGTTGTTCATGATTATGGTGCTCTCTGGAAACAGAGAGGCTTTTTGACATCTTCAGGCAGCCAAATTAAAAACGGGAAGTTGATTGCTAGCCTTTTGGAAGCAATCCTTCTACCATCTGCAATTGCAGTCGTCATATGTGAGGCCCATACACGAGGAAGAGATGACGTCTCGCAGGGAAATGCAAGGGCGGATGAAGCAGCAAAGTTTGCGGCACATTTGGAGCAAGACTCAGTGATTATACAGGGACCTGTAAGGATTCCTGAAAACACCCCAACGCTGCAAGACGTCAGTGCTATGCAGGACATGGTGGAGGACCGGGAAAAAGATTTGTGGGTACAGACTGGATGCACATTTGACAAGGAATCTAAATTGTGGACTTCTCGCGAGGGGTGTGTTGTTGCTCCCCGCCAGTTGTTGCCATGGATTGCTCGTCTGGCTCATGGAGTGAGTCATACAGGGAAAGGAGGAATGTGTGCATCGGTGTCAAGACAGTGGTATGCACCTGGATTTACACCTGTGGCAGAGCAATGTTGTGCTACATGTCAGGTATGTCAGGCATACAATCCAGGAAAAGGGGAAAAGACTACACCAGGAGCTCATCCCACACCATCAGGTCCATTCGTACATTTACAGATGGATTTTATCCAAATGGAGAAGTGCGCTGGATTTGAGTTTGTTTTAGTGATTGTAGATATGTTCACGAAGTGGGTGGAGGCTTACCCTTGTCGACATGCAGATGCCAAAACAGTTGTGAAGATTCTGTTGAAGGACTTAATATGCCGCTTTGGAGTTCCGTGCAGGATTTCTTCTGATCAGGGTACGCATTTCACAGCGGGGGTCGTCAAGGAATTGGGTAAGGCAATGCAGATAAATCTTCATCTTCACTGTCCTTATCACCCCCAATCAGTGGGAGCAGTGGAACGACATAATGGAGTAATAAAGAACAAGTTGGCCAAATCTGTGCGGAAACCAACTTGAAATGGCCGGATGCCATTCCACTTGCACTCCTTGCAATGAGGGCTACTCCAAATAGGAGAACGGGATTATCCCCGCATGAAATCTTGATGGGGAGACCAATGCGGGTACCTCATTCACCTCCCCTGATGATCAAGGAGATGGATATTCACCAGATGGATGATTTGATGTACTCTTTCTGTATTGAATTGACCAAAATCGTGAAGATGTTTCATTCCCAGGTGAAGGAAGCTTTACCAGAACCGGCAGAGAATGGATGTCATTCTTTTCAACCTGGAGATTATGTGTACATCAAAATTTTCAAACGGAAAACTGCATTAACACCGCGATGGTCAGGACCACACCAGGTCCTGCTGACAACACATACTGCAGTGAAATGCCAAGGTAGACCAAGTTGGATTCATGCCTCTCATTGCAAGCAAGCACATGGGACTGAGAAGGATGGTCCCGCTGACAATGAGGCTGCACCCGGCAGCCCAGCAGAACATTCAGCGGCTGATAAATGAAAGTCATGATTTCCATTCATTTCCATTACATTTTAAACATCACTTGCATTGATACACATTGCATTTTTTAACATGTAGTATTCCTACTTGAGACATTTATTTGCCTATATGACATACAATTATCTACTGATATTAGTGCAACATGAGTGATAATGTATCACAACTACACTCATGATCAGGGGATTTAGTTGGACCCCGGGAAATAGAGGGATCAGAAACAGGCACATAATCAGATCATGTTAAATATTAAGGGATTATTTTTTCTTTTTTATTAACCTGTGAAGAAGCTTGCTAGTTATGAGTTCGGTATAATGCTGAATTTCATTGACATGTAATTATGTTATAGGTATGGACATATACAAGGGGTAGCTCACATGTTTTACAGATGGATACAGGTGGGACACAGGGAAAGACCTTATCAAGACAAGCCGACCAATCAGGGAAAGCAAGGGACTTCTACTTCGGATACTCCTTGAAAATGGTGATATTAATCCTAGCAATGAGTTCTCTAGTGGTTGGGACTCTGTGTTGCATGCATTATTTCGGTGTAATGCAAGCCAACAACGCAACATTGGTGGCCAACACACAGATATATGATTATGTGGTTCGACATCAGCAAAAGAGAAGTTTGATGGAAGATAGGAACACACCTTTGCAACCCGATGGATTACACGGGATTAATACTTTTTTACATTTAGCCCACACAAGGGCTGAAATAGCAAATGAAAGTAATTGTTGGATATGTACACAAATGCCGCATTCTAGTGAGATCGGAGTACCATTGGAAGCAGTTCCTTTTAGTTGGGAAGAGTTATGTAGCCGTTTCCCTCACACCCTGATAGCATCAGATTATGACAGCGAATTGTCAGGGGAAATGGGATGGAAGAGAGGAGGCTATAATTGTGACCAATTTAAAAACAGTTATAGACCTGCATATGATGAGGACGACATGCCCTCTTACATGACCATTCAACAACAAATGATAGGATTAATGTGTATCACCAGACCCCGAACGCCTACGCATAACAGGTCTATGGGAACCTCTACATGCCACGGTTATGGTCGCGATGAAGGCTGGATGAGAACACCTGTCCCACTAGGACCAAATGGCACAAGCGGTTTAGCTTTGTATTGGGAAGGCTATTGGGGAAAGGACAACACATGGACATATAATAATACATATTTTATATGTGGACATAAGGCATATCCGTATCTCCCGTCGGGGTGGTTCGGCACATGCTTTCTTGGGTTTGTACTTCCACACATGCGCTTGTTAACGACGTCACCAATGCGTATCCTGCATTCTAGGCCGAAAAGAACTGTTAGTATGGGAGAATGGGTTGGAATGGTAGTATTTCCATTTTATGGAACCTGGAAGGCAGGACATGAACTACGGCAAATGGTGTTGGCTATAGAATCATTGGCAAATAAAACAGCTAGTGGATTGACACAACTTACAAGTGAGCTGGCAGCGACAAGAACCATGGCATTACAAAATCGTATGGCATTAGATATGCTGTTGGCAGAGAAAGGAGGTACATGCGCAGTAATTGGTACAGATTGTTGTACATACATACCTGATAATTCGGGCGACATTTATAACATAGCCAATACAATCAGAAGAGAGGGAGCTAAATATCACGATTATGTGAAAGGGGGTGCTTTTGCATGGCTGGAAAACACTTTGGGAGGAGTAGCAGCTGAGATACTCCAATACTTGTTTATTGGATTAGTGGTTATATTGGCAATAGTTTTAGTAGTGGCTTGCTTGAAAACCTTAGTGACGGTGGGTTTGAATAAGATAACAAACAACACTATGATAGTACATGCAGCCACAAAAGAGGAAATAAACAAAGCAACAAATGAGGAAATGCATGTGGAACCACAAGAGGAAGACATCTATGGCGACATGAATACTGAGATTCAACGATTGAATCAAGTAATGTTGCAAATGAATACAGTCGAGTTGAAATGAGGGCATACCAACTTGTTGTGCACTATGTCCGTTTTACACGATCGATGAACTCATATCACCACAAGTAACACTGTTAAAGAAAAACAAAAAGCGGGGAGGACTATGCTAATAACACATTAGGCATAGTTTGCTTGTTTGCAAGAATTGTTGGGAATTAGATATTCCTGTTTGTGATTTAAATCATATAATCATTATTAATGCATTTATTTTCTTTGAGTTGAGTTACAATACCTGCATGAGTTTAATTTTTGAATGATATGAACCTGAAAGCAATTGTGGATGCTATTCTTAGTTTTAGTAGTGTAAAACACATATCTGATTTGAATATTAGTCGTGTGAAGTTGTTATAAAATATAGTGATTTCATGTTACAATGTACCCCATCTGATTCAATCTGTGTGGAGAGCAGATATAAATGTGACTAAGTAAAGGAAAGACAAGACCACATCCCAAATGGAGTGATAACGACATCTGGGAAGAAGTTTGAAAAAAGGAAAATTTGTGAAAATGAAGTTAATCTTGGCATACACCCTCTTTCTCAAAGAATGATGAAGAAATGCTCCTTTGGAAGATGGATGCTTACCTTCACCAAGGGAAAATTATGTGACCATTTGTCTGGGTCACACTGCAACATATGGAAAAGGGCGATCACTTACTTGTGTTCAAATACCTCGAACATTCATCACATCAGCAATTGCAGGACGACGACATTTTACCTGCAACGTCTACGGGATACGGTGACGTGTGTCATTACTTCACCAACTTCCGGGGAGCCAGCATGGAGCTGCAAGCGAACGACTGCCTTTTCCTTCACAACAGCTGTGCACGATTCTGCTGTGTGCTCCTGGTATGGACCATGGACAACTGAGTACCATGGTCCCAACATCATCATTGCGGATGCATCCGGCATCCCTGCTCCACATCTTGTTGACAAATCAACATCACATCAATACTTGCTCCATGCTCACGATGAGTGAGGAGGCAAGTCGACGACAACTGGATGGAGGCCTTGTTCAAATCTACTATGGCTCACAGCAAGAGTGGCAAGGATGCTGCATGGAGAGCAGGGTCAGTCTTTGACTCTGCCCAGCTATCACAACAGCGGAAAATCCTATGCAAATAGTGAAGGTGTGATGAAGACAACAGGAGAAAAATGTTTTATGCTGAAATTTCAAACACAAGTGATCCGCCCCTTTTTTTCAAACAAAGAAAGTCAATATTTGATTAAAGGCAAATATTTTGCCAAATGTTGCAGATGCTTTATTATTTTAATGATGAACTGAAATTATTGCGTTTTGGTGAAGGTGAAATGTTTTGTGATCTTTATGCAAATGAGTTGAATTGAATTATCAACATAGAAAGAGTCAATGAACAAGGAAATGTATTGTGATCAAAATTCTTCCAGAATGACGGTGTATGCCTTAGGAAATTGAATTACCAGATTCGTGTTTTGAATATTTAAATGTGGTAATGTTTAGATTAATGGTTAATATAAACATAAAAGAAAAACTGGGGATTGTCAGGGAAAAAATATTCATATTGACAGTATTGCTAGAATATATATCTCAATGTGATCGTGTGTAAAGTGGTATATGTTTTACTTTACGAATGAGTAAAGAGCATAGAACTAGAGTTAACAGGTGGATGGGAGAGTTAATTTCAGACAAAATGTGTAACGCTCGTGGACCGCCATCTGTGTAGAAAAATAGCCTATGTTCAGTTCACTGCGCACAGGCTGCAAATTCTTCCTCAGCAGGTCAGAGTATTTGACCTCTTGAACAGAAATAAGTACTAGCTGGCCAAGCAAGAGCCAAATAAGGGTTTTGAACAAGAGAACCAGAGACGCTTGCAGGCTCTCATGTCCCAAGGGGATTTAACCTCGGGGGTGACCCTGCATACTCCGCAACATCAAAGGAGTTTGGGGCTTTAAAACCAAGAGAAAGTTGCGAGTAGGGAGAGAGTGGACGGGGAGATTGAATGAAGAGGAGTGAACAACTGGAGACTGGTCAACAACTGAACGAGGTTCAACGAAGACCTACAGAAGAGGAGCTGCAGCCACGACCGGCAGAACAACGTCATTGATATCTAATTCGTGCATTTAGTGAAATACAGCAAATCTCTCAAAAGTGAATAAAACATTGATTTTGCTATAACGAAGTTTCTGGAAGTTTCTGAAGTAGAAAAGAAGTTAAATTTATTATTCTACAGAACATTTACCTGCCCTTCGTTTACCTGTCAATGAAGTTACATTCATTATAAAACATTTAATTCCGAGTCCCACGGACTGACTAGGAGAAAGTAACCATCTTGACCTCACATTATCCATGTCTCAGAGAGCTGCGAACAGTCCAACAGTTGAACATAAACAAGAATCTTCCTCTTCAAGTTCCTGATTATGAAACACAGATAGTTCGGCTGTTTCATTCATGACATTCCTCTTTACATAATAAATAAATATTTCCGCAAATTCAACTCACAGGGAATATTTTGTGACTTGAATTCGTGTCATTGCGAAATTTCCCATCCTCTCGGTACGTAATTAATCGACAGGGTTAACTTCTTCCATACCCGAAACAACACTGAGGAGCTGAATAAATTCATCATCATATATTCTATTGTGTGAACTATAAGGTCGGAAGTATCAATACCTGAACCCGTTTACGATAAGGGAATTCTTATCAACATTCCCAACTCGCATCAAACTTTTCTCCACTTCATTTCACCCTTGACAGTTTATCCGTAAAACGAGAAACTCGATACAAGCGCCGAACAAATGATAATCGGTTCAAACGCGACAACATCCGCGTCTCGTCCAGCTCGGAGCCGCAGGGAGCGGCACACGTCGGGTGTGGGGGGTGAGGGGTAGAGGGGGGATGGTGAGAGGTTAGAGCAGAGGGAATGGTGAGGGGTTAGGGTGGAGGGGATGGTGAGAGGTTAGAGCAGAGGGAATGGTGAGAGGTTAGAGCAGAGGGGATGGTGAGACGTTAGAGCAGAGGGAATGGTGAGAGGTTAGAGCAGAGGGAATGGTGAGAGGTTAGAGCAGAGGGAATGGTGAGAGGTTAGAGCAGAGGGAATGGTGAGACGTTAGAGCAGAGGGAATGGTGAGAGGTTAGAGCAGAGGGAATGGTGAGAGGTTAGAGCAGAGGGAATGGTGAGAGGTTAGAGCACAGGGAATGGTGAGAGGTCAGAGCAGAGGGAATGGTGAGAGGTCAGAGCAGAGGGAATGGTGAGAGGTTAGAGCAGAGGGAATGGTGAGAGGTTAGAGCAGAGGGAATGGTGAGAGGTTAAGGCAGAGGGGATGGTGAGGGGTTCGGGCAGAGGAGATGGTGAGAGGTTAGGGCACAGGGGATGGTGAGGGGTTCGGGCAGAGGAGATGGTGAGAGGTTAGGGCAGAGGGGATGGTGAGGGGTTCGGGTAGAGGGGATGGTGAGGGGTTCGGGCAGAGGGGATGGTGAGGGGTTCGGGCAGAGGAGATGGTGAGAGGTTAAGGCAGACGGGATGGTGAGAGGTTAGGGCAGAGCGGATGATGAGAGGTTAGAGCAGATGGGATGGTGAGAGGTTAGAGCAGAGGGAATGGTGAGAGGTTAGAGCAGAGGGAATGGTGAGAGGTTAGAGCAGAGGGAATGGTAAGAGTTTAGAGCAGAGGGAATGGTGAGAGGTTAAGGCAGAGGGGATGGTGAGGGGTTCGGGCAGAGGAGATGGTGAGAGGTTAGGGCAGAGGGGATGGTGAGGGGTTCGGGCAGAGGGGATGGTGAGAGGTTAAGGCAGAGGGGATGGTGAGGGGTTCGGGCAGAGGAGATGGTGAGAGGTTAGGGCAGAGGGGATGGGGAGAGGTTAGGGCAGAGGGGATGGTGAGAGGTTAGGGCAGAGGGGATGGGGAGAGGTTAGGGCAGAGGGGATGGGGAGAGGTTAGGGCAGAGGGGATGGTGAGAGGTTAGGGCAGAGGGGATGGTGAGAGGTTAGGGCAGAGGGGATGGTGAGAGGTTAGGGCAGAGGGGATGGTGAGAGGTTAGGGCAGAGGCGATGGTGAGAGGTTAGGGCAGAGGGGATGGGGAGAGGTTAGGGCAGAGGGGATGGGGAGAGGTTAGGGCAGAGGGGATGGTGAGAGGTTAGGTCAGAGGGGATGGGGAGAGGTTAGGGCAGAGGGGATGGTGAGAGGTTAGGGCAGAGGGGATGGTGAGAGGTTAGGGCAGAGGGGATGGTGAGGGGTTCGGACAGAGGAGATGGTGAGAGGTTAGGGCAGAGGGGATTGTGAGAGGTTAGGGCAGAGGGGATGGTGAGAGGTTAGGGCAGAGGGGATGGTGAGAGGTTAGGGCAGAGGGGATGGTGAGAGGTTAGGGCAGAGGGGATGGTGAGAGGTTAGGGCAGGGGGGATGGTGAGAGGTTAGGGCATAGGGGATGGTGAGAGGTTAGGGCATAGGGGATGGTGAGAGGTTAGGGCAGAGGGGATGGTGAGGGGTTAGGGCAGAGGAGATGGTGAGAGGGTAGGGCAGAGGGGATGGTGAGAGGTTAGACGTCTTGATCTCAGCTCTCTCCAGCTCACGGCGTTTCCCAGTATTCGGACAGTCCGGGTTGTCGATCAGGCCACACATCTCTAGCATCTTCTCAAAGTACTGAGCACGGGTTGACGTCGTACGGCACCATCTTTGGAAGGCACCGGACATGGAGAAGAGCCCCACGAATCCACCTGGAGAGATAAATAATGGAGTGATAGAAAATATTTTAACACTAACTTTCATCTAAAACACCAAAGTAGTTATAGTATTTCAGTACCTGCTGACTTGGCGAACTTCATGAAGGTCTCCTCCATCGTCTTGTCCACCAGGCTGAGAACACCAGGAATGAGAGACCGTGCCACCGCGATGCCACACTTCTTCAGCAGCTGCTTGGCTCCATGATGAGACTGATTGATATTTGTCAGGCACTCCTCCAGCCACAACAAGTACCTGTGGAGGGATAGAAAGGATGTAAGTAACTATTTCATCACGACTACAAATCAGATAATGACATCATTTCTTCTAGTTTACTCACCAGACTAAATTTAAGATGCACATTTTAGGCTGAAATGACATTTACGTGGAGTAGTTTGGCCCATCATATGCAAAGAATAGGTCTGCCATATCCCCGTTGCACTTGTGGAAGAGGGCCAAGTGTTTGTCTTCACAGAATACTGCAACATTAGGATCAGACGGGTATGGTCTTTCACGCTGAGCCAGAATGTAGTGGTCTTGCCGAGGTGGCCGGCACGCACCTTGTCTTCATAGGCCACATACTTCTCGAGGATGGTGAGAGTGGAAGGGTCCTGCAAAGTCAGGTCGAGGGTCTCGCGACTACATGTCTGCATGAGATTGAGCAGGGCCTCGGGGTTAGTGACCTCAACTTTCTCCTCCTCCGTGAAACTCTCAATTAACAACCGTTTCATGGTTTAACTGACTGTTTTGAGACAGAACAGGGCTTTAGTGTATGGCCTCCCACTCAGCACACTATTCAGGCAGCCACTTGTGACGAGTCCAGCCTCAATGAGGATTTCAGAGTAGCCTGAGCCCCTGCATTTGTGACCAGTCACCATACCCATGTAATTCATCCTGGTGTGGAATGGCCAATTGACATGAACAAATGACATTGCTTACCGCTTCTGTGGCTTGACCTGTCGTGCAAGAGGAGAACATTATTGGCAAAAGTTTTCTTCTTATTTTCATTTATTGAATTAATAGTGTGTTATATTGTCTTATTTAACCCTAATTACTCACAAGTATTATCATTTCCAGTATGCATGGGCATCTTATAGTTTGGTACATTTGAAGTATAAAATGAAATCAAAAAGTAAACCACTTTATGACTGGTCTTGTCTCAAAAAGAACACACAGATTAGTGTCGCCTTTTTACTTTGTTTGAAAAATATATTTTCTGCTCTTCAAGAACAAAATACAACAAACTCGCCGAATAAAACATTTGCCAATTTTGAGACAGGCTGCAGAGAGTCTGCTTCTGGTACCATTCCTTTGAAACCAAAGAGGAAAAGTCGGATCCCATGGGAAACAGAGGAAATATGCCAGAAACGCAAAGAGCAACACAAAATGGCAGAAATTAAAAACTCTGCACCTTCAATGGAAAACATCAGGAATTACAACGAAGCACGAACTGCACTTACCGATTCCTATGAGAGAGAACAGATTGACTATCTCCAGTGAAAAATTGATAGGATAAATAATGCTACGAGTAACAAGCAATCTGCTGTGGCCTGGAAAACTGTAAACGAGATAAGCGGACGGAAATGCGTAAACAAATCCAAACTAAAAGCATCCAGCCAAGAAGAACGATTGAAACTCTGGCAAGAGCATTTCCAAAGCTTATTAGGGAAGCCACCTACAATCAAGGATGAAGTAATAACTCCTGTGATTTCAGATGAACTCGACACCAAAAAAGGTCCCTTCACCATAGATGAAGTCCATAAAGCTCTTAAAAACATTCAAAACGGGAAAGCCTGTGGTCTCCATGACATTCCAGCCGAGATTTGGAAACTAGGTGAATTCGATGAGATTTTACTGAATTTGTGTAATGCTGTATACCATCAAAATCCAATAGATAGATGGACAGAAGGATGTATATTGCCTTTCCAGAAAAAAGGCGACCTAGGGCTTACAAAAAACTATCGAGGAATCACTCTAACACCAATAGCGGCCAAAATATACAACCTGATGTTATTAAACGGAATCAGGCCGCGTATAGAACCAGTTCTGCGAAAAAATCAAAATGGCTTTCGTACTAGTAGATCGACCTCCGGGCAAATCCTTACTATTAGACGTCTTCTTGAAGGCGTTAAAGATAAAAATCTTCCTGCTGTTTTCCTATTTATTGATTTCTCGAAAGCTTTCGACTCCATCCATCGAGGTAAGATGAAGGAGATACTGCTAGCATTCGGGATACCTCAGGAGACAGTTAATGCCATCATGATGCTGTATAAGAACTCGCATGCAATAGTCCGATCACCTGATGGCGATACAGACTGTTTTGACATCATGGCAGAAGTTTTACAGGGTGATACCCTCGCTCCCTACTTATTCATAATATGTCTCGATTATGTGCTACGCAAAGCAATAGACACCGACAATGAACTTGGACTTACCCTAAGTAAACGGAAAAGTCGGCGATACCCATCCAAGAAGATTACAGATGCAGATTATGCAGATGATCTTGCGGTTCTAGCAGACTATAACAAGGATGCAGCGACACTACTACACAAGATTGAAGAAGTAGCCAGCCAAATTGGTCTCTACATAAATGTCTCGAAGACAGAGTACATCAGTCTTAATCAAGATCAAGTCGTAGACATAAAATCACTCACTGGTGAAAACATCAAAAAGGTTGACGAATTCACATACCTGGGAAGCAACATCGCCTCCACAAAAAGAGATGTCGTCATCAGACTTGGAAAGGCTTGGGGAGCTTTAAACAGTCTAGCCAAGATTTGGAAATCTGCGCTTCCAATAGAGCTGAAACGAAACTTCTTTAGAGCAGCTGTTGAATCAGTTCTTGTATATGGGGCAATTACATGGACCTTGACATCATCACTAGAAAAGGCCCTCGATGGTGCATACACTCGCATGCTCAGAGCAGCCCTAACATCTCATGGAAGGAGCACCCCACAAAATATGAATTGTATGCAAAAATCCCACCAATCAGTGTAACCATACGTCAACGTAGATTAAGATCTGCTGGGCACTGCTGGAGAAACAAAGATGAGCTCGCAAGCGATGTTTTACTTTGGTTACCAACTCACGGCAAACAGGCACCAGGGAGACCTGCGAAAACATATATAGATCAGCTTACAAATGATACTGGGTGTCTGGTTAGCGAACTACCGAATGCCATGAGTGACGAAGATGAATGGAAGAAACGTGTCATGGAATGCCGAGCTAGCTCGACGCAGTAAGTAAGTAAGTAAGTAAGTAAGTATATTTGAAGTTAGATGTCTGGCAAGATTTGGAGTGAAATTCTACTGATTTTTTGCATACTCTTCGAGTTTTATTGTATTAAACTTGTATAAATCATGAAAATAACCATCTCAAACGATTCCTCAGGCCAGAATTAGCCGGAAAAATGGGTTAATTTGCCTCTGTATGATGTCCAGTTCAAAAGTTATACCAATTAGCGATTTTCATCGGAAATCTAGGATGGCCGCAAAGATGGCAGCCAACGGACCCCATGGGACAATATTTCGTTTGGGAACATGAAAATTCGTTTATTAGACACCTTGAGGATTCCAAAAGTGTAAGTTAGACAAGTCAGGAGATGACGATGGTCACGAGCGAGCGGTATTCACTGACAAAGGTCAAAACCGACATTGAAAATATATAAATAGGAATGTATTATCTGTTATGAGACTAGTTAGGTGCACAATACGGAAAATTCGGTTCGATTCCGACAACTTTGAACATTTGACCTTTGTGACCTTGAAATGTCAAAACGAAGGTTACTGACCTTGAAATGAGATAGAAAAGAATGTATAATCAGTTATGAGGTTAGTTAGCTGCACAATACCGAAAATTCGGTTCGATTCAGACAACTTTGAAAATTTGACCTTTGTGACCTTCAAATTTCAATGGTCGAAGATTATGAAATTTGTTGGAAAACTTGTATTTCATGATGTTTGTGATAATATAAGATCATGTACGACATTTCACCATCAGGAAGCGCACAATGTAATAAAACCATCAAAAATCGACTTTTCTAAATTTCGTGACCTTGTGACCTTGACCTTGGGGCGAAAGTGAAAAATCGAGCTCCGTGGGGCTAGACACGTGACATTGGCTTAACCAAATATCGAAACCCCTGTCACATTCCACCAAACCCCTCGGAGAAGATGTAGCTTGAACTCGATTACCCCCTCAGCTTAAAAAGACATCTTTTTCGGGCGTGGCTTCGCCCACAATGGGCGCCATACGTCCACTCTTAGCAGGACAAAACTAGCTCATGATATCAACCTCCCAGCCAAGTTTCATCAAGATCGGATCATATCATCGGGTCGTTATGCTGTGGACAGATAGACAGACACACAGACACACACACATGACGAATATAGTGGTAACTCTGTTTGATAACTCGTGAACCAGAAATATATCAACGAGGTGCATGGGGACCCCTTCTTCCTTCTCAACGAATTGATGAACCATCTCTGCTCTGGTCGCACAAGTGACGTCACAGTCATGATTCACAGGTTCATTACCAGACCTTGTAGATGGTTCGCTGTTCCCACTCACTGTGGCTTCAGAACTTGTTTTGGCCCGAATATTGATGGGGCAGCGCATCACACGCCAGGAGCTCCTGAATGAGAATTCGGTTGCGTCGGAGTGTTTGACCATTTGCTGATGCGAGCAAATATGACCGTGGCTCTTCACACATGGAGAGAACCGTGGCTGGCTCCCAACAATGGGTGTTGTGGTTCTGTGGAGAGAACCGTGGCCGGCTCCCAACAATGGGTGTTGTGGTTCTGTGGAGAGAACCGTGGCCGGCTCCCAACAATGGGTGTTGTGGTTCTGAGGAGAGAACCGCGGCCGGCTCCCAACAATGGGTGTTGTGGTTCTGAGGAGAGAACCGTGGCCAGGTCCCAACAATGGGTGTTGTGGTTCTGAGGAGAGAACCGTGGCCGGCTGCCAACAATGGGTGTTGTGGTTCTGAGGAGAGAACCTTGGCCGGCTCTCAACAATGGGTGTTGTGGTTCTGAACGCGAACTCACTGTCCAGGGTATAAGCCCGACATTTCGTGTGTCCGAGAATGCCGATCGTGGTGGAGCCTTTGTAAGTAGCGGCGCCTCTCCAGCTCCTCATGGATGAAGTTGTCATCGTCATGCACGTTGGTGATTCTGGTTGGTACCAGCGATTTGATTTTTCTGCCCCATCAGCAGTTGAGCAGGACTTGCCAAGCTGAAGCTCACCAGGGTGGACCTCCAAGCTAGCAGAGCCAGATGAAAATCGTTTTCCCACACTTTTTGATTTGCGGAGGATAGATTTCGCTTTCTCGACTTGGCGCTCAATGAAACCATTAGATTTTGGGTATGTTGTGGATGAAGTGACCTGATCAAAATTCCATTTCCCAGCAAATGAACGAAATTATGCGCTGGTGAAATGAGGACCATTATCACTCATAAACGTATCAGGAATTCCGAACTCAGGAAAAATCTGTCCCAAGGTCGCAATAATCGTGCGACTGGGAGCAGACTTGGGCAGTTTGCGAACAATAGGAAATTTGGAATAATAATCTGCGATGACGAGCCACTGAGCTGCATCAAAATAGAACAGGTCACATCCGACTTTGCTCCATGGTCTGAGCGGAATGTCATGTTGCTGTCGTGGTTCAGGCAGTTGAGATTTCTGATGCCATTGGCATGTAGGACAGCGTTCCACCAGCCGATCAATGTCCTTGTTAACGTTATACCAGTACATAGTGTCCTTCGCCAGCAGTTTAGTTTACTCATGGCCAAAATGGCCTGAGTGGAGTTTCTGCAGAATGTCGTTTTCATACTCTGAGGTATAACGACTCTCTCTACTTTAAGAATTACGCCATTTTCAATTGACAGCTCATCCCGAAAACTCCAGTATTTCCTGAGAGCCTCTGGGAGGTCCTTCAGATGGTCTGGCCATCCACTGATAATAAAGTCTCGAAGTTAACTCAGGTCAGAATCACTAAGTGTTTGTTTCCTGTTGTTGCTGAGACAACTTCTCAGAAGAGAAACGGGCCAAGTCAACACGCAGGTCCAAGTCAATTGTCATTGTATTGAGTGGACTAGGAAGGCGGGATAGGCCATCGGCAAGCTGATTGTCTGCCCCAGGGTGGTCCTCCGTTGTAAAGTTATACCCTTGGAGTCTGACAAGCATTCGTTGCAATCTCGGTGGGGCACCAATCAATGGCATGTCAATGATCATCAACAACGGTTTATGATCAGTGAGCACAATGAAACTCCGACCATACAGGCAGGTATGGAAACGTTCAATGCCAAACACAATGGCCAATAGCTCACCTTCAATGCAAACGTAACGTTGTTCAGTATCTGTTGGAGTTTTGCTTGTTTTGCTGTAAAAAGGGGAGCGGTCGACAAGATGTGGACAGAAGGGGAGGAAGCACACAAACACAACATTTGAGAGCAGGGACATTGGGAGATGTGTGAGAGGGAGAGGGCCTGGGGGGAGGCAGGATAGGTATAAAACGCAAGGACACCAAGGACTTCCAGGAAAGAAGACAAAAGTCACGTCAAAAAATTGGATTTGGGGTGAAATTAGCGGGGGTAGAAAAGATCAATGTTTTGGATTGGGGAAGATAAGAGATGGTGGTGAACAGCCGTTTAACTTTGGAAACCTGCTAGCACAAAGGCTCCGATGCTCCGGATGCCTCTCCTCGCGGCGCTCCCGTCCCGGGTGTCGCCACCGAGCAGCACAAACAGGTAGTAATATATATATAATATATAATATATACAGTGCATTCAGAAAGTACACTACTCACAATAAGTTAGGGATATTGGCAGGTTCTTCGGTGTGGTTGATTTTGTGTATTAATTATGTTGAAAAACGTTGTTGGTCCTACTTCTATGGTTATTAATGAGTGTGAAAAACACAGCATTCTTGATTTAAATACCATAACCCTAACCCCTATAAAAAAAAGAAACTCACTCCCACAATGTCCCTAACTTATTGTGAGTAGTGTATTCAGACCCCTTCACTTTTTTCACATTTTGTTATGTTGCGGCCTTATGCTGAAATCGTTTAAATTCATTTTTTCCCGCATCAATCCACACTCAATACGCCATAATGACAAAGAGAAAACAGGATTTTAGAAAGTTTTGCAAATGTATTAAAAAGGAAAAACTGAAATATCACATTGACATAAGTATTCATACCCTTTGCTATGACACTTGAAATTTCGCTCAGGCCAGCTTGGAAATGTGGTTTTCCAAAGAAAGATCATGGCAGATAGTGAGACCCAAAAGCTTAAGCGACAGAACTTCTTGGAAAGGATTGTTGAGAAAGTAGATGGGAGGGTTGTCCAGTCGATCTTTACGGAGAGACATAGTCAGAGTGTGAGATCTGTCAGGATTGAAAGACATGTTCCACTTGTTTGACCAGGCTGTGATTTTGTCCAGGTCTTCAGAGAGTGAGGAGGCTGCAGACTGCCGATCTGAGGGAAGAGGAATGGAGCGGCAGAGAGTGGAGTCATCAGCAAAGAGATAGAGAGGATTTTCCAGAGAGTCTGAGAGATCATTGATAAAGACCAGAAAAAGCACAGGGCCCAGAACACTGCCTTGGGGAACTCCAGCCTGAACAGGAAGGGGAATATATATATATATATATATAACCTGAACAGGAAGGGGAGATGAGAGAAATCCATTCAGGGCCACACGTTGACTACGACCAGAGAGGAAGTCCGCAAGCCATGCATGGAGATTTCCATGGATACCATAGGAGGAGAGTTTGGTGAGCAGAGCTGGATGCCAGACCGTATCGAAGGCACGTGATATGTCAAGGGAGACAGCTCTGATTTCCTGTTTGGCATTGAGGACCTCCATCCATTGTTGAGACAGCAGAAGCAGCATGTCCAGAGTAGAGTAACCTGGTCTGAAACCAAATTGATGATCAGAGATCAAGCCATTGGAGAAGAGGAAAGATTTCATATCCGAAGCAATGATGGATTCCATGACTTTGCTGATAATTGGGAGCAGGCTGATTGGTCTGTAGTTGGAAGGATCTGTTTTTGCACCTTTTTTGTATAAAGCGGTAATGTTTGCTGATTTCCAGGATGCTGAAAGATGACCTTGAGCAAAAGAGAGGGTGAAAAGAACAGAGAGAGGGTGAGATAGAGCAGGGGAGCAGGATTTTAGGACCCGTGGGCTGATGCCGTATGGTCCAGTTGCAGAATCAGAGTCGATATTTGACAAAAACTCCTCTACCTTGTCAGGAGAGAAGGACACAGATTCCAGGAGCAGTTGGGTTCGACTGGGAAAGGTGGGAACAGAGAGAGATGGGTTTGGGACACAAGATTTTGAGGCAAACACAGAGTTGAGGCATTCGGCTTTGTCACGTGCGATGTCAAGTGTGTAACCATTTGAGGTAAGGCAGAGGATGGAGGGGGAACAAACACCAGAAACGGATTTGACCAGACGCCACCAGGATTTGGAGGAAGGAGACAGGTTTGAGAGTTCATTATTGAGTGTGGAGAGATACTGCTTCCTGGCCCTTCTGAGGGTAGACACACACTTGTTCCGAGCTTGGTGGAAGGAACTGAGATTGCCTTCAGTTGGATTAGCCTTCCAAGAGGCAAAGGCAAGTTGTTTCAGGGCAACTGCCTCACCACAAGATTCCGTGTACCATGGACGGGAGGAAGGGTAAGACAACTGAAGACGAGATGGGATAAATCTGTGCATGAGAGAGAGCAGTTTGCTTTGGAAGAATTCCCAGGAAGAATTGATGTCAGAGGCAGTGGAGATGGGAGACCAATCCAGATGGTTGATGGCTGCTTGAAGACCGTCCCAGTCGGCCTGAGTGAAATTCCAGACTCGTCGACGCTGAGGAGGCTCTCGGAGAATGGCCAGAGAGATGTGGCCAGATGGCCAGAATGGCCAGAGAATGGCGTTCTCCGTATTATCATCATAAAGCTTTGAAAATTTGAGGACAATAGCTCAAATGGTAAAAAAGTTACAGCCCGGACACACACACACACACACACACACACACACACACACACACACACACACACACACACACACACACACACACACACACACACACACACACACTATTACAAAACCCCGTCTCCTGCTGTGCAGAGGATGGCCTGATAATATTAACTATCACATAGCAATAAAGACTTAGACATCATAGAGTGATTTAAAACAAATCCAACTTATTTTTTCCAAACTTTCCCCCCAATTTTTTTTTTTGCCCAAAACACTCCTCGGCACTCACCTGTGAACCTCTGAGAGTTTGATGAAGATCCGTTTGACCATCTCTGAAAAAATGCTGACAAACACAAACGGCTCTTCTTATTGTATAGATATATAAATACATCACACATACACCCTCTCTCCATCCTAATACTCCACGATCTCCTCATGCCATGACAAAAGGATAACACCCAAAATGCCATCTTCTCCTGCTTCCCACACCTGTGAGCATACTTCGATCAATGTTCTGTTGATTCCATCCATTATTCTGGAGATTCTGTTGAACTGGTGTGGCATTTCGATCTCTTCTCAACAGATAAGGAATTATTCTCATCTTTGGTCCTCTATGCTAAAAACCTTCCCCACTCTTATCTATGTGAGACATTTTAACTCTATTCTGCTGATTGCTTCCTCTTCCTCTGTCAGAGAAAGCCTTATCAATGTAAGTGGAGAAATGTTTTGAGGCTGTTGGCAAGCAAGCCTGTTTTTATCAGCTGAAGAACTCACAATGTCATTGCAAAATATCACTCCACATCCTGAAGAACAGCTCACTTTTATGAGGAGCGGAAGCTGCAAGGCAAAATATTCCAAATATGATATGCTCTATTCTACGAAGCATTGATGTGACACCATTTTGTATTTGTTATGTGTGGAAGTTTCATATTTTATGGCAGTAATTTGACTCTTCAGCTGTAAGAGGATTGGTTCCTGCGTAGTTCCGTTTGTTATTTGCTGATGCTGTTGGTCCTGCCTATGTCCGACAGACAACGACGTTTTGTTCAGCTGTATCTTGGACACAAGACAGTTGTTATTACCTTGAGGAGATTGCTCTTCCGATACAAATTCAATCGAGCATGTGTGGGATGATTAAAGATGCATTACGACAGCATCACGCTTATGCACTTGGCCTGGAATAATTTGGAGTGGAATGAATGGAATCTACGAGAACAGGATTTCTACCATCAAGCCATCTGCATCATTCCGAGAAACTGCTGGGCTTGTACTGTATAAGCTACTGTGGTGGACACTCTACATATTGAGCCTCAAATACAACAGGATTGTTTAATGTTTGAGAATTTCCCTGGAGTTGAATCTCTAAAGATATTCAACAACACTCATTGGTGTTATTTCTCGGAAAACACCTTGTAGTTTGCAGGAAATCGTCCAACAGGATGGTGCAAAGGTAGCACACTTGCCTTTTACCTGTCTCATCTCCATCCAAAGATAAAATATCGAATTTCTTCAAATATCGCATTGATTCACAGGTAAGATGTTGCATGACAAAGTGTGCCGTACCTCAGGTGCATGTTAAGCAGGGTGGTCCGGCTGTTAACATTAGTTGGTGGACATTAATGATTCCTTGTTTTCTTTCATGAAGAGTCGACAAGGCGTCGTTGAACGTCTGGGCTGGACAGGCAGTTTGTGAAAGGCGTTGGCCAATAACTTTCTCTGCTGACCCCAGAAGAAGGTGGGAATAATTGGGCATTAAAGTAGTAGTAGTAGAGTAGTAGTAGTAGTAGTAGTGTAGTAGTAGTAGTAGTAGTAGTAGTAGTAGTAGTAGTAGTGCTTTTGTTGGAAAGGTTATAGAGATTTGCGTTCACAGCTCATGCAAGCTCAGGCAAACATATGTTCCCAGTTTAATGTCGCTCAATTCCTCATCTCTGCAAGTCAATGGTTTGAACTACAGTAGACAAGGAGAGCATTTTGAAGAGAAAGCACTACCAAGATAGATAAGGGGAAGGTAAAAGAACGCAAAAGAACACCAAAAAAAGAACGCCAAAGAACACCAAAAAAAGAATGCCAAATAACACATTAATACAAATAAGAGCAAAGTATCTTGTGGAGAGACCGTACAAAGTGCATCATTTATAGTCCAGGTTTCCTTAAACTTTTGAACAGTGTTACTATATTCTGCCGCCTTGTACTCAGAAATAATGCGTGAGCGTATTAAGCCCTTCAGACCTACAGAACTGTGTTCCACCACATTTCTCTCAATTTTTGCCTTCCTGGTTTTATATATTGCCATTTTCCCACAGGCTAAAATAAAGTTAACAAGGAGATCACGTGACTTGCTTAGTTTCTTTACCGCGTGCCCGATGATAAAAAGTGTTGGAGAGAAATGAAGCCAGAAGCGCAAGAGAAGATTTTTCATCAGTAAGAACACTGGTTCAAGACGGTGGCATTGAAGGTATATGTGAAATATAGTTTCCCTCTCACCACAAAAGCAGCAATCCTCTGGGAAGTTAGTGAAATGCCGCATCATAGATCCAGAGCTCAGTGCGCCATGTAGCAACCTCCAACTTAAGTCTGCCATCATTCTTGGCGTTGGGTAGAGATAGAGTGAATCCCAACGTGGATGAACAGTCAAAAGAAGTGGAGGAATCTCACGCCAGGGAGTATCCAGTCGGGTTGCAAGAGCTATATAATGGAGCGAGTGGATCACTAGCAGGTATATATTTTTCCTTGATAGCCCACAGAACGACATTTCCACTGTGCCAGGGGTCTTACTCATATTGTTTGCAGGTATTGGCTGAGAGAGCTCGCAACATCGTGGTCGGATTTTAAAATCCATGGAGTTACCGATGGACATCTGCCCAGATCCATCACCCTCTTTGGAGTTCTCTAGATATTCCAGACAATCGGGAGGCAAGGAGCTTTTGACCTCTTCAAGTATCCTGGAGGGGATCCTGATTGTCCTCAGGCCCATTTTCGCTGCGAGTTCCTTGGGTAAAATATGCCTTCTCTTACCATCGTTCAGAAGGTCTCCCACTGTGGATATGCTACCAGCTAAGAGGCTCCTTCTTACTGAAAAGGAAGCCAGAGTTGGGCCCTGTAGAAGAGGGTTGAGAATGAGTGGTTCTTCTAGCAGGTCCTTGCCTGGATAAGGAACTGTTCTTTGTACGTCGACTACATTCCAAGCCTTCAGCATTTCTTGATAAAAAGAGGCAATGTAGCACTAGACAGGCTCTGAGATGTAATGATGAAAAGGTTCCTTTTGTACCCAAAATTGAGCACTTTGCTGAAGAAGTATGATGCCAGTGAGCACCATTGCGGTGCAGGGTTCACATGTAGGTAACGTTGTATGGTCTTCAGCCTGGATGCGTGGTAGTGGCTTCGAAGGCAGGGAAAAGACTGTCCACCTTCTGCAAAAGGCAAGCTCAGAATGCCCAGGGAAACCCAGTGTTTACCATTCCAAAAGTAGTCCAGTAGTTTCCTCTGTATCATCTTAACCAGAAACTCCTCTGGAGTGCTTATGCAAGAGGGCCTGAATACTAACTTCGGAATTATAAACTGTTTAATAAGGAGTGTTTTTCCCCTCAGAGACAGGACTTTTCGTAGTCCACTCCAGTCTCTCAACTTTCCTTCGATCTTGTCACCTAAAGTGTTCCAGTTAATGAGTGGTGAGGACCCATGGGAAGTGGACAAGTGCACCCCCAAATATTTGAGCTTTTTTTTTTTTTTTTTTGTATACAAGATCGAGGCTCGTGAAAGAGCGAACATTAATCACACAGAAAGACAAACCGACACATAAAACATATAACATCGGGAGCGGTAGACAAGATGGGGAGAGAGGGGGAAGGACACAAACACAACATTTGAGAGCAGGGACCGAGAGACATGGAGACATCGAGAGATCTGAGAGAGGGCGAGGGCTTTGGGGGGGGGGCATGGGAAGGGGGCGGTGGGAGAGGTATAAAACATATGGACACTGCCAGGACTTCCAGGAAAGAAGTTGGAATTTCAAACAAGGTGGATCTGGGGTGAATTAGCGGGGGTAGAAAAGATCAAGGTTTTGGATGGGGGAAGATAAGAGATGGTGGTGAACAGCTGTTTTAAAGACCTGGAGGGAGGAGTGGGATTGAAGGGCGTGAGGGAGTTTGTTCCAGAGGCGGGAGAAAAGAGGAATGAAAGAGTGAAGGTGAGCAGAGAGCCGAGATTTCGGCAGTTTAACCATCAGAGGGTTGCTGGCAGATCTTGTGCGACCTGTAGGAATATTTGGGGGACAGAGCACAGAGAGAGCTGGGGGTGCAAGGCCGGAGAGGAGTCGGTAGAAGACAGAAAGACCACCTACCTGCCTGCGGTGAGTGAGTGAAAGGCCCTCAGAGATAGCTTCATCGCGGGAGATTCCAATAATTCTGAAAGCTTTGGTTTCAACAGCGTGAAGCCGAGCTAGGTGTGAGGCAGGAGCACCGGCCCATAGGGGAGAACAGTATTCCATTGAGCTGCGGATGAAAGCCTTGTATGTGGTGAGGAGCTCAGGTGTGCCGAGGAAGGACTTCGCACGACGGAGGATGCCCAGTCGGCGACTGGCTTTGGAGGCCAGCTTGGAAATGTGGTTTTCCCAAGAAAGATCATGGCAGATAGTGAGACCCAAAATCTTGAGCGACAGAACTTCTTGGAGAGGATTGTTGAGAAAGTAGATGGGAGGGTTGTCCAGTCGATCTTTTCGGAGAGACATAGTAAGAGTGTGAGATTTGTCAGGATTGAAAGACATGTTCCACTTGTTTGACCAGTCTGTGATTTTGTCCAGGTCTTCAGAGAGTGAGGAGGCAGCAGACTGCCGATCTGAGGGAAGAGGAATGGAGCGGCAGAGAGTGGAGTCATCAGCAAAGAGATAGAGAGGATTTTCGAGAGAGTCAGAGAGATCATTGATGAAGACCAGAAAAAGCACGGGGCCCAGAACACTGCCTTGGGGAACTCCAGACTGAACAGGAAGAGGAGATGAGAGAAACCCATTCAGGGCCACACGTTGACGACGACTAGAGAGGAAGTCCGCCAGCCATGCATGGAGATTTCCATGGATACCAAAGGAGGAGAGTTTGGTGAGCAGAGCGGGGTGCCAGACCGTGTCGAAGGCACGTGATATGTCGAGGGAGACAGCTCTAATTTCCTGTTTGGCATTGAGGACCTCCATCCATTGTTGAGACAGCAGAAGCAGCATGTCCAGAGTAGAGTGACCTGGTCTGAAACCAAATTGATGATCAGAGTTCAAGCCATTGGAGAAGAGGAAAGATTTCATATCCGAAGCAATGATGGATTCCATGACTTTGCTGATAATTGGGAGAAGGCTGATTGGTCTGTAGTTGCTAGGATCTGTTTTTGCACCTTTTTTGTGCAAAGCGGTGATGTTGGCTGATTTCCAAGCAGATGGCAGTTGACCTTGAGCAAAAGAGAGGGTGAAGAGAACAGAGAGAGGGTGAGATAGAACAGCAGAGCAGGATTTTAGGACCCGTGGGCTGATGCCGTCGGGTCCAGTTGCAGAATCAGAGTCGAGGGTTGACAGAAACTTTTCCACCTTGTCAGGAGGAAAGGACACGGAGTCCAGGAGCAGCAGGGTACGACTGGGTATGGTGGGTACAGAGAGGGATGGGTTTGGGACACAAGATTTAGAGGCAAACACAGAGTTGAGGCATTCAGCTTTTTCACGTGCGGAGTCAGCTGTGTAGCCGTTTGAGGTAAGGGAGGGGTTGGAGGGGGAACAAACACCAGAAACGGATTTGACCAGACGCCACCAGGATTTGGAAGAGGGAGACAGATAAGAGAGTTCGGTCTTGAGAACGGAGAGGTATTGTTTCCTGGCTCTCCTGAGGGTGGACACACACTTGTTTCGGGCTTTGTGAAAGGAAATGAGATTTCCTTCCGTTGGATTTGCTTTCCAGGAGACGAAGGCAAGTTGTTTCTGGGCAACAGCCTCACCACAAGATTCCGTGTACCATGGACGGGAGGAAGGGTATGACAACTGAAGACGAGATGGGATAAATCTGTGCATGAGAGAGAGCAATTTACTTTGGAAGAATTCCCAGGATGAGTTGATGTCAGAGGTGGTAGAGATGGGAGACCAGTCCAGATGATTGATGGCTGCTTGAAGACCGTGCCAGTTGGCCTGAGTGAAATGCCAGACTCGTCGACGCTGAGCAGGCTCCCTGAGGATGGTCAGAGAGATGTCCACTTTAACAAGGACATGATCAGATGATCCGATCGGAGCAGAAGAAGAGCAGCAGACATTTTCAGGGAAGTTAGTCATAACCAAGTCCAGAAGAGAAGATGTTCCGTTGACTGAGATCCGGGTCGGGAAATTGACAGATTGTGTCAGTCCCAGTGAGTCGCAGAAGTCCTTTGCTGAGGAGCCATGGCTGGTGAGAGAGGTACCCACACCCATCCAACTGGCATGATGACAGTTGAAATCACCACATATGAGGAAGAGAGAGTTGGGATGATTAGATAGAAGTTGGTCCATATCATCAGACAGCGAGATGTAGATGGAGTCATCACTGTTTGGTGGACGGTACAACACACATATGAACAAGAGGTGGGAGCGAAGGGGAAGCCGTAGCCAGAGGTATTCCTGGGGGTGAGGTGGAGAGAGTGCAGTGCAGGGCGAGTGAGGAAGAGAGTTTTTGATAAAGATAGCAACCCCGCCTCCAGGACGAGGCTCAGGTCTATCATACCGGAGGAGGGAGTAGCGCGGGAGAGATACTATGGAATCAGAGACATCATAAAGGAGGAAAGTTTCTGTTAAGCAGATCACGTCTGGTTTGACACAAGAGCTCATTGCGACTCCAGGTCAATTTCTGAAAAAGTGTTGGTAACTCCTTTACCTGCATTTGTCCAATTAGAAGCCCCGAGCTTTTCCTCCAATTGATTGTAGCAGACGATGCTGCTGAATAGACCTGCTGACAATCATAAACTATTTGCATATCCCTTGCATTACTGGCAAACATGAGAACATCATCTGCATATGCAGAAAGTTTGAGGTTGACCCTGTTGTGTGGCACCACAGTGCCAGTTAGCCTTCTTCTCATCAAACAAAGGAAGGATTCGATACATAGGGAATATAATTGGCCGGACAGGGGACATCCTTGTCTTATTCCTCTCTCAAATGGAAAGGGCGCGAGCAAGAAACCGTTGACTTTAACTAGGCATTCTGCCGACATGTACAACGTCTGAATCATGCCTACAAATCTCCTCCCCAACCCAAATGTTAGCAAGGTTTCAAACAGATACTCATGGTTCATCTGGTCAAAGGCTTTCTCCTGATCCAACGAAAGAAATCCGACTTGAGTCCGAGTCATGTCCGCATACTGTATCAGGTCTCTGACAAGGGATATTGTTACGGACCGCGGATAGGATGTTGTTTTGCCGAGCGGATGGCGCCGCGGCCCTAACAGTTACCCCGACTAACCCGATTCCTGAACGTTGGCCGAATCGCGCCACAGATATTCAATGGGGAAAAGACTAAAGCGAAAGATGTAAAGAAGAAAGAAAGACAAAGGGTAAGAAATACCAATATAATTTATTTCTATTTACACCCAAAAATAACCAAGGAAGAAGGAAGGATAATAAAATAATTTACAGAAGAAATCAGAGACACAGTGCAATGCTAGCTTACCTACAGTCTTAATTAACCCAGGACAGAACAAACAAAAGACAGACTCACGCGGGGAATGATGACAGGAATGGCAGGAGGTGGATGGCTGGAGGGGGAGGAAGGCACGGAGCTGGCTGGAGCTTGATCCCGCACGGGACGTCGGGCTGGACCTCGACGGCCGCCAATGTCACCGATCCTGTGGTGTGCGCGGCGTAACGGGTCGGAGCTGCCTGGTGGAGCCAACGCTGCTGGTGGGGGGTTGGTGTGACGGGTTCTCTCTCCTTCTCTCACAAGCTCCAGGACTCTTTCTCTCTCTTTCTTAGTCCAACCCAGTCCAACAACTTCCTCTCTTGCTTAGTCCAACTACTTCAAGGCCTTTCTGTGTTCTGATCTCCTCCCTCCTCGACTCTCTCTGGGGGCCTCTGCCTTGGGTTATATAAGCCCCACCCTTGACCCTTTTGCGAACCTCCCCCAAACGTTCTCTCTCCGCCCTCTCAAGCCAACCCCTCGTTCTGGGTTGGTCGGCAAGGGCTGGTTCACTCCTCCCTTCTATGACGAGGTGGAGACACGCCCTTCTTCCCCGACCTTGCCTCGTGGCCAATGGTGGCTTTGGGGGCGATTCGCGCTAGCCCCAGCCAAAGGGCAGCAATGGCAATGAAGAAAACCGCCCAAAATGCAGTTGGCAATTGCAGCAAAGTGGACGGCAGATGAAATGCAGCAGAGTGGCTAAACCTGGCACTTGGAAGATGCCATGTCGGAGGGATGTACTTTATTTAATGCAGTGCAATGGAGTGTCAAATTAATGGAAGGCAAATCCTTCGCCGAATACACATAATAAGGATATAACTACTGAACATGGATATATGGTGTCCTTCGTGTATGCTTTATGGAATTAACTACGGGAACGCCCTTTGATCTTTATACAACAACAATTGCAGGAAGGAGGGTGACATTTTTACAACTATTTACACAACAACAACAAAAAAAAACCATTCTCATATCCATGCCTACAAATCTCCTCCCCAACCCAAATGTTAGCAAGGTTTCAAACAGATACTCATGGTTCATCTGGTCAAAGGCTTTCTCCTGATCCAAGGAAAGAAATCCGACTTGAGTCCGAGTCATGTCCGCATACTGTATCAGGTCTCTGACAAGGGATATGTTGTCATGTATTGTCCTGCCTGGAATGGCACAAGATTGGTCCGGGCTGACTAATTTTGTCAGGACTGGTCCGAGACGGAGTGACAACATTTTAGCCATGACCTTATAATCCACACACAGCAGAGACACAGGGCGGTAATTCTTCAAGTTTCTCAAGTCACCCTCCTTGGGAATCAAGACCAGAATCGCTCGATGCCAAGAAAGGGGCATTATACCTGTATCACATGCTTCCTGAGCTACGCTTAGGTAATCAGGTCCAACCAAGTCCCATACTTTTGTGTAGAATTCACATGATAAGCCATCCATGCCAGGGGATTTATCTCTTGATAGGCTGTGCAGGGCGGTTTTCAATTCTTCCAGAGATAATGGAGTCTCCAGCTGCTCCCGGTCTTCTACAGAGGCTTCAGGAAGACTACTCCACAAAGTGCCACCTGCACCTGCATCTGTGCTCTTACCCGAATACAGCTGAGCGTAAAAGGCTCCAATTCGTTTTTGAACACCCTCAGAGTCATTGAGCAAGAGACCATCTTCTGCGAGAACACTCGCTATAGTCCTGAATTGACCTTTACGTTTTTCCACTCCTTTGAGATAATTCAGGACATATTCATCCTCAGAAATAAACTGCAAATGAGAGCGCACATACGCCCCTCGTGCCTTCACATGACTACATGCTTTAAGGGTGTTCTTTTTTTCTTGGTATGCCTGCAGTTCAGTAGAGGTCAGTGTGGCCAGGTGCTTCTCAAGGTGCAGCAGTTCCTCTTCCAGTCTTTTGATCCCTACCCCAAGTGTTTTGCTCGATCCATGCGAGTATTCCTGACACAGCAATTTCAATCGTACCTTGCCTACATCCCACCAGAATCCAAGTGAGCAAAAATCTCCTTTTTAATTCCTCCAGGCTTGCCAAAAATTCAAAAAGATTGACAAAAAGGCTTCATCCTGACTTAAAGCATTGTTCAGGTGCCACAAGCCAGGGCCTCGCCTTGTTTCCGCACGGGAAAACTTATTCCAGGCCAAGTTGTGATCTGTGAAATGGGCAACTTTTATGCCAGAGTCATTGACACTCTTACACCAATGGTGAGACACGTAAATTCTATCGAGCCGGGATTGTGATATATGACCACCTCTGATACTCGAATACGTGAATGTTCTGTCTGTGGGGTGTTGTATGTGCCAAGTATCCCTCAAGTTTAACAGTGTTATGGTTTGTTGTAATATTCTTACAGAGGGATTATGCGGCTCCTGACCTATTCGATCAAGGGAGGGGTTTAGAGTGCAATGAAAGTCTCCTCCAAGAATTACACACTCTTCACCAGGCAAGGTGAGCATGAATCTCTGCAACCGGTTGAAGAAAATCCCCCTTGCAACTCCTACACAAGGTGCATAAATGTTGACGAAATTGACAACAAATTCTTCAAACTTTGCTTTTATATGTAGCAACCGCCCCACACTGGCTTCCTTTACGACAAGTATTTCAGGTTTCCTCTTTGGTGAAAAGAGGGTAGCCACTCCACAAGATGTGTCCGTTAGGTGACTGAAAAAGGCCAAGCCTTCCCATTGGTTTTCCCATCGGGATGCAGCCTCTGGGGTCGTGTGGGTTTCCTGCAGAAAGGTTACTTCAAGTTTTTCCTTCACACAGAATGACAATACCTGGTGCACACGGAATGCATCCTTACAGCCATTGACATTCAATGATCCTAGTCGTAAGTTTGATGTCATTATTGTATTGAGAGTTTTGTTTCTGTGAAATTCATCCTCCTAAACTAATTTATATTCAGGCCCATAACTCAACAGCTTTGCTAGAAACTTCCTGACTTGGGCTTGTTCGGCCGAGCCTGAAGTCCTTGTTTTATGTCCCTCTCTCCTTAGCACATACAAGGAATGCACTAGCAAGTCATAATCTTTCCACCGTTTCAGCGCATTTTCCACTTTCTTCCTGCTATGCAAGCTTTACTCGAGTATTTCCTGGCTGGGAATGCAGGAATGGCGTCCTGCAGGTAGGTCTGTCTCTGAACCAGTCAGTGACCCTTGATAGTCTTCCCCATCACCAATACTTTCCTCATCATCGCTGTCTGGAGGTTCAAGATCCTTCTCCTTTGGTGTACTTGTACAATGTGTCAAGTCTTCTGCCATGTCGTCTCTCAAGGCTGACTTGGCATAATCTTCTGGCGCAGAGGAACGCTCCTTTGGCTCTGATGCGGCAGACGTTGCTTCACCTGTGGGAATGGATGCCTCCTCCTCAGTTGGTATAGGAGATCCAACCTTTTGGGGTGGTAAAATAGAGATGTGCTCAACTATTCCCCTTTCTGCGCCAACAGTGAGTGAAGTGACATCACCTGAGATGTCGGTCAGTGCCAGCAACTTTATTGATGCTTGTGTGTCTGGTTCCCTCTCTCTGTCTGTCCCACCGATGAATGCTACTTCAGAATCCTTTGAAACTTCGGTGTTAATCCTTCGGTTCAGAACTGCTCTTGTAGATGTTTCAATCCCTGGTTTATTTTGAAGCTTCGTTGCAGTTGTTATTATTGGATGCATTTTCTCAGGAACCAACATCACAGTATCGTTTGGCCCTGTCAAGTCAGATACCTCTAGGTTGTTTATCTTTACCATGCTGGGTTTACTACCTGACGGTCTCCTTTCCTGTTCATTCTCCAAACTGCCTTTGGGTGGATCTGAGAGAGAAGACTCTCCATATCCTGTCGTTTGATGAATAGTTTCCTCTTCTTCTTCTTCCATTTCTTCAGATTATAATATATAATATATACAGTGCATTCAGAAAGTACACTACTCACAATAAGTTAGGGATATTGGCAGGTTCTTCGGTGTGGATGATTTTGTGTTTTAATTATGTTGAAAAACGTTGTTGGTCCTACTTCTATGGTTATTAATGAGTGTGAAAAACACAGCATTCTTGATTTAAATACCATAACCCTAACCCCTATAAAAAAAATCAACTCACTCCCACAATATCCCTAACTTATTGTGAGTAGTGTATTCAGACCCCTTCACTTTTTTCACATTTTGTTATGTTGCGGCCTTATGATGAAATCGTTTAAATTCATTTTTTCCCTCATCAATCCACACTCAATACGCCATAACGACAAAGAGAAAACAGGATTTTAGAAAGTTTTGCAAATTTATTAAAAAGGAAAAACTGAAATATCACATTGACATAAGTATTCATACCCTTTGCTATGACACTTGAAATTTAGCTCAGGTGCCTCCCATTTCTCTTGATCATCTTTGAGATGTTTCTACACCTTGATTGGAGTCCACCTGTGGTGAATTCAATTGATTGGACATGATTTGGAAAGGCACACACCTGTCTATATAAGGTCTCACAGCTGACAATGCATATTAGAGCAAAACCCAAGCCATGAGGTCGAAGGAACTGCCTGCAGAGCTCAGAGACAGGATTGTGTCGAGGCACAGATCTGGGGAAGCCAACAAAAAAATCTCTGCTGCATTGAAGGTTCCCAAGAGCACAGTGGCGTACATAATTCTTAAACGGAAGAGGTTTGGAACAACCAGGACTCTTCCTAGAGCTGGCCGCCCGGCCAAACTGAGCAATCGGGGGAGAAGGGCCTTGGTAAGAGAGGTGACCATGAACCCGATGGTCACTCTGGCTGAGCTCCAGAGATCCTGTGTGGAGATGGGAGAAACTTCCAGAAGGACAACCATCACTGCAACACTCCACCGATTTGGGCTTTATGGCAGAGTGGCCAGACGGAATCCAAACAGTTCAATTTTGGTTTCATCAGACCACATAATCTTGTTTCTCACAGTCTGAGAGTCCTTTAGGTGCTTTTTTGCAAACTCCAAGCGGGCTTTCATGTGTCTTTCACTGAGGAGAGGCTTCCGTCTGGCCACGACTGGCACTGAGGAGGGGCACGATTTTACGTGATGCTGACTTTTGACTTTTTGACCAAATTATTAATTTATCTTCTCCATATTCTCATAATAAAGCTTTGTTGAAAATATGATGACAAAACTGAAACCGTAAATTTAAATTTCAGGTCAATTGGATGAAAATTGATGATTTCATGTGACGTGTTTTTTTTTTTTTTTTTTTTTTTTTTTTTGTATGCAAGATCGAGGCTCGTGAAAGAGCGAACATTAATCACACAGAAAGACAAACCGACACATAAAACATATAATATCGGGAGCGGTAGACAAGATGGGGAGAGAGGGGGAAGGACACAAACACAACATTTGAGAGCAGGGACCGAGAGACATGGAGACATCGAGAGATCTGAGAGAGGGCGAGGGCTTTGGCGGGGGGGGGGGGGGGGGGGCATGGGAAGGGGGCGGTGGGAGAGGTATAAAACATATGGACACTGCCAGGACTTCCAGGAAAGAAGTTGGAATTTCAAACAAGGTGGATCTGGGGTGAATTAGCGGGGGTAGAAAAGATCAAGGTTTTGGATGGGGGAAGATAAGAGATGGTGGTGAACAGCTGTTTTAAAGACCTGGAGGGAGGAGTGGGATTGAAGGGAGTGAGGGAGTTTGTTCCAGAGGCGGGAGAAAAGAGGAATGAAAGAGCGAAGGTGAGCAGAGAGCCGAGATTTCGGCAGTTTAACCATCAGAGGGTTGCTGGCAGATCTTGTGCGACCTGTAGGAATATTTGGGGGACAGAGCACAGAGAGAGCTGGGGGTGCAAGGCCGGAGAGGAGTCGGTAGAAGACAGAAAGACCACCTACCTGCCTGCGGTGAGTGAGTGAAAGGCCCTCAGAGATAGCTTCATCGCGGGAGATTCCAATAATTCTGAAAGCTTTGGTTTCAACAGCGTGAAGCCGAGCTAGGTGTGAGGCAGGAGCACCGGCCCATAGGGGAGAACAGTATTCCATTGAGCTGCGGATGAAAGCCTTGTATGTGGTGAGGAGCTCAGGTGTGCCGAGGAAGGACTTCGCACGACGGAGGATGCCCAGTCGGCGACTGGCTTTGGAGGCCAGCTTGGAAATGTGGTTTTCCCAAGAAAGATCATGGCAGATAGTGAGACCCAAAATCTTGAGCGACAGAACTTCTTGGAGAGGATTGTTGAGAAAGTAGATGGGAGGGTTGTCCAGTCGATCTTTTCGGAGAGACATAGTAAGAGTGTGAGATTTGTCAGGATTGAAAGACATGTTCCACTTGTTTGACCAGTCTGTGATTTTGTCCAGGTCTTCAGAGAGTGAGGAGGCAGCAGACTGCCGATCTGAGGGAAGAGGAATGGAGCGGCAGAGAGTGGAGTCATCAGCAAAGAGATAGAGAGGATTTTCGAGAGAGTCAGAGAGATCATTGATGAAGACCAGAAAAAGCACGGGGCCCAGAACACTGCCTTGGGGAACTCCAGCCTGAACAGGAAGAGGAGATGAGAGAAACCCATTCAGGGCCACACGTTGACGACGACTAGAGAGGAAGTCCGCCAGCCATGCGTGGAGATTTCCATGGATACCAAAGGAGGAGAGTTTGGTGAGCAGAGCGGGGTGCCAGACCGTGTCGAAGGCACGTGATATGTCGAGGGAGACAGCTCTAATTGCCTGTTTGGCATTGAGGACCTCCATCCATTGTTGAGACAGCAGAAGCAGCATGTCCAGAGTAGAGTGACCTGGTCTGAAACCAAATTGATGATCAGAGATCAAGCCATTGGAGAAGAGGAAAGATTTCATATCCGAAGCAATGATGGATTCCATGACTTTGCTGATAATTGGGAGAAGGCTGATTGGTCTGTAGTTGCTAGGATCTGTTTTTGCACCTTTTTTGTGCAAAGCGGTGATGTTGGCTGATTTCCAAGCAGATGGCAGTTGACCTTGAGCAAAAGAGAGGGTGAAGAGAACAGAGAGAGGGTGAGATAGAGCAGCAGAGCAGGATTTTAGGACCCGTGGGCTGATGCCGTCGGGTCCAGTTGCAGAATCAGAGTCGAGGGTTGACAGAAACTTTTCCACCTTGTCAGGAGGAAAGGACACGGAGTCCAGGAGCAGCAGGGTACGACTGGGTATGGTGGGTACAGAGAGGGATGGGTTTGGGACACAAGATTTAGAGGCAAACACAGAGTTGAGGCATTCAGCTTTTTCACGTGCGGAGTCAGCTGTGTAGCCGTTTGAGGTAAGGGAGGGGATGGAGGGGGAACAAACACCAGAAACGGATTTGACCAGACGCCACCAGGATTTGGAAGAGGGAGACAGATAAGAGAGTTCGGTCTTGAGAACGGAGAGATATTGTTTCCTGGCTCTCCTGAGGGTGGACACACACTTGTTTCGGGCTTTGTGAAAGGAAATGAGGTTTCCTTCCGTTGGATTTGCTTTCCAGGAGACGAAGGCAAGTTGTTTCTGGGCAACAGCCTCACCACAAGATTCCGTGTACCATGGATGGGAGGAAGGGTATGACAACTGAAGACGAGATGGGATAAATCTGTGCATGAGAGAGAGCAATTTACTTTGGAAGAATTCCCAGGATGAGTTGATGTCAGAGGTGGTAGAGATGGGAGACCAGTCCAGATGATTGATGGCTGCTTGAAGACCGTGCCAGTTGGCCTGAGTGAAATGCCAGACTCGTCGACGCTGAGCAGGCTCCCTGAGGATGGTCAGAGAGATGTCCACTTTAACAAGGACATGATCAGATGATCCGATCGGCGCAGAAGAAGAGCAGCAGACATTTTCAGGGAAGTTAGTCATAACCAAGTCCAGAAGAGAAGATGTTCCGTTGACTGAGATCCGGGTCGGGAAATTGACAGATTGTGTCAGTCCCAGTGAGTCGCAGAAGTCCTTTGCTGAAGAGCCATGGCTGGTGAGAGAGGTACCCACACCCAGCCAACTGGCATGGTGACAATTGAAATCACCACATATGAGGAAGAGAGAGTTGGGATGAGTAGATAGAAGTTGGTCCATATCATCAGACAGCGAGATGTAGATGGAGTCATCACTGTTTGGTGGACGGTACAACATACATATGAACAAGAGGTGGGAGCGAAGGGGAAGCCGTAGCCAGAGGTATTCCTGGGGGTGAGGTGGAGAGAGTGCAGTGCAGGGCGAGTGAGGAAGAGAGTTTTTGATAAAGATAGCAACCCCGTCTCCAGGACGAGGCTCAGGTCTATCATACCGGAGGAGGGAGTAGCCCGGGAGAGATACTATGGAATCAGCGACATCATAAAGGAGGAAAGTTTCTGTTAAGCAGATCACGTCTGGTTTGACAGAAGCAACCTGTATGGAGAGATCAGTTAAGTTTGAACGAAGGCCCCGGATGTTTGAGGTCCATACCGTTAATGAAGAGGAAGGGGGAGCATCAGATACAGAACAGGGGGGAGGAGGGGTAGGGTAAGATGTGGAAGAGGTGGAAGAGATAGGGAGAGCTGTTGAAGGTGTGTCAGAGATTTCAGAATAGCTCGGAGAAAGGGAAGGATGGGGCGGACAAAAGGTTTGATGGTGATTGGGTGAGCCACAATGAGGTGTTATTTGAGGAGGGGGAAGAGCGAGGCAGAAGGTTGGGGGAGATGGAGGTGAGAGTTTGAAGGGGTAAGAAGCGGGGAGGACGCTTTGAGGAGGGGGAGTGATAGGGGGGAAATTGAGAAGCAATGAGGGTGGGGAGATTTGAAGGGGAGGGGTGAGGGGGGAGTTTGGGAGGGAAGGGACAAGGGGAGGGATTTGAAAGGGATGGGATATGGGGGAGATTTGGAGGGGAGGGGTGAGGCAGGAGTCTAGGAGGGGAGGGGCGAGGGGGCGTCTTGGCGGGGAGGGGTGAGGGGGTAGTTTAGGAGGGAGGGGGCAAGGGGGGAGATTTGAAAGGGATGGGTGATGGGGAAGATTTGGAGGGGAGGGGTGATGGGGAAGATTTGGAGGGGAGGGGTTATGGGGAAGATTTGGAGGGGAGGGGTGAGATTGGATTTTTGAAAGTGTACGATTTATGGGAAATGAACATTTATTGCAAAATGAGTTTCTTGTGACCTTCGAGTTAAAAATACGTTTAAGGACGCTGGATGGAGGATGGAGTGCAGGAGAGTTTAGGGAATGTAGAAAAAAGGCACTATAGGAGATGGATATTTTTTTTGGGATGAATTGATTTGGTGAGCAAGTCGAAAGCAGCCTTTTAAAGAAGAAGAAGAAAAAGGTGTTATAAAATATGACGGAATACATAACTTGAGGGGAAAGTGTAAACATTGAAGGTTAATGAGTGAAAACTATCTGGGGAAATGGGGGAGAAACACGTGGTCGAAGAACGAACGAACGAATAAGAATGAATAAACGAATGAGAACAGAGAAGGAAATTTTTTTTTTTTTTTTTTTTTTTTTTGAGTTGAGATTTACACAAGGAAGTAGGCTATGGGTGAAAAGCCTGGGAATACAGAGAACGAAAGTTATTGGATCACAAACGACGGACCGCTGAGAGAAAAACAAAGCCTCCAGGTTGTACAGTGCACACTGTACAAGGCCTCAAGACACGACACGGCAAACAGACGATCAATTTATGAAAGATAAACACCGAGAAACAACCAAAGTTGCACACAATAACTTCACACACCGAAAGATAAATACAGTTTCGACAAAATACAATTGTGAACAGACTTAACTTCGAAAAACGTGGAGACCGTGTGGAGCTTCGAAAATCCCTCCCACCGTCTCCGAGATCTCGGGAGATCTCCCAACGTTGACGTTGACCTTTTGACAAAATTATTAATTTGCGTTTTTTGTTTTTTTTTGAAAATATAACATCGAGGCTCGAGAAAGAGCGAAAATTTATCACACAGAAAGACAAACCGACACATAAAACATATAACATCGGGAGCGGTAGACAAGATGGGGGAGAGAGGGGGAAGGACACAAACACAACATTTGAGAGCAGGGACCGAGAGACATCGAGACATCGAGAGATCTGTGGGAGGGAGAGGGCTTTGGGGGGGGGGGGGGGGAGGCATGGGAAGGGGTGGTGTGGGAGAGGTATAAAACATATGGACACTGCCAGGACTTCCAGGAAAGAAGTTGGAATTTCAAACAAGGTGGATCTGGGGTGAATTAGCAGGGGTAGAAAAGATCAAGGTTTTGGATGGGGGAAGATAAGAGATGGTGGTGAACAGCTGTTTTAAAGACCTGGAGGGAGGAGTGGGATTGAAGGGAGTGTGGGAGTTTGTTCCAGAGACGGGAGAAAAGAGGACTGAAAGAGTGAAGGTGAGCAGAGAGCCGAGATTTCGGCAGTTTAACCATCAGAGGGTTGCTGGCAGATCTTGTGCGACCTGTAGGAATATTTGGGGGACAGAGCACAGAGAAAGCTGGGGGAGCAAGGCCGGAGAGGAGTCGGTAGAAGACAGAAAGACCACCTACCTGCCTGCGGTGAGTGAGTGAAAGGCCCTAAGAGATAGCTTCATCGTGGGAGATTCCAATGATTCTGAAAGCTTTGGTTTCAACAGCGTGAAGCCGAGCGAGGTGTGAGGCAGGAGCACCGGCCCAGAGGGGAGAACAGTATTCCATTGAGCTGCGGATGAAAGCCTTGTATGTGGTGAGGAGCTCAGGTGTGCCAAGGAAGGACTTCGCACGACGGAGGATGCCCAGTCGGCGACTGGCTTTGGAGGCCAGCTTGGAAATGTGGTTTTCCAAAGAAAGATCATGGCAGATAGTGAGACCCAAAAGCTTGAGCGACAGAACTTCTTGGAGAGGATTGTTGAGAAAGTAGATGGGAGGGTTGTCCAGTCGATCTTTTCGGAGAGACATAGTAAGGGTGTGAGATCTGTCAGGATTGAAAGACATGTTCCACTTGTTTGACCAGGCTGTGATTTTGTCCAGGTCTTCAGAGAGTGAGGAGGCTGCAGACTGCCGATCTGAGGGAAGAGGAATGGAGCGGCAGAGAGTGGAGTCATCAGCAAAGAGATAGAGAGGATTTTCCAGAGAGTCTGAGAGATCATTGATAAAGACCAGAAAAAGCACAGGGCCCAGAACACTGCCTTGGGGAACTCCAGCCTGAACAGGAAGGGGAAAATAAATATATATATATAACCTGAACAGGAAGGGGAGATGAGAGAAATCCATTCAGGGCCACACGTTGACTACAACCAGAGAGGAAGTCTGCAAGCCATGCATGGAGATTTCCATGGATACCATAGGAGGAGAGTTTGGTGAGCAGAGCTGGGTGCCAGACCGTATCGAAGGCACGTGATATGTCAAGGGAGACAGCTCTGATTTCCTGTTTGGCATTGAGGACCTCCATCCATTGTTGAGACAGCAGAAGCAGCATGTCCAGAGTAGAGTAACCTGGTCTGAAACCAAATTGATGATCAGAGATCAAGCCATTGGAGAAGAGGAAAGATTTCATATCCGAAGCAATGATGGATTCCATGACTTTGCTGATAATTGGGAGCAGGCTGATTGGTCTGTAGTTGGAAGGATCTGTTTTTGCACCTTTTTTGTATAAAGCGGTAATGTTTGCTGATTTCCAGGATGCTGAAAGATGACCTTGAGCAAAAGAGAGGGTGAAAAGAACAGAGAGAGGGTGAGATAGAGCAGGGGAGCAGGATTTTAGGACCCGTGGGCTGATGCCGTATGGTCCAGTTGCAGAATCAGAGTCGAGATTTGACAAAAACTCCTCTACCTTGTCAGGAGAGAAGGACACAGAGTCCAGGAGCAGTTGGGTTCGACTGGGAAAGGTGGGAACAGAGAGAGATGGGTTTGGGACACAATATTTTGAGGCAAACACAGAGTTGAGGCATTCGGCTTTGTCACGTGCGATGTCAAGTGTGTAACCATTTGAGGTAAGGGAGAGGATGGAGGGGGAACAAACACCAGAAACGGATTTGACCAGACGCCACCAGGATTTGGAGGAAGGAGACAGGTTTGAGAGTTCATTATTGAGTGTGGAGAGATAATGCTTCCTGGCCCTTCTGAGGGTAGACACACACTTGTTCCGAGCTTGGTGGAAGGAACTGAGATTGCCTTCAGTTGGATTAGCCTTCCAAGAGGCAAAGGCAAGTTGTTTCAGGGCAACTGCCTCACCACAAGATTCCATGTACCATGGACGGGAGGAAGGGTAAGACAACTGAAGACGAGATGGGATAAATCTGTGCATGAGAGAGAGCAGTTTGCTTTGGAAGAATTCCCAGGAAGAATTGATGTCAGAGGCAGTGGAGATGGGAGACCAATCCAGATGGTTGATGGCTGCTTGAAGACCGTCCCAGTCGGCCTGAGTGAAATTCCAGACTCGTCGACGCTGAGGAGGCTCTCTGAGAATGGCCAGAGAGATGTGGCCAGATGGCCAGAATGGCCAGAGAATGGCGTTCTCCGTATTATCATCATAAAGCTTTGAAAATTTGAGGACAATAGCTCAAATGGTAAAAAAGTTACAGCCCGGACACACACACACACACACACACACACACACACACACACACACACACACACACACACACACACACACAGATACACACACACACACACACACACACACACACTATTACAAAACCCCGTCTCCTGCTGTGCAGAGGATGGCCTGATAATATTAACTATCACATAGCAATAAAGACTTAGACATCATAGAGTGATTTAAAACAAATCCAACTTATTTTTTCCAAACTTTCCCCCAAATCTTTTTTTTTGCCCAAAACACTCCTCGGCACTCACCTGTGAACCTCTGAGAGTTTGATGAAGATCCGTTTGACCATCTCTGAAAAAATGCTGACAAACACAAACGGCTCTTCTTATTGTGTAGATATATAAATACATCACACATACACCCTCTCTCCATCCTAATACTCCACGATCTCCTCATGCCATGACAAAAGGATAACACCCAAAATGCCATCTTCTCCTGCTTCCCACACCTGTGAGCATACTTCGATCAATGTTCTGTTGATTCCATCCATTATTCTGGAGATTCTGTTGAACTGGTGTGGCATTTCGATCTCTTCTCAACAGATAAGGAAATGTTCTCATCTTTGGTCCTCTATGCTGAAAACCTTCCCCACTCTTATCTATGTGAGACATTTTAACTCTATTCTGCTGATTGCTTCCTCTTCCTCTGTCAGAGCAAGCCTTATCAATGTAAGTGGAGAAATGTTTTGAGGCTGTTGGCAAACAAGCCTGTTTTTATCAGATGAAGAACTCGCAATGTCATTGCAAAATATCACTTCACATCCTGAAGAACAGCTCACTTTTATGAGGAGTGGAAGCTGCAAGGCAAAATATTCTAAATAAGATATGCTCTATTCTACGAAGCATTGATGTGACACCATTTTGTATTTGTTATGTGTGGAAGTTTCATATTTTATGGCAGTAATTTGACTCTTCAGCTGTAAGAGGGTTGGTTCCTGCGTAGTTCCGTTTGTTATTTGCTGATGCTGTAAGTCCTGCCTATGTCCGACAGACAACGACGCTTTGTTCAGCTGTATCTTGGACACAAGACAGTTGTTATTACCTTGAGGAGATTGTTCTTCCGATACAAATTCAATCGAGCATGTGTGGGATGATTAAAGATGCATTACGACAGCATCACGCTTATGCACTTGGTCTGGAATAATTTGGAGTGGAATGAATGGAATCTACGAGAACAGGATTTCTACCATCAAGCCATCTGCATCATTCCGAGAAACTGCTGGGCTTGTACTGTATAAGCTACTGTGGTGGACACTCTACATATTGAGCCTCAAATACAACAGGATTGTTTAATGTTTGAGAATTTCCCTGGAGTTGAATCTCTAAAGATATTCAACAACACTCATTGGTGTTATTTCTCGGAAAACACCTTGTAGTTTGCAGGAAATCGTCCAACAGGATGGTGCAAAGGTAGCACAATTGCCTTTTACCTGTCTCATCTCCATCCAAAGATAAAATTTCGAATTTCTTCAAATATCGCATTGATTCACAGGTAAGATGTTGCATGACAAAGTGTGCCGTACCTCAGGTGCATGTTAAGCAGGGTGGTCCGGCTGTTAACATTAGTTGGTGGACATTAAAGATTCCTTGTTTTCTTTCATGAAGAGTCGACAAGTCGTCGTTGAACGTCTGGGCTGGACAGGCAGTTTGTGAAAGGTGTTGGCCAACAACTTTCACTGCTGACCCCAGAAGAAGGTGGGAATAATTGGGCATTAAAGTAGTAGTAGTAGTAGCGTAGTAGTAGTAGTAGTAGTGTAGTAGTAGTAGTAGTAGTAGAGTAGTAGTAGTAGCGTAGTAGTAGTAGTAGTAGTAGTAGTAGTAGTAGTAGTAGTAGAGGTAGTAGTAGTAGTAGTAGTAGCAGTAGTAGCAGTAGTAGTAGCAGTAGTAGTAGTAGTAGTAGTAGCAGTAGTAGTAGTAGTAGCAGTAGTAGTAGTAGTAGCAGCAGTAGTAGTAGTAGCAGTAGTAGTAGTAGTAGAGGTAGTAGTAGTAGTAGTAGTAGTGCTTTTGTTGGAAAGGTTATAGAGATTTGCGTTCAGAGCTCATGCAAGCTCAGGCAAACATATGTTCCCAGTTTAATGTCGCTCAATTCCTCATCTCTGCAAGTCCATGGTTGAACGACAGTAGCCAAGGTAGAGCATTTTGAAGAGAAAGCACTACCAAGATAGATAAGGGGAAGGTAAAAGAACGCAAAAGATCACCAAAAAAAGAACGCCAAGAACACCAAAAAATGAATGCCAAATAACACATTTATACAAATAAGAGCAAAGTATCTTGTGGGGAGACCGTACAAAGTGCATCATTTATAGTCCAGGTTTCCTTAAACTTTTGAACAGTGTTACTATATTCTGCCGCCTTGTACTCCGAAATAATGCGTGAGCGTATTAAGCCCTTCAGACCTACAGAACTGTGTTCCACCACATTTCTCTCAATTTTTGCCTTCCTGGTTTTATATATTGCCATTTTCCCACAGGCTAAAATAAAGTTAACAAGGAGTTCTCGTGACTTGCTTAGTTTCTTTACCGGGTGCCCGATGATAAAAAGTGTTGGAGAGAAGTGAAGCCAGAAGCGCAAGAGAAGATTTTTCATCAGTAAGAACACTGGTTCAAGATGGCGGCATTGAAGGTATATGTGAAATATAGTTTCCGTCTCACCACAAAAGCAGCAATCCTCTGGGAAGTTAGTGAAATGCCGCATCATAGATCCAGAGCTCAGTGCGCCATGTAGCAACGTCCAACTTAAGTCTGCCATCATTCTTGGCGTTGGGTAGAGATAGAGTGAATCCCAACGTGGATGAACAGTCAAAAGAAGTGGAGGAATCTCACGCCAGTGAGTATCCAGTCGGGTTGCAAGAGCTATATAATGGAGCGAGTGGATCACTAGCAGGTATATATTTTTCCTTGATAGCCCACAGAACGACATTTCCACTGTGCCAGGGGTCTTACTCATATTGTTTGCAGGGATTGGCTGAGAGAGCTCGCAACATCGTGGTCGGATTTTAAAATCCATGGAGTTACCGATGGACATCTGTCCAGATCCATCACCCTCTTTGGGATTCTCTAGATATTCCAGACAATCGGGAGGCAAGGAGCTTTTGACCTCTTCAAGTATCCTGGAGGGGATCCTGATTGTCCTCAGGCCCATTTTCGCTGTGAGTTCCTTGGATAAAATAAGCCTTCTCTTACCATCGTTCAGAAGGTCTCCCACTGTGGATATGCTACCAGCTAAGAGGCTCCTTCTTACTGAAAAGGAAGCCAGAGTTGGGCCCTGTAGAAGAGGGTTGAGAATGAGTGGTTCTTCTAGCAGGTCCTTGCCTGGATAAGGAACTGTTCTTTGTACGTCGACTACATTCCAAGCCTTCAGCATTTCTTGATAAAAAGAGGCAATGTAGCACTAGACAGGCTCTGAGATGTAATGATGAAAAGGTTCCTTTTGTACCCAAAATTGAGCACTTTGCTGAAGAAGTATGATGCCAGTGAGCACCATTGCGGTGCAGGGTTCACATGTAGGTAACGTTGTATGGTCTTCAGCCTGGATGCGTGGTAGTGGCTTCGAAGGCAGGGAAAAACTGTCCACCTTCTGCAAAAGGCAAGCTCAGAATGCCCAGGGAAACCCAGTGTTTACCATTCCAAAAGTAGTCCAGTAGCTTCCTCTGCATCTTAACCAGAAACGCCTCTGGAGTGCTTATGCAAGAGGGCCTGAATACTAACTTCGGAATTATAAACTGTTTAATAAGGAGTGTTTTTCCCCTCAGAGACAGGACTTTTAGTAGTCCACTCCAGTCTCTCAACTTTGCTTCGATCTTGTCCCCTAAAGTGTTCCAGTTAATGAGTGGTGAGGACCCATGGGAAGTGGACAAGTCCACCCCCAAATATTTGAGCTCATTGCGACTCCAGGTCAATTTCTGAAAAAGTTTTGGTAACTCCTTTACCTGCATTTGTCCAATTAGAAGCCCCGAGCTTTTCCTCCAATTGATTGTAGCAGACGATGCTGCTGAATAGACCTGCTGACAATCATAAACTATTTGCATATCCCTTGCATTACTGGCAAACACGAGAACATCATCTGCATATGCAGAAAGTTTGAGGTTGACCCTGTTGTGTGGCACCACAGTGCCAGTTAGCCTTCTTCTCATCAAACAAAGGAAGGATTCGATACATAGGGAATATAATTGGCCGGACAGGGGACATCCTTGTCTTATTCCTCTCTCAAATGGAAAGGGCGCGAGCAAGAAACCGTTGACTTTAACTAGGCATTCTGCCGACATGTACAACGTCTGAATCATGCCTACAAATCTCCTCCCCAACCCAAATGTTAGCAAGGTTTCAAACAGATACTCATGGTTCATCTGGTCAAAGGCTTTCTCCTGATCCAAGGAAAGAAATCCGACTTGAGTCCGAGTCATGTCCGCATACTGTATCAGGTCTCTGACAAGGGATATGTTGTCATGTATTGTCCTGCCTGGAATGGCATAAGATTGGTCCGGGCTGACTAATTTTGTCAGGACTGGTCCGAGACGGAGTGACAACATTTTAGCCATGACCTTATAATCCACACACAGCAGAGACACAGGGCGGTAATTCTTCAAGTTTCTCAAGTCACCCTCCTTGAGAATCAAGACCAGAATCGCTCGACGCCAAGAAAGGGGCATTATACCTGTATCACATGCTTCCTGAGCTACGCTTAGGTAATCAGGTCCAACCAAGTCCCACACTTTTGTATAGAATTCACATGATAAGCCATCCATGCCAGGGGATTTATCTCTTGATAGGCTGTGCGGGGCGGTTTTCAATTCTTCCAGAGATAATGGAGTCTCCAGCTGCTCCCGGTCTTCGACAGAGGCTTCAGGAAGACTACTCCACAAAGTGCCACCTGCACCTGCATCTGTGCTCTTACCCGAATACAGCTGAGCGTAAAAGGCTCTAATTCGTTTTTGAACACCCTCAGAGCCATTGAGCAAGAGACCATCTTCTGCGAGAACACTCGCTATAATCCTGAATTGACCTTTACGTTTTTCCACTCCTTTGAGATAATTCAGGACATATCCATCCTCAGAAATAAACTGCAAACGAGAGCGCACATACGCCCCTCGTGCCTTCACACGACTACATGCTTTAAGGGTGCTCTTTTTTTCTTGGTATGCCTGCAGTTCAGTAGCGGTCAGTGTGGCCAGGTGCTTCTCAAGGTGCAGCAGTTCCTCTTCCAGTCTTTTGATCCCTACCCCAAGTGTTTTGCTCGATGCATGCGAGTATTCCTGACACAGCAATTTCAATCGTACCTTGCCTACATCCCACCAGAATCCAAGTGAGCAAAAATCTCCTTTTTTATTCCTCCAGGCTTGCCAAAAATTCAAAAAGATTGACAAAAAGGCTTCATCCTGACTTAAAGCATTGTTCAGGTGCCACAAGCCAGGGCCTCGCCTTGTTTCCGCCAGGGAAAACTTAATCCAGGCCAAGTTGTGATCTGTGAAATGGGCAACTTTTATGCCGGAGTCACCGACACTCTTACACCAATGGTGAGACACGTAAATTCTATCGAGCCGGGATTGTGATATATGACCACCTCTGATACTCGAATACATGAATGTTCTGTCTGTGGGGTGTTGCATGTGCCAAGTATCCCTCAAGTTTAACAGTGTTATGGTTTGTTGTAATATTCTTACAGAGGGATTATGCAGCTCCTGACCTATTCGATCAAGGGAGGGGTTTAGAGTGCAATTAAAGTCTCCTCCAATAATTACACACTCTTCACCAGGCAAGGTGAGCATGAATCTCTGCAACCGGTTGAAGAAAATCCCCCTTGCAACTCCTACACAAGGTGCATAAATGTTGACGAAATTGACAACAAATTCTTCAAACTTTGATTTTATATGTAGCAACCGCCCCACACTGGCTTCCTTTACGACAAGTATTTCAGGTTTCCTCTTTGGTGAAAAGAGGGTAGCCACTCCACAAGATGTGTCCGTTAGGTGACTGAAAAAGGCCAAGCCTTCCCATTGGTTTTCCCATCGGGATGCAGCCTCTGGGGTCGTGTGGGTTTCCTGCAGAAAGGTTACTTCAAGTTTTTCCTTCACACAGAATGACAATACCTGGTGCACACGGAATGCATCCTTACAGCCATTGACATTCAATGATCCTATTCGTAAGTTTGATGTCATTATTGTGTCGAGAGTTTTGTTTCTGTGAAATTCATCCTCCTAAACTAATTTATATTCAGGCCCGTAACTCAACAGCTTTGCTAGAAACTTCCTGACTCGGGCTTGTTTCGGCCGAGCCTGAAGTCCTTGTTTTATGTCCCTCTCTCCTTAGTACATACAAGGAATGCACTAGCAATTCATAATCTTTCCACCGTTTCAGTGCATTTTCCACTTTCTTCCTGCTATGCAAGCTTTGTTCCAGGAACTCGAGTATTTCCTGGCTGGGAATGCAGGAATGGCGTCCTGCAGGTAGGTCTGTCTCTAAACCAGTCAGTGACCCTTGATAGTCTTCCCCATCACCAATACTTTCCTCATCATCGCTGTCTGGAGGTTCAAGATCCTTCTCCTTTGGTGTACTTGTACAATGTGTCAAGTCTTCTGCCATGTCGTCTCTCAAGGCTGACTTGGCATAATCTTCTGGCGCAGAGGAACGCTCCTTTGGCTCTGATGCGTCGGACGTTGCTTCACCTGTGGGAATGGATGCCTCCTCCTCAGTTGGTATAGGAGAACCAACCTTTTGGGGTGGTAAAATAGAGATGTGCTCAACTATTCCCCTTTCTGCGCCAACAGTAAGTGAAGTGACATCACCTGAGATGTCGGTCAGTGCCAGCAACTTTATGGATGCTTGTGTGTGTGGTTCCCTCTCTCTGTCTGTCCCACCGATGAATGCTACTTCAGAATCCTTTGAAACTTCGGTGTTAATCCTTCGGTTCAGAACTGCTCTTGTCGATGTTTCAATCCCTGGTTTATTTTGAAGCTTCGTTGCAGTTGTTATTATTGGATGCATTTTCTCAGGAACCAACATCACAGTATCGTTTGGCCCTGTCAAGTCAGATACCTCTAGGTTGTTTATCTTTACCATGCTGGGTTTACTACCTGACGGTCTCCCTTCCTGTTCATTCTCCAAACTGCCTTTGGGTGGATCTGAGAGAGAAGACTCTCCATATCCTGTCGTTTGATGAATAGTTTCCTCTTCTTCTTCTTCCATTTCTTCAGATTATAATATATAATATATACAGTGCATTCAGAAAGTACACTACTCACAATAAGTTCGGAATAAGTTAGTTAGGCAGGTTCTTCGGTGTGGTTGATGTTGTGCATTAATTATGTTGAAAAACGTTGTTGGTCCTACTTCTATGGTTATTAATGAGTGTGAAAAACACAGCATTCTTGATTTAAATACCATAACCCTAACCCCTATAAAAAAAATAAACTCACTCCCACAATGTCCCTAACTTATTGTGAGTAGTGTATTCAGACCCCTTACCTTTTTTCACATTTTGTTATGTTGCAGCCTTATGATGAAATCGTTTAAATTCATTTTTTCCCTCATCAATCCACACTCAATACGCCATAATGACAAAGAGAAAACAGGATTTTAGAAAGTTTTGCAAATTTATTAAAAAGGAAAAACTGAAATATCACATTGACATAAGTATTCATACCCTTTGCTATGACACTTGAAATTTAGCTCAGGTGCCTCCCATTTCTCTTGATCATCTTTGAGATGTTTCTACACCTTGATTGGAGTCCACCTGTGGTGAATTCAATTGATTGGACATGATTTGGAAAGGCACACACCTGTCTATATAAGGTCTCACAGCTGACAATGCATATTAGAGCAAAAACCAAGCCATGAGGTCGAAGGAACTGCCTGCAGAGCTCAAAGACAGGATTGTGTCGAGGCACAGATTTGGGGAAGCCAACAAAAAAATCTCTGCTGCATTGAAGGTTCCCAAGAGCACAGTGGCGTACATAATTCTTAAACGGAAGAGGTTTGGAACAACCAGGACTCTTCTTAGAGCTGGCCGCCCGGCCAAACTGAGCAATCGGGGGAGAAGGGCCTTGGTAATAGAGGTGACCATGAACCCGATGGTCACTCTGGCTGAGCTCCAGAGATCCTGTGTGGAGATGGGAGAAACTTCCAGAAGGACAACCATCACTGCAACACTCCACCGATCTGGGCTTTATGGCAGAGTGGCCAGACGGAATCCAAACAGTTCAATCTCGGTTTCATCAGACCACATCAACTTGTTTCTCACAGTCTGAGAGTCCTTTAGGTGCTTTTTTGCAAACTCCAAGCGGGCTTTCATGTGTCTTTCACTGAGGAGAGGCTTGCGTCTGGCCACGTCTGGCAATGAGGAGAGGCACGATTTTACGTGATGCTGACTTTTGACTTTTTGACCAAATTATTAATTTATCTTCTCCATATTCTCATAATAAAGCTTTGTGGAAAATATGATGACAAAACTGAAACCGTAAATTTAAATTTCAGGTCAATTGGATGAAAATTGATGATTTCATGTGACGTTGACCTTTTGACAAAATTATTAATTTGCGTTTTTTTTGTTTTTTTTGTATACAACATCGAGGCTCGTGAAAGAGCGAAAATTTATCACACAGAAAGACAAACCGACACATAAAACATATAACATCGGGAGCGGTAGACAAGATGGGGAGAGAGGGGGAAGGACACAAACACAACATTTGAGAGCAGGGACCGAGAGACATCGAGACATCGAGAGATCTGTGGGAGGGAGAGGGCTTTGGGGGGGGGGGGAGGCATGGGAAGGGGGGTGTGGGAGAGGTATAAAACATATGGACACTGCCAGGACTTCCAGGAAAGAAGTTGGAATTTCAAACAAGGTGGATCTGGGGTGAATTAGCAGGGGTAGAAAAGATCAAGGTTTTGGATGGGGGAAGATAAGAGATGGTGGTGAACAGCTGTTTTAAAGACCTGGAGGGAGGAGTGGGATTGAAGGGAGTGTGAGAGTTTGTTCCAGAGACGGGAGAAAAGAGGAATGAAAGAGTGAAGGTGAGCAGAGAGCCGAGATTTCGGCAGTTTAACCATCAGGGGGTTGCTGGCAGATCTTGTGCGACCTGTAGGAATATTTGGGGGACAGAGCACAGAGAGAGCTGGGGGAGCAAGGCCGGAGAGGAGTCGGTAGAAGACAGAAAGACCACCTACCTGCCTGCGGTGAGTGAGTGAAAGGCCCTCAGAGATAGCTTCATCACGGGAGATTCCAATGATTCTGAAAGCTTTGGTTTCAACAGCGTGAAGCCGAGCTAGGTGTGAGGCAGGAGCACCGGCCCAGAGGGGAGAACAGTATTCCATTGAGCTGCGATTGAAAGCCTTGTATGTGGTGAGGAGCTCAGGTGTGCCAAGGAAGGACTTCGCACGACGGAGGATGCCCAGTCGGCGACTGGCTTTGGAGACCAGCTTGGAAATGTGGTTTTCCAAAGAAAGATCATGGCAGATAGTGAGACCCAAAAGCTTGAGCGACAGAACTTCTTGGAGAGGATTGTTGAGAAAGTAGATGGGAGGGTTGTCCAGTCGATCTTTTCGGAGAGACATAGTCAGAGTGTGAGATCTGTCAGGATTGAAAGACATGTTCCACTTGTTTGACCAGGCTGTGATTTTGTCCAGGTCTTCAGAGAGTGAGGAGGCTGCAGACTGCCGATCTGAGGGAAGAGGAATGGAGCGGCAGAGAGTGGAGTCATCAGCAAAGAGATAGAGAGGATTTTCCAGAGAGTCTGAGAGATCATTGATAAAGACCAGAAAAAGCACAGGGCCCAGAACACTGCCTTGGGGAACTCCAGCCTGAACAGGAAGGGGAAAATAAATATATATATATAACCTGAACAGGAAGGGGAGATGAGAGAAATCCATTCAGGGCCACACGTTGACTATGACCAGAGAGGAAGTCCGCAAGCCATGCATGGAGATTTCCATGGATACCATAGGAGTAGAGTTTGGTGAGCAGAGCTGGGTGCCAGACCCTATCGAAGGCATGTGATATGTCAAGGTAGACAGCTCTGATTTCCTGTTTGGCATTGAGGACCTCCATCCATTGTTGAGACAGCAGAAGCAGCATGTCCAGAGTAGAGTGACCTGGTCTGAAACCAAATTGATGATCAGAGATCAAGCCATTGGAGAAGAGGAAAGATTTCATATCCGAAGCTTTTCAAAGCTTTGAAATTCAGCTTTGAAAGCTTTGAAATTCAAAATTTCAAAAATTTGAAATTTCAAAAAAGTTTGAAATTCCCGCCGAACAAAAAACGACTCCTGCGAACAATTGACGACGCTTCCGAACCCCCGCGCATGTTTGGCGAACTTTTGGAGCCTAAAATACGAATGTTGGACTTTGCCATTTTTTCGACATTCACATCGTTCGCGTGTCCCGTGAAAACCCACCTTAAGATTCATCAAAGAACTGAACTATTTCTATCTCATTAACAATACATCGGAGTTTGTTGTCATTACAATGCATTTTATTAATTAAGAGGACGAGGGACAGGTTTCAATTGGAATGCCCGCGATAACTCGCTTACTTAGAAGTTTTATACTTCTACACTTGGAACTGAGGTGCTTGCCAATGGGTGGTGGGGGGTTGATATAGTACTAGTCACAACTTTCAATGACTAAATAATGATCCGTATATTACCAAGATATCGTTATCTAAATGGTGTAATGGGGGTGAGGTTGTAGTGCTATAAAGGGGTCGATGGGGGTCTAATGTAATTAATGCAACTACTCACATTCTGTGCAGACAAACAGACCCAAATCAGATACCCTCTCCTCTGTCGAGAAGAAAAAGTATTCCTCACAAAAAAAGAAAACGCAATCAGCGAAGATATTTGAGGATTTTCACTTTTTTTTTTTTTACCGAGATTTCAAAGACAATAAAGAAGAACTTGTAATTTAAAAAAATACATCTAATCCGGTTATATGCACCTTTATTTTTTTTGCAGCGATTCAAAGAATAAAGATCAACTCAGAATAAAAATATCAAAGCAAATAATCCGGTTAAATACACAAAAATCGTCACAATGCCACTCAAAAATTCAAAATAAATACAAAACAATTCACCACCTGCACAAGGTTTGTTCAACACCTGCACATTCATCACCTGCACAAGATGTAACCACAGCAACCCTTGCAAAAGGGTTGACTACTCTTTAGAAACTCATCAATTGGCTTCTCAACATAATGTTTTGCATATTTAATGTGGAGAAATGTGCAGAACCCTGAAAATAGATAACGTGCAAGAACTCTCACTGGTGATAAATGTTTTTGTGCGTAAATAAACCCGATCACTGAAGAAAAACTTTGAACAAAGAACACTTTGGTGTTTTGGTGTACAAGTTGTTGATCTCCGATTGTGGCCAGTTCATAAATACACAGCGATACAGCAATACCGGTACTGCACATTGGTTTATAGTTTTGATTTTTTTTATTGGAGAGAGCGATGACTTCAGAATTAGTCGAACACTCCGTAGGTACTCTTTGCTTCTCCCGTTGCTTGTTATCTCCATATGCATGTGTCATGGATTCCCTAATCCCTTCGGTTCTGGAATAAGCACCTCAACTCAGACACTGTGCAAGAGGTTTATTGAGGGATAAGGATAACATGCATGGTAGATATATGGGCGCACAAGCTAGTAGCACCTTTTGTATTCTGCTTCATATACTTTTCTTCAAAGGACAAGGAACTCAAAACATTTCCCCAGTTTCAAAGATTGCAGCAAGGAGAAAGGCTCGGCAGGCCGGGAGCTGCTCATAAAAAAAGAATGTTGATGCAAGGGCAAACAAAGATTTTGTCAACAGCTTCCCAAAACCAGACAGTCAGACGCTAGGGAGGCAAATGGGTCATATTGCCACCAATTAGCCTGAGTTTCGAATGAAATCCCTTCCACATGTTTCAGAAGGTGCAACCCAGGTCTCAAAGTATCCACCTTCGTGTTTGTGTGATTGTGTGCGTGTCCAAAATGCATGTATAGGTGTGTATGTTTGTGTTGTTGGCTGCTATCTCCACATGTGGGTGAGTTTCTCCTGTGCGGTGTCTTCTCCCCCATGTGAATTAGTTTGTGTTTATTTAAATTTGATAACTGATTGAAAACCTTCAAACACACAGCACACTTGTATGGTTTGTCCCCAATGTGAATGTGTCTGTGTTGATTTAAGGCTACTGGACGACTAAAAACCTGAGAACACACAGAACACTTCTACGGTTTCTCCCCCTGTGTGAATTAGTTTGTGTCTATTTAAGTTTGATGAATGACGAAAAACCTTCGAACACACAGCACACTTGTATGGCTCCTCCCCCGTGTGAATTCGGTTGTGGCTATTTAAGCTTGATGATTGACGAAAAACCTTTGAACACACAGAACACTTGTATGGCTCTCCCCCGTGTGAATTAGTTTGTGTGTATTTAAGTTTGATGAATGACGAAAAACCTTAGAACACACAGCACACTTGTACGGCTACTCCCCCGTGTGAATTAGGTTGTGGCTATTTAAGCTTGATGAATGACGAAAAACCTTCGAACACACAGCACACTTGTATGGTTTCTCCCCCGTGTGAATTAGGTTGTGGCTATTTAAGCAAGATGATTGACGAAAAACCTTTGAACACACAGCACACTTGTATGGCTTCTCCCCCGTGTGAATTAGGTTGTGTTTATTTAAGCTTGATGAATGACGAAAATATTCAGAACACACAGCACACTTGTATGGCTTCCCACCAATGTGAATGTGTCTGTGTTTATTTAAGGCTACTGGACGACTAAAAACCTGAGAACACACACAACACTTGTATGGCTTCTCTCCCGGGTGAATTAGTTTGTGTCTATTTAAGTTTGATGAATGACGAAAAACCTTCGAACACACAGCACACTTGTATGACACCCTCCCCCGTGTGAATTCGGTTGTGGCTATTTAAGCTTGATGAATGACGAAAAACCTTTGAACACACAGAACACTTGTATGGCTTCTCCTCCGTGTGAATTAGGTTGTGGCTATTTAAGTTTGATGAATGACGAAATTCTTCAGAACACACAGAACATTTGAATGATTTGTCCCCAATGTGAATGTGTCTGTGTTGATTTAAGGCTAATGGACGACTAAAAGCCTTTGAACACACAGAACACTTGTACGGCTTCTCCCCCATGTGAATTCTTTTATGTATATTTAAATTTGATAACTGATTAAAAACCTTTGAACACACATAACACTTGTACAACTTCCCTCGTTGGTTGTTATCTTCATTCGCGGGTTTCAGCAGGTGCAACGCAGTCCTCCCACAACTTGATGTGTCCATCTCCATTTGATCCTTTTGACTTGATGCTGATAACCACAAAATCCTTACAACGCTTGTGCTGATTCTTCACAAATTTTGTCTCAATGTGGATGAGTGTGCAAAATCCTCAGGACACAATGAGCATGTGTTCAACTTCTCCCGAGTTTGTCCTTTGTGATGTTGAAATAAAACTGAGTAAGAAAAAAAAGGAAAAACAGGAGAGAGAGAGAGAGAGAGAGAGAGAGAGAGAGAGAGAGAGAGAGAGAGAGAGAGAGAGAGAGAGAGAGAGAAAGAGGGAAAGAGAGAGAAAGAGAGAAAGAGAGAAAGAGAGAAAGAGAGAGAGAAAGAGAGAGAAAGAGAGAAAGAGAGAAAGAGAGAAAGAGAGAAAGAGAGAAAAAGAGAAAGAGAGAAAGAGAGAAAGAGAGAAAGAGAGAAAGAGAGAAAGAGAGAAAAAGAGAAAGAGAGGAAGAGAGAAAGAGAGAAAGAGAGAAAGAGAGAAAGAGAGAAAGAGAGAGAGAGAGAGACTTGACTTTTGTGTCCTTTTATTATAAACAATGTAAAGCCATTTCACAAGCAGTTGTAAAAAAAACACATTTCACAAAGCAGTTGTAAAAAAAAACACAGCAACTAGTTTAAAGAAATTGCATAAGGATCATGAAGGCACCACAAAAAGAGCAAAGGGTATTTAAAAGAAACCAGCAAATATACAAAAAAAAATATATTTTACAAACCAAAGGGGAAGACACAAACAAAACCACAACCAATTTTAAAGGAAATGCTCATGCAAGAGCATAAATACATCAAGAGCAAATTAAGCGAAAAATTAAGAGAGAGAGAGAGAGAAATGTATTCAAGGACACAGGAAGAAACATATATGCAAGCAATCTGTTCCAAAGAAAAAAGTCAAATCAATCAGGAATTATAAAGTAATTACCACTTTTGAATCATCGACTGAGCACAGAACATTGCCAATACACCACTTTCTCTCAAAAAGTTGGACGTTTCCATTACTGACAAAGAAATCAAATTCTAGCTTGAGTCGTGTTGAGACAAACCCTTTAAAAATAGAAATAGCCTCAGAGCCATAGCCGTTATCTATTTTAATTTTCCGAGATTTATATATCGCATATTTTGCAACAGCAACCAAAAAATTGAGAAGAACACCCACATCTCTACATGTGGGCCTGAAAGACACACCAAATATAAACATATGCATATTGAAAGGGAAGGACACTTGGTGAAAAAGATATTCAAGGAACAAGAAAAGCGATGTCAGTCTACGACACTGTACATAAGCATGAAACAAATCCTCCTTCTGGTCACAGAAAGGACAAGTTTCCGGCAGTGAGCTGTTAATACGGTGGACAAAAATATTGGAGGGAAGCGCCCAGTGTGCTAACCTCCATTGTATGTCCGCTAACACACCATGTATTGGTAAGGTGTACATGTGAGGCCAAAGGGGGGTAGAGGGAGACCCCAACCCTAACCGCTCTGACCACAAAGCTACTCGTGTTCTCCCAGAGAGGGGTACATTCTTATTTTGTCGAGAGAGATCACGGATTCCAATCTTAGTTACAAGATGAAAAGGGGGGGTATGTTCAATCTCCGGCTGAAGAGAAGACGAAAGGAGCACTTTGATTTCAGGGAAACCTAACCGAAAGTCCTCAATGTTACCAACACCTTCCCAGCCGATGTTTAGCTGTCTAAATTTTCTAATGACTATACGTACAACTTGGTCTACAAGTCGGACAGACCGAGATCCAACTGAGGTTGCCACCAAACCAGCAGGTTTCCACTTAACTCCAGATGAATCTCTCAGATCACATACTTTGTTAATCCCTCCTTGGATAAATTTTTTAATCAGGGCATGGCTATGAGGGATACCAGGAAAAAAGTTATTGAAGAAAAGGGGTTCTTGAAGGAACATTCGACAATTATAGCCCTCAAGGAAGCGGTGGACGTCAAACCTTTTCCAAGTGTCCAATAAACTCTGATAGAATCTCGGAAGAGAGGCAAAATTTATATGCTCGAGGTCTATCAAAAGAAGCTGCCGATCATATCTCAGTCTACCAGCCTGTTGTAACAGAAAAAATGCAAAGGGCCGCCAGGGCAGCTGTTCAGCGAACAGTAGTCTCTGCAGAGACTGCAGCCGAAAGGCCACAACCCGACCAGAGATATCAACAATGCCCTGGCCACCTTCCTTCCGGGGGTAGTACAATATCTCAGGCCTCAGCCAATGGTAGCCACTCCAAAAGAAGTTTACTAGCATTCGCTGAGTAGCCATAATTAGTTGGTTTGATGGCTGTAAAGCAATAATTCTGTGCCATAATTTTGTTGCAACCAGATTGTTTATGACAAGGGTACGGCCTCGATAGGAGATGGACCTCAGCAGTCCTTCCCATGCTTTCAATCTGTGCATAATTTGCTCCAACACTCCTTCCCAATTTTTCATTTCTGTTTCACGATTACCGATATGCACTCCAAGATATTTAACCCCGTCCGTTCTCCAGACCAGGTTGTGTGGGAGTGAGGGTGGTGATACACAAGAGAGATTGCCTTTGCCACACCATAATGCTGTACTTTTATTCCAATTGATCCCACCGGAAGAGGCTGCAGAGAAATCTCGCATACAACGTTGTAAAGCAGAGACATCATTGGAGCTTCTAATCAAAACACAGACATCATCAGCATAAGCCGTCTGCACAAATTCTGCTCCTTCTATACTTCTCATTCCCTGAGGTATTTGCTGTCTAATAGACCAAAGGAGTGGTTCAAGGGCGACTATATATAAAAGCCCAGAGAGGGGGCAACCTTGGCGAATACCCCGTTGGAAAGGAAAGGGAGAGCATAACCTATTGTTGATCTTCATCATACATTGAGTATTAGTATACAGGAGTTTCACATAAGAGGTGAAAGTTTCACCAAACCCCATTCCTTTCAGGACAGAAAAAAGGTACTTGTGGTCAACACGATCGAAGGCCTTAGTTTGATCAAGAAACAGCAACCCAAAATAGTCACGCAGGAACTTATTGCATGAAATAATATCTCTTACCAAAAAAATATTATCTTAAATAGATTTTCCAGGCACACAGTAGGTCTGGTCCGGGTGTATAACTGAACTGATCACAGTCTTCATACGATTAGCAAGTACTTTAGAGAAAATCTTGTAATCAACACACAATAAGGAGACAGGTCGCCAGTTATCAACCAGTTGAAGATTCCCAGCTTTTGGTAGCAAACAAACGACTGCTCGTCTACAAGACATTGGATGTTCTCCGACACGTATGCTTTCATCGAGTACATCGAGTAGGTCAGGTCCCACAAGGGCCCAGAAGGTCTTGTAGAATTCTGTGGGCAGGCCATCTATTCCAGAAGCTTTCCCATCTTTCAGGCTCCGCACAGCTGCTTCAAGTTCAACAGCCGAAATTGGGGAATCGAGCATGCATCGCTCATCCTCCTCGACACTCGGAAGCCCAGCAGTTAACTCTCGTATCACCTCATTGTCCACGTTCTGAGGAGAATACAAGTTAGAATAGAACCCTTTCAGAGTACACCTGATCGCCTGCTGAGAGGTCACCAGTGACCCATTGGGAGTGAGTAAAGTATGAATTTGTTGTGACCTTTTGAGGGAAGACTCTAATTTAAAGAACTCTTTGTTTGGCATGTCCAGAGTTAAATAGCTCATTCGCATTCGGACCAAGGCACCCATCGCCCGTTGCCATACCGCTTCCTCCAGCACTGCTTTCTTTGCCCATATTAGTTGGTCACGTGCACCTCTCCCAACCTCGTCAACATTCTGTTCTAACGATATAATTTCAGATTTTAACTGATCGATTGATATTGATTGGATTTTCGTGGTGTATGCACTATATTGTTGACAGAAATTCTTAATTTGGGATTTTGCAATGTCCCACCACAGCCGGAGACTATCATACTCAGGTCTGGAGGAGCGAATTTTCTCCCACACGACGTGAAAGGCCTCATTAAATTCCTTGTCATGTAAGAGACGAGTATTCAAAGACCAGTAAGCACTACCACCGGGTGGAAAGGGTAACTTAAAGGACATTGAGATTAAACTGTGGTCTGTGAATCCAGTTGGTAAAATTTTGGAGACAGACACCACATTCAACATTGGCTTGTTCACATAGAATCTGTCCAGCCTTGCCATTGACATAATGCCATCATTGCATCTACACCATGTATAACAGCGTGAGAGTGGGTGTTGTGATCTCCACACATCCTTAAACCGAAAGATGTTGATGGTGTCCTCTAGAGCTTTCGTAGAGGCAACATGAGGCTCATGACCATTCCTATCAATTGACGGACAAATTGTGCAATTAAAATCTCCCGCGATACAGATAAAGGCTGTTGGGTCCAGAGTTTTTACAAAATCCCGCAGAGTGGAAAAGAAAATTTTCCTCTCCATTGGGTCACACGGTGCATAAACATTCACTACGATAATCTTTTGGGTATTATAAAGAAAATCTACGGAGATCAAATGCCCTTTATAGATTTCTTTAAATGAAACCTGTTGAGCACAAATCTTGTGACTTAGGCAAATGGCAACACCGGCCCGAGGTGTAGGGAACCCACTTAGCCACCATTGCCCTTTAAAAAGTTTCCCCCAATCGGCTACTTGAGCACTAGTAGCGTGGGTCTCTTGTAAGAGAATAATGTCAGCCTTTTCTTTTACAACCGCTTGAATGGTTTGCACCCTCCGTAAGGGGGCACGACCCCCATTTATATTTAAGGATACAACATTTAGTTCCATGGTTGATTCTTCTAGGGGGTGAAGTCCTCTTCCTCAATTAATTCCTTGTTTGCCTTCGTGATGGATTTCCTCAGCCGCTGAAATTCAGGTTCGGAGATTTCCACATGCTCACTCCTTTGCAGCAAAGGTTTTGCGGCTGCAAGGAAGGCCTGGATATTAGGAAAATGATCCTTAATTCGTACATGCCTTTGTCTGAAAGTTTCCTTCAAAAATCTGACAATATTTTCTTTTGAGATCTCCAAAGGCTGCTCTTCCTCCTGAGGGGGGGGGGGGAGCCATGTCAACCATTGCCACTGGTTCCTCATGGCCGATCAGTGTCTCTGTAGTTAGAATTCCCTCCGTGACGCTAGTAACGAGTTCCTCCTGAACCTGTACAGAAACACCTGTTCCATCCCCATCTACCTTAGGTTCTTCATCCTCTTCATCCTCATGCATCATTGCAATGGGGGGGGAGGAGTCGTTATTAGTAGTAATGGGTATTTTGCATTCCCCATTAGAATTGATATGGTCATCAGTAGGCTGTTCGGTTTCGCAGGTTGATTTACAACCTTCAGGAAAAAGTTCCCCTTCATCCTGAGCAGGTGGTATCATGTCAGCCATAGTCTCACCACCTTGCTGATCTTCATGTGGAGGACTGTCTGAATCGTTTAAACTGCTTCCTGTCTGCACCACCAACACTTTAACACCTTTGTCCTCATTCCTCGCACTTACAAGTGACCGTTTCAAATTTTTCCGAGACGCCGCATCTACAATCTGCTGCTCCTCACAAAACATTCCCTCTACAGGTAGAGGCTTCTCCCTTACATTTGCTGACTCATCGTTTGCACGATGGCCAGCTGTACTGGATGACTCATCGCTTACACGAAGCACATCCGTATGGGTCTCATCAGCACCACTCTTAGCCGTACCTTGATGGTCCGATGTAGATTCCCGCACTGAAGGCGAAACATCTATAGAATCATCCGTAGTGGTCACGGGGGGAGGTGGTCCGGCTGCTGTGGCATACGTTTTCTCCCCATCAGGACAATACTGCCGAGTGTGTCCATGTACACCACACCCGTAACAAATCAACCTCTCCGTTGCCGCAAAAATCCTGTGCTCACGTTTTGACGACTTAAAAACGAGAGAGACATTCAATTGCGTCAAACCATCCTTCAAAACAACATAACAAAACCGTCTAAACGTTTCGATATGCTTAAGCTTCCCGTCTGTGGTGCGAATGGAGGCTTGGATAATTCTCGACACCACAGTACCGTACTGACCGAGCTTCTGAAGAATCTCCTCATTAGACAGCGTCGGTAGAACGTTTGATAGTATTACCTTCGAGGCCGGAGTGTTCCATGGCGAAACCGGAACAAACTGGTCATTGCCCAAGGTGAGGCCGTTCTGCACGACGATGCGTGCGAAACGGACACGTGAAACGAAAACAACCACCTTGTGGTGCATTCGGGACGCTGCCCGTATGTTCTCACAACCGATCAATTCTCCGATTGCGAGGAGCGTCTCCTCCAGCGAGACATCTTCCGGTGGGACAAAACACATGCCGTGTTCATCTGTTAACCCCTCATCGGCGTCACGACCGGCATTACTTCGACTATTCTTGCTAGCCATTTGAAGTAACTAAACGAAAAAAAAGTAACCAATAAATGGTACAAAGGTTTATAAAGCCGAAATAAATGAAAAATAAACAACAACAACAATAACTGGGAAATAAATAAATAAATCCCGTTAACCACCTAAAGTGGATAACTCTAACCGCGCTGTCTCTCCCTCTCTCGCTCAGTAGACAAGACGATAGAAAGGGACACCGACACTCGGACAGCAGAAAGGACCAAAAAGGTAGGAAGAAAGGAAAAAGCAACACGAGACACAGCACGTACCGCCAGTGACTGAGCAACAGACCTGGCAATCGCACGTGCGTGCTAAGCGAGCGGCAGCTGTGCAAAGTGGGAGGAGACAGAGAGAGAGTGAGAGAGAGAGAGAGAGAGAGAGAGAGAGAGAGAGAGAAAGAAGGAGAAAGAGGGAGAAAGAGGGAGAAAGAGAGAGAGAGAGAGAGAGAGAGAGAGAGAGAGAAAGAGGGAGAAAGAGAGAGAGACTTTTGTATCTTTTTATTATAAAAGTATAAAACCATTCCACAAAGCAGTGTTAAACCAAGCAACGAGTTCAAAGAAACATTGTATAAGGATCATAAACACACCAAAAAAGAACAAAGGATATTCAAAAGAAATCAGCAAGTATAAAAATTTTACCAACCAAAGGTGAGGACACAAACAGTAACCACAAACAATTTTAAAGGAAATGCTCACACAAGAACTATGAACACATCAAGAGCAAATTAAGCGTTTGATTAAATAAAGTGAAAAATTGAGAAAGGGAAAGAGAGGGGGGGAGAGAGAGAAGGGGAGAGAGAGAGGGGGAGAGAGGGAGGGGGAGAGAGAGAGAGGGAGAGAGAGAGAGAGAGAGAGACTTTTTTTCTTTCTTTTTTTTTTTTTCTTTTTTTTTATTGGTGATCCCAATGCGATCCAAATGGACAGACCAGGAGACAAACCTCGCACAACCAGTAGCCAGGAGCGACAGAGCATCCGTGTCCTTCCCAACCGTGTTCCTTTCTGAATGCACCATGTAACACGTCACCATGTTCACTGTTGGAGGAATGTTTGTGAACGCATTACATCATAACACTTTTCAGATATGTTTTCCTTGATGAACCTGGGGACTTGTGAGCCACTCCAGAGGTGTTGAAAAAAGGCCGATCGTAATGGGCAGGTGCTCCATCTTGGAGGTGCGCCATCTTGCAGGCACGCAATGTTGCAGGTTATTCATCTTGCAGGTCATCCATCTTGCAGGTGCCCCATCTTGTAGGTTCTCCATCTTACAGATGCTCCATTTGTATGAAGCTTTGGAGTTGCAAGCTTTCTGGGGCTACAGCGGTTATCAGTTCACTCATTTACCCCCGGGTCGAGCTGTAACCCCCCCCCCCCCAATTTGGAGAGAGAGAGGGGGAGAGAGAGAGAGAGAGAGAGAGAGAGAGAGAGAGAGGGCGAGGGGGAGAGAGAGGGAGAGAGAGAGAGAGAGAGAAACATTCGACATTTGTCCCCGTTTGTTGCCAGGAAAACATTGTTCACAGTGAAAACCCAAAAAAACAATTCAAGGCGATGGCTGTACAAGTTTAAAAAGGGAGACAAGATAAATCATAAATTCATTGCAAGAGAACCATCAGCCAGTTGACATAAGGATGCCTTGACACACCACCGTTGTGAGAACACTGTGCAATCATTCGATTGAAACCCGAGATTTACACGCGATGTGACGAAGGCTTTAAAGAGGTGAACAGCATCATCAGCAGAATTACAGGCATTTTGCATCCTGTGTTTTCTCGACAAGTATATGGCAAGTTTTGCTTCAGAAGACAAATAGTTGGCTAAAAGGCACTCATCTTTACACAGGCGGGAAGTGGTGAAACCGAAGATAAAAACACAATGCGTAAAAATTAGGCCAAGCCCCCGGACCACACGCGATAAAACTGTAAAAAGGGGTGCCAACCGAGGACAATCAACAAAAATGTGAGAAATGGTTTCCGTCGCACCGCAAAACGGACATAATTCCGTGTTATCGGAACATATGCGATGCGATAAAACATTTGATGGTAAAATGTAGTGCGCCAGCCGCCATTGTAAGTCTCCGGAGCGCTTGGCGATGGGGGCCTTGTACATAGTAAGCCAATTGATGGTGGTGAAAGGAGTGGTCCGGAACATTCTCCCCCAGTGCGCTTGCGGTTCTGCGGGTCTATCATGAACAAGGGTTAAAACACACAAAGCATAAACACAAGATTTCTCCATCAAATGAAAAGAGGTGAAGCCCTGAAAATGAAGTAGAAGTCTAGGAAAGAGAAATTCGGATAAAGAAGGGCTAGCTTCCGCCTGTGGGGCCCATTTTAGCCCGGTTCCCTTGAAAAAACGCAGGATCACAGAAAAGATCCTTCCTATGACTCGAATGGATCGAACTCCGGTGGCTACAGCAATGTCAGCAGCTGGCTTCCATTTGTAAGGAAAAGGGGTTCTGAGATGTTTAACCTTGATGCATCCAACGTCGATAAACTTTTGCATAAAAGCACGGTTACTGCAGACCCCTTCAAATATGGGGTTTAGAAAGATGGGCTCGTTTAAAAACAGCTCAAGAGAATAGTTCCTGTTGTCACGGCGAACAGGAACCGCTTGCCATGCCTTCAGCATACTCCTATAGAATAGAGGAACTGGTGTTACATCAACTTTCGTGGTGTCTATAAGGAACAGTTCTTGGTCGTAGTTGAGTTTCCCTGCTTGCTGAAGCAGGCAGTGAGCCGACGCTTTCCACGAGACATCGGTGTACAGCAGCCTACGAAGTGAAAGGAGGCGAAAAGCCATCACTTTGCTAGAAACAGCAATCAGTCCATGTCCTCCCTGAGCAGCAGGCAGGCTGAGCACACCAGGTCGAAGCCAGTGCTTACCTCCCCCAAAAAAGTCGATAAAAGTAGCTTGTAGCTTTTTGAGAACGGGATCCGGGGGCTGCAGTGCCATTAAAACATGCCAAAGCATTGATGCCGCAAGATTATTTATAACAAGGGTTCGGCCTCGATAAGAAAGTTGACAGAGTAAACCCCTCCATTTCAGCAACCGTCTCTCAGTTTTGATTATAAGAGACTCCCAGTTTTTTAAAATGAAGTTTCCAGGGCCAAGAAAAACACCGAGATAAAGGATTCCATCCCTTGTCCATTCAAGTTGTTCGGGCAGAGTCGGAGGAATGGCTCCATTTTGTGGACCAAGGTAAAGAGCACTGCTCTTCTTCCAATTGACCTTTGCAGAGCTTGCCAAACTAAATTCATGGACACATTGGACCAAGGCTGAGACATCTTCATCCGAATGAACGATTACGCAAAGATCGTCCGCATAAGCGATCACCTTAACTGGGTGCGCCGTTGGTTGCGGAAGGAAACCGAGAAGACGTGCACGCAAGCGAACAAGCAAAGGTTCAAGTGCGAGGGAGTACAGGAGGCCAGACAAAGGACATCCTTGGCGAATGCCTCTACTGGCCGGGAAAGGTGGACATAAAATATTATTAACCTTGAGTAGACTAAAGATATTATTATACAGTAACTGTACGTGAGAGATAAAATTTTCTGGAAACCCAAACCCACGTAAAACCGAAAAAAGATAAAAGTGATCAATGGTGTCAAAGGCCTTTTCTTGGTCTAAAAAAACCAAACCAACATTTCTTTGTTTAAGATCACAGATATCAATTAAATCACGCACGATAAAAATACTGTTATGTATTGTCCTTTTCGGAACACAGTAGCATTGATCGGGGTGTATGATGTCGCCAATCACGGGCCTGAGCCGGTTGGTAAGAGCCTTGGAGAAAACTTTGTAATCCGTACAAAGCAGTGAGATGGGACGCCAATTTTGCGGTTGCTGGAGGTCTCCTTTCTTTGGGACCAGGGCGAGTACCGCCCTACGACAGCTTAGCGGCAGTAAGCCTAATCGTAGGCTGTCAACCAAAACTTCGAGTAACTCTGGTCCCAGGAGGTCCCAGAAAGCTTTGTAGAATTCTGCAGGTATCCCATCCAAGCCAGAGGCCTTACCTGAAGGTAAGGTTTGTAAAGCAGCATGGAGTTCTTCCATGGTTAGCTCCTTGTTCAGTTGCAGGCACGCAGACTCCGACAAGGTGGGTAACGAGGAAGTCAAGGATCCCGTGATCTCGTTATCGATTCCCTTAGCGCGATACAGGTCAGAGAAGTAGTTCTTGAGGGAATACCTGATGTCTTTTTGATCGTGTGTTATTCTTCCTTCCTTCGTCCTTACTGAAGTTATCTGCTGACCTCTCTTAGTTCGGACTTCCAGTGCAAAAAAGAACTTGGAGGAGGTATCCAAATGACGCAGGTTCTCCATTCGGAGACGAATCAGCGCTCCTCTAGCTTGCTTTGCACATAGATCAGCAAGAAGAGCTTTTTTCTTCGCCAGCAGAGAGTTCGTTCTCTCAGTACTAGAAGCCAAGAGGTTGGATTGCAAGGATAATATTTCCTTGGCAATCAGGGATTGAAGGGCAGAGTTGTGTTGAGTACGATAAGCTCCATATTGTTGGCAAAACAATCTCATCTGTACTTTGGCATTGTCCCACCACTGCCCAAAGCGGGGGAAGGATGGTTTACGTTGGAGCAAGGCCCTCCAGAATGAATGAAATGCATCAACAAACATTTTTTCTTCCAAAAGGCTCACATTAAAGGTCCAGTAGGCAGCACCACGATTCCGAACTGGTAGGCAAGCACAAAGCGTAACCATGTGATGATCTGAGAAGCCACTCGGGACAATGTCCGCGCCACTCACGATATTCAGAAAAATACTGTTAATATAGAACCGGTCCAATCTTGCGAGCGAGAGGCGACTCTTTGAGCACCGACACCACGTATATTGGCGGACAGAAAGATTGCGGATTCTCCACACGTCAACAAGGGAGAACTTGGACAAGGATCTTAACAGAGGCACTGCGCTTGCTGGGTGAGGCTCCTCTCCATTACGATCAAGGGCAGGGTCCACGGTACAGTTAAAATCTCCACCCAAACAGACAAGTCCATTAAAATCAATGTGCATGAGAGATGTTTCCAACTTAGTATAAAAGGCAAGTCTTTCTGTGCTATCACTAGGTGAGTAAATGTTCAGTACCGTGTGTTTAAAACCATTGTGTGTAAAAGTGACTGAAATTAAATACCCTTTGATTATGTCATTAAAAACTATATGAGAGCTACAGAAGGAAGGCTGTAAATAGACAGCTACCCCAGCCCTTGGGTGTTCCAGACTACTAAAAAACCATTTTCCTTTCATTATCCTTTGCCACTCCCCCATACAAGAGGGACTACATCTTGTCTCTTGTAGAAGTAGAATATCGATGCGATTTTCCTTAACAAATTGTTTAACTTCAATTTTCCTTAGGGAAGAACGTCCCCCATTAATATTCAAACTGGCGAAGGAGAAAGCCATGATATAAGGGTGTATATAACCGTGTCAAACAGCTTGGCTGGGCTACATCTGCAGCTCCTTCTTCGCTTTCAGGATACATTTCCGGAGACGATAGACCTGTGATTCAGTCACGCCAAGCTGTCCGGCTTTAACAAGCAGTCGCTTCGCAGAGACCACAAAGCCGATTAGGTCAGGGAAAAAAATCTTTAATTTTTACCCGTTTCTTCCGAAAAGTGTCCTGGAGAAATTTTATGATCTCGGAGGGTGGAACACTGGTCTCACCCTCCAAATCTTGGGGAAAACCCGGGTCATTCCAGGCTTCGACACTCCCGGCAGAGGCGAGCGACGAGGTCCCGTCCGAATCACATTCCGAGTGTCGGTCCATGTCCATGACATCAGTTTCATGCTCCTGATATGGAGCTAGTGGCTTCACAAGGGAAACGTCACATTCCGCACCCAAAGCAGAAGGAAGAGGGGTATGTGGGGGAGGAGGAGGAGGGGGGGGCGGGAGGATGAGGAGGGGGGGCGGGAGGAGAAAGAAGGGGGATGGGAGGAGGAAGAGGAGTGGGAGGAGGAAGGAGAGTGGGAGGAGGAAGGAGAGTGGGAGGAGGAGGGGGGGGGTGGGAAGAGGGGGAGGAGCGGGAGGAGGAAGAGGGAGAGGAAGAGATGTACTATCAGGAGAAGTTTCACATTCTGCTGGGGGCAAACCCAGCACGTCATCAGCTGATGCCTTACACTCTGATTCACCTGGGCTCGAGGTTGTCTGCAACTCAGGAACGTCACACACCTCACCCCCAGCAGGAAGAGGGACAAGAGTGGACTCGGCGTTCACATACACGGTGCCTGTGACCATGGGAGTGGTCACATGCGCTTCCTGTTGCACCACACCAACTTCCTGTTCGAGTTCACCAACTCCACAAGCAGAAGCATTATCATCCTCCAGAGCAAGAACGTCGAACCGATTTTTGGTTTTAAAAACCTCAGATATTGCTGCTTCCAAACGGGACTCGTCATGTTCGTCAGCCGGTGCCATCTTTTTTGGACAGCTCGCTGCCACATCCTGACTGTTATCAGTTAAATGTTTTAATTTATGTTTCCTTTTATAAGGAACAACGGTAAACCCCTCACCATCTGCCTGGGGTTGAGCCACCCCCGCCGCCGACGGCTCAGGTAAATTACTCGTGTTTGAGGCATCACGAGGGTCCCCGACTCTAGATGGACCACTTTTTGTGTTAATGGTCTTCACCGGTATCGATGCATCACCGGCGGTATTCTTGGGGCAAACGTTTTTTAAATGCCCCGATTCACCACAATTAAAGCAAGTTATAGTTTCCGTTGCAATATAGATTTGATAATTGCGGTTTTTATATTTCAACGTCATAACTGCATTGAGTGATTGAGCGTTATCTTTTAAAATGATATAACAATGACGTCGGAACGACATAACATGCCGAACCGAGGCGTCAGTGCGAAGACGAAGCGGAACCATCGAGACCCGCGACACAACTGTGCCAAAAACACATAGTGCAGAGACGATCTCTTCACTAGTGAAAAAAGGAGGAATATTGGACAGAGTTAACCGAACGGCCATTGTGTCCAAAGGATTAACGTTAACAAAAATATCCGGCGGGACGGTTAAACCGATTTCAACCGCCTGGGCCACGTGTCGCACGTCCGACAGGAAAACCACGATGCGATGATTCATTTTTGAAGCTGCAAGAACATTCTCGATTCCAACAAGGTCTCCTAAACCAATCACCACATTCTCAACACTAACTCCATCAGGTGGAGTAATTATCACTCCCTCCTTACGAGTGAGCGACTCGTACACACTATTGGACAAACGTCCGTTTGCCATAGCTGAAAAAAATATATAAGGGAAGTTTAAATTTAAACAAAAAGAAACCTGTCACAAGCAACCAGCAAGTGAAGGTAAAGGAAAAAGATAAGGAAAAGCAATATATAAATGAGGAATCGAAACCACCGACGAGCAGTTCGACCAGAAAAACAAGGCAAATGAAACGCAGGCCCAGAAACCGAAGGTTTCAACAACAACCTGCGAAAACACTTACCGTGCGCTCTCCCGCTCTCTCTCAAGTCTCAACACACACAGGAAACAAGGGGAAAACTTTACAATCAGAAACAGGGACACAATGGAGTGAATAAGGGAAATAGGAAACAGCCAACACAGAGCACTCACGACACGAAGCGAGCAGACGCCATGACACCGCACCCAACGCACTGACAGCCAGCAGATGGCGCGCGAGAGAGAGAGAGAGAGAGAGAGAGAGAGAGAGAGAGAGAGAGAGAGAGAGAGAGAGAGAGAGAGAGAGAGAGAGAGAGAGAGAGAGAAAGAGAGAGAGAGAGAGAGAGAGAGAGAGAGAGAGAGACTTGACTTTTATGTCCTTTTATTATAAACAATGTAAAGCCAATTCACAAGCAGTTGTAAAAAAAAACACATTTCACAAAAGCAGTTGTAAAAAAAAAAAACACAGCAACTAGTTTAAAGAAATTGCATAAGGATCATGAAGGCACCACAAAAAGAGCAAAGGGTATTTAAAAGAAACCAGCAAATATACAAAAAATATATATTGAGCAAATTAAGCGAAAACCTAAGAGAGAGAGAGAGAAATGTATTCAAGGACACAGGAAGAAACATATATGCAAGCAATCAGTTCCAAAGAAAAAAAGTCAAATCAATCAGGAATTATAACGTAATTACCACTTTTGAATCATCGACTGAGCACAGAACATTGCCAATACACCACTTTCTCTCAAAAAGTTGGACGTTTCCATTACTGACAAAGAAATCAAATTCTAGCTTGAGTCGTGTTGAGACAAACCCTTTAAAATTAGAAATAGCCTCAGAGCCATAGCCGTTATCTATTTTAATTTTCCGAGATTTATATATCGCATATTTTGCAACAGCAACCAAAAAATTGAGAAGAACACCCACATCCCTACATGTGGGCCTGAAAGACACACCAAATATAAACATATGCATATTGAAAGGGAAGGACAATTGGTGAAAAAGATATTCAAGGAACAAGAAAAGCGATGTCAGTCTACGACACTGTACATAAGCATGAAACAAATCCTCCTTCTGGTCACAGAAAGGACAAGTTTCCGGCAGTGAGCTGTTAATACGGTGGACAAAAATATTGGAGGGAAGCGCCCAGTGTGCTAACCTCCATTGTATGTCCGCTAACACACCATGTATTGGTAAGGTGTACATGTGAGGCCAAAGGGGGGTAGAGGGAGACCCCAACCCTAACCGCTCTGACCACAAAGCTACTCGTGTTCTCCCAGAGAGGGGTACATTCTTATTTTGTCGAGAGAGATCACGGATTCCAATCTTAGTTACAAGATGAAAAGGGGGGGTATGTTCAATCTCCGGCTGAAGAGAAGACGAAAGGAGCACTTTGATTTCAGGGAAACCTAACCGAAAGTCCTCAATGTTACCAACACCTTCCCAGCCGATGTTTAGCTGTCTAAATTTTCTTATGACTATACGTACAACTTGGTCTACAAGTCGGACAGACCGAGATCCAACTGAGGTTGCCACCAAACCAGCAGGTTTCCACTTAACTCCAGATGAATCTCTCAGATCACATACTTTGTTAATCCCTCCTTGGATAAATTTTTTACTCAGGGCATGGCTATGAGGGATACCATGAAAAAAGTTATTGAAGAAAAGGGGTTCTTGAAGGAACATTCGACAATTATAGCCCTCAAGGAAGCGGTGGACGTCAAACCTTTTCCAAGTGTCCAATAAACTCTGATAGAATCTCGGAAGAGAGGCAAAATTTATATGCTCGAGGTCTATCAAAAGAAGCTGCCGATCATATCTCAGTCTACCAGCCTGTTGTAACAGAAAAAATGCAAAGGGCCGCCAGGGCAGCTGTTCAGTGAACAGTAGTCTCTGCAGAGACTGCAGCTGAAAGGCCACAACCCGACCAGAGATATCAACAATGCCCTGGCCACCTTCCTTCCGGGGGTAGTACAATATCTCAGGCCTCAGCCAATGGTAGCCACTCCAAAAGAAGTTTACTAGCATTCGCTGAGTAGCCATAATTAGTTGGTTTGATGGCTGTAAAGCAATAATTCTGTGCCATAATTTTGTTGCAACCAGATTGTTTATGACAAGGGTACGGCCTCGATAGGAGATGGACCTCAGCAGTCCTTCCCATGCTTTCAATCTGTGCGTAATTTGCTCCAACACTCCTTCCCAATTTTTCATTTCTGTTTCACGATTACCGATATGCACTCCAAGATATTTAACCCCGTCCGTTCTCCAGACCAGGTTGTGTGGGAGTGAGGGTGGTGATACACAAGAGAGATTGCCTTTGCCACACCATAATGCTGTACTTTTATTCCAATTGATCCCACCGGAAGAGGCTGCAGAGAAATCTCGCATACAACGTTGTAAAGCAGAGACATCATTGGAGCTTCTAATCAAAACACAGACATCATCAGCATAAGCCGTCTGCACAAATTCTGCTCCTTCTATACTTCTCATTCCCTGAGGTATTTGCTGTCTAATAGACCGAAGGAGTGGTTCAAGGGCGACTATATATAGAAGCCCAGAGAGGGGGCAACCTTGGCGAATACCCCGTTGGAAAGGAAAGGGAGAGCATAAACTATTGTTGATCTTCATCATACATTGAGTATTAGTATACAGGAGTTTCACATAAGAGGTGAAAGTTTCACCAAACCCCATTCCTTTCAGGACAGAAAAAAGGTACTTGTGGTCAACACGATCGAAGGCCTTAGTTTGATCAAGAAACAGCAACCCAAAATCGTCACGCAGGAACTTATTGCATGAAATAATATCTCTTACGAAAAAAATATTATCATAAATAGATTTTCCAGGCACACAGTAGGTCTGGTCCGGGTGTATAACTGAACTGATCAGTCTTCATACGATTAGCAAGTACTTTAGAGAAAATCTTGTAATCAACACACAATAAGGAGACAGGTCACCAGTTATCAACCAGTTGAAGATTCCCAGCTTTTGGTAGCAAACAAACGACTGCTCGTCTACAAGACATTGGAAGTTCTCCGACACGTATGCTTTCATCGAGTACATCGAGTAAGTCAGGTCCCACAAGGGCCCAGAAGGTCTTGTAGAATTCTGTGGGCAGGCCATCTATTCCAGAAGCTTTCCCATCTTTCAGGCTCCGCACAGCTGCTTCAAGTTCAACAGCCGAAATTGGGGAATCGAGCATGCATCGCTCATCCTCCTCGACACTCGGAAGCCCAGCAGTTAACTCTCGTATCACCTCATTGTCCACGTTCTGAGGAGAATACAAGTTAGAATAGAACCCTTTCAGAGTACACCTGATCGCCTGCTGAGAGGTCACCAGCGACCCATTGGGAGTGAGTAAAGTATGAATTTGTTGTGACCTTTTGAGGGAAGACTCTAACTTAAAGAACTCTTTGTTTGGCATGTCCAGAGTTAAATAGCTCATTCGCATTCGGACCAAGGCACCCATCGCCCGTTGCCGTACCGCTTCCTCCAGCACTGCTTTCTTTGCCCATATTAGTTGGTCACGTGCACCTCTCCCAACCTCGTCAACATTCTGTTCTAACGATATAATTTCAGATTTTAACTGATCTATTGATATTGATTGGATTTTGGTGGTGTATGCACTATATTGTTGACAGAAATTCTTAATTTGGGATTTTGCAATGTCCCACCACAGCCGGAGACTATCATACTCAGGTCTGGAGGAGCGAATTTTCTCCCACACGACGTGAAAGGCCTCATTAAATTCCTTGTCATGTAAGAGACGAGTATTCAAAGACCAGTAAGCACTACCACCGGGTGGAAAGGGTAACTTAAAGGACATTGAGATTAAACTGTGGTCTGTGAATCCAGTTGGTAAAATTTTGGAGACAGACACCACATTCAACATTGGCTTGTTCACATAGAATCTGTCCAGCCTTGCCATTGACATAATACCATCATTGCATCTACACCATGTATAACAGCGTGAGAGTGGGTGTTGTGATCTCCACACATCCTTAAACCGAAAGATGTTGATGGTGTCCTCTAGAGCTTTCGTAGAGGCAACATGAGGCTCATGACCATTCCTATCAATTGACGGACAAATTGTGCAATTAAAATCTCCCGCGATACAGATAAAGGCTGTTGGGTCCAGAGTTTTTACAAAATCCCGCAGAGTGGAAAAGAAAATTTTTCTCTCCATTGGGTCACACGGTGCATAAACATTCACTCCGATAATCTTTTGGGTATTATAAAGAAAATCTACGGAGATCAAATGCCCTTTATAGATTTCTTTAAATGAAACCTGTTGAGCACAAATCTTGTGACTTAGGCAAATGGCAACACTGGCCCGAGGTGTAGGGAACCCACTTCGCCACCATTGCCCTTTAAAAAGTTTCCCCCAATCGGCTACTTGAGCAATAGTAGCGTGGGTCTCTTGTAAGAGAATAATGTCAGCCTTTTCTTTTACAACCGCTTGAATGGTTTGCACCCTCCGTAAGGGGGCACGACCCCCATTTATATTTAAGGATACAACATTTAGTTCCATGGTTGATTCTTCTAGGGGGTGAAGTCATCTTCCTCAATTAATTCCTTGTTTGCCTTCGTGATGGATTTCCTCAGCCGCTGAAATTCAGGTTCGGAGATTTCCACATGCTCACTCCTTTGCAGCAAAGGTTTTGCGGCTGCAAGGAAGGCCTGGATATTAGGAAAATGATCCTTAATTCGTACATGCCTTTGTCTGAAAGTTTCCTTCAAAAATCTGACAATATTTTCTTTTGAGATCTCCAAAGGCTGCTCTTCCTCCTGAGGGGGGGGGAGCCCTGTCAACCATTGCCACTGGTTCCTCATGGCCGATCAGTGTCTCTGTAGTTAGAATTCCCTCCGTGACGCTAGTAACGAGTTCCTCCTGAACCTGTACAGAAACACCTGTTCCATCCCCATCTACCTTAGGTTCTTCATCCTCTTCATCCTCATGCATCATTGCAATGGGGGGGGGGAGGAGTCGTTATTAGTAGTAATGGGTATTTTGCATTCCCCATTAGAATTGATATGGTCATCAGTAGGCTGTTCGGTTTCGCAGGTTGATTTACAACCTTCAGGAAGAAGTTCCCCTTCATCCTGGGCAGGTGGTATCATGTCAGCCATAGTCTCACCACCTTGCTGATCTTCATGTGGAGGACTGTCTGAATCGTTTAAACTGCTTTCTGTCTGCACCACCAACACTTTAACACCTTTGTCCTCATTCCTCGCACTTACAAGTGACCGTTTCAAATTTTTCCGAGACGCCGCATCTACAATCTGCTGCTCCTCACAAAACATTCCCTCTACAGGTAGAGGCTTCTCCCTTACATTTGCTGACTCATCGTTTGCACGATGGCCAGCTGTACTGGATGACTCATCGCTTACACGAAGCACATCCGTATGGGTCTCATCAGCACCACTCTTAGCCGTACCTTGATGGTCCGATGTAGATTCCCGCACTGAAGGCGAAACATCTATAGAATCCTCCGTAGTGGTCACGGGGGGAAGTGGTCCGGCTGCTGTGGCATACGTTTTCTCCCCATCAGGACAATACTGCCGAGTGTGTCCATGTACACCACACCCGTAACAAATCAACCTCTCCGTTGCCGCAAAAATCCTGTGCTCACGTTTTGACGACTTAAAAACGAGAGAGACATTCAATTGCGTCAAACCATCCTTCAAAACAACATAACAAAACCGTCTAAACGTTTCGATATGCTTAAGCTTCCCGTCTGTGGTGCGAATGGAGGCTTGGATAATTCTCGACACCACAGTACCGTACTGACCGAGCTTCTGAAGAATTTCCTCATTAGACAGCGTCGGTAGAACGTTTGATAGTATTACCTTCGAGGCCGGAGTGTTCCATGGCGAAACCGGAACAAACTGGTCATTGCCCAAGGTGAGTCCGTTCTGCACGACGATGCGCGCGAAACGGACACGTGAAACGAAAACAACCACCTTGTGGTGCATTCGGGACGCTGCCCGTATGTTCTCACAACCGATCAATCCTCCGATTGCGAGGAGCGTCTCCTCCAGCGAGACATCTTCCGGTGGGACAAAACACATGCCGTGTTCATCTGTTAACCCCTCATCGGCGTCACGACCGGCATTACTTCGACTATTCTTGCTAGCCATTTGAAGTAACTAAACGAAAAAAAGTAACCAATAAATGGTACAAAGGTTTATAAAGCCGAAATAAATGAAAAATAAACAACAACAACAATAACTGGGAAATAAATAAATAAATCCCGTTAACCACCTAAAGCGGATAACTCTAACCGCACTGTCTCTCCCTCTCTCGCTCAGTAGACAAGACGATAGAAAGGGACACCGACACTTGGACAGCAGAAAGGACCAAAAGGTAGGAAGAAAGGAAAAAGCAACACGAGACACAGCACGTACCGCCAGTGACTGAGCAACAGACCTGGCAATCGCACGTGCGTGCTAAGCGAGCGGCAGCTGTGCAAAGTGGGAGGAGAGAGAGAGAGAGAGAGAGAGAGAGAGAGAGAGAGAGAGAGAGAGAGAGAGAGAGAGAGACTTTTCTTCCCCTTTATTACAAGGAAAACAAGTTTTACATGGTGAAAGATGTTTGTACAGGCATCAAAAAGAAATAACCAGGAAGGAAAGGAGTAACAGAGAAGCAATACTTTAGATTTATAAATTGATTGTTAAAACACCACCAACCATACCACATAAGGATTGTTTCACACACCACCGATTTTTAAATAAAGCAGGATCTTGAGTTTCAAACTCAAAAAGAACACGCGATGTAACCAATGCTTTAAAAACAGTTAAAACGTCATCAGCTAAAACGTCAGTGTTCTGCAGTTTTCGTTTCCTCGATAAATAAATGGCAAGTTTTGCCTCAGAACACAGAAAGTTTGCTAAAAGACATTCATTTTTACATTGATACAAAACATTAAAACCAAATATGAAAACACAATGTGTAAAAGTCAAACCGAGCCCCCGGATCACACGTGACAGGATTTTAAAAAACGAGGCCAACCTTGAACATTCAATGAAAATGTGAAAAATGGTCTCTGGGGTGTCGCAAAAGGGGCACAATTCCGAGTTTTCAGGACATATACGGTGGGACAGGATGTTGCAAGGCAGGATATGGTGCGCTAACCGCCATTGTAGATCACCCGAGCGCTTGACAGTAGGTTCTTTGTACATCACCTGCCAGTTTATTGTTGTGAAACGGTTAGCTTGGAGCAGCGCTCGCCAATGAGCTTGTGGCTCTGCAGGTTTGCCAGGAAAAAGAGTGAGAACACATAGATTGTACACTGAGGATTTCTCCATCTGGTTAAAGAGCCTAAAACTTTGAAATAAAATTGAAAGATTTGGGAAAGGACATTGGGATCGATGGAGGGCATCTTCTATGTCTGGGTCCCATTTTAACCCGGTTTGCTTAAAGGTCCGTAAAATCACAGAGAAAATTCTGCCAATGACTCTGATGGACCTCACACTGGTGGCCACGGCAATGTCAGCAGCTGGCTTCCATCTATGTACAAGGGGGTTCCTGAGGTGTTTTACTCTGGTAACGCCGACATCAATAAACTTTTGCATGAAAGATCTGTCACTACAGACCCCATCAAAAAAAGAATTTAAAAATATTGGTTCATTTAAAAACATCTGAAGGGAGTAAGCACTGGTGTCGCGGCGAAAAGAAACAGCCTGCCACGCTTCCAGCATGCTTCGGTAGAACAACGGGACCGATGTCATATCCACGCGCTTCGCGTCGAGAAGAAAAAGCTCGTCACCATAGCCAAGTTTCCCAGCTTGCCTAAGCAAACAATGGCAAAGGCTTTCCATGGGACGTCGGAGTATAGAAGCCTTCGTACTGAAAGGAGGCGAAAAGCCATCACTTTGCTCGTCACATCTATTAGCCCCTGTCCACCTTCTGCAGTCAGCAGGCTTAGTATTCCTGGCCGGAGCCAGTGCTTTCCCCCCCCAGAAAAAATCTACAAAAGAGCTTTGAAGTTTTTTAAGGATAAAACCTGGGGCCTGCAGTGCTTTAAAAACATGCCAGAGCATTGATGCCGCGAGATTATTGATGACCAGAGTACGACCCCGGAAGGAAAGCTGCCTCAATAGTCCCCTCCATTTTATCAACCGCTGCTCGGTTTTGGTAATCAGTGACTCCCAGTTTTTTGAAATAAAATCTTGAGTTCCAAGAAAGACACCGAGGTAGTGTATTCCTTCATTGGTCCATACAAGGTGCCCTGGTAGGGTTGGAGGGGGAGTTTCATTCCGTGGACCTAAGTAAAAAGCTTTGCTCTTTTCCCAATTAACTTTAGTCGAGCTTGCCAGGCTAAATTCCTCGACAGACTCAACCAGAGCGCGAACATCGTCATCGGAGTACACAATTGCACAGAGGTCATCCGCATAAGCAATGGTCTTTACGGGATTTTCTAACGGCAGAGGATAAAACCCTTGTAGCCGTGTGCGTAAACGATGTAGTAAAGGTTCAATTGATAGGGAGTATAGAAGGCCAGACAGGGGGCACCCTTGACGAATACCCCTGGTAACAGGGAAAGGCTGACTTAAGATGTTATTAACTTTGAGCAAGCTAAAAATATTATTATACAATATTTTGATATAACAAATAAAATTTTCCTTAAAACCAAACCCCCGTAAAACTGCAAAGAGATAAGAGTGATCAATCGTGTCGAAAGCTTTTTCTTGGTCTAAAAACACCAGACCAACATTTCTATGTTCAGCAATACAAATGTCAATCATGTCACGTACAATAAAAATGCTATCGTGTATTGTCCTTTTAGGGATGCAATAGGATTGATCGGGGTGTACAATCTCCCCAATCAGAGGTTTGAGGCGGTTGGCAAGAACTTTTGAAAAAATCTTGTAGTCCGTGCAGAGGAGCGAAATGGGACGCCAATTTTTAAGCTGCTGGAGGTCTCCTTTCTTAGGTATGAGAGCAAGTATAGCCCTGCGACAGCTGATTGGTAACAAGCCTGTTCGTAGGCTATCAACTAAGAGGTCAAGCAACTCAGGTCCCAACAAATCCCAGAAGGTTTTGTAGAACTCTGCAGGGATTCCATCAAGTCCAGAAGCTTTACCTGTGGGCAAAGTTTGCAACGCAGTAAAGAGTTCGTCAAGAGTCACTTCCTTGTCAAGTTGTTGACATGCAGGTTCGGACAAGGTGGGCAAAGAAGTGGTTAAGGAACGAATCATGTCTTCTTTAGTGTTTCTGGCGCAATACAAGTCAGAGAAGTATTGTTTTGTCAAGCTTCTAATGTCTTTTGGATCGTGCGTTGTTCGGCCTCCTGGTGCCTGCAGCGAAGTTATTTGCTGGTTTCTCTTTTTTCGTGCTTCCAAAGCAAAGAAAAACTTGGAAGGAGTATCAATAAAGCTGTAGTTCTCCATTCGTAGCCTTATTAGAGCCCCTCTGGCTTGTTTTGCACAGAGTTGAGCAAGGAGTGCTTTCTTCGTTGCTATTAAAGAACTAGTCCTTTCGGCACTGGGAGCTGGGAGGCTTGACTGGAGAGACAATATTTCTTTGGCAATTAGAGATTGCAGCGCAGATTCGTTCTTTGTACAAAAGGAGCTATATTGCTGGCAAAAGGTCCTAATATGGGTTTTCGCATTGTCCCACCATTGTATGAGGCAGGAGTAGGAAGGCTTCCGTAGTAGTAAAGCTTCCCAAAAGGCTCGGAAGGCGACCGGAAAAGCGTCATCTTGCAGAAGACTCACATTGAAGGTCCAATGGGCAGTGCCACGATTTCGAGCCGGGGAGAGTATATGAAGAACAACCATGTGATGGTCCGAAAAACCACTTGGGGTGGCGTCGACATGGTCTATGACGTTTAAAGAGTCATTATTGATGTAAAATCTGTCTAGCCTTGCAAGAGATAGCCGGCCATTTGCACATCGGCACCACGTGTATTGCCGTGCAGATGGGTTCTGGAGTCTCCATACATCCATAAGGGAGAATTTGGACAATGCTCTCTTTAAGGGTGTTGTACTTGATGGGTGGGGCTCTTCTCCATTACGATCAAGGGTGGGATACAGTGTGCAATTAAAGTCCCCACACAGACAAACAAGGCCATCAAAATCAAGGTGTGTGAGGGACATTTCTAACTGTGTGAAAAAAGCTAATCTTTCTGTGCTCGTACTGGGTGAATATACATTTATGAAAGTGTGTTTATAACCATTATAAAAGAAATTAACTGAAACTAAATGCCCTTTAGTAATCTCCTTAAAAGTGACATTTTCAGGACAGAAAGAAGGATTTAAATAAATAGCCACTCCAGCACTAGGACAGGTCAAGCTACTAAAGAACCACTGTCCTTTCATGATGCGAGTCCATTCGCTCATGCACGAAGAGCTACATCTTGTTTCTTGCAAAAGAACAACATCGAAATGTTTTTGCTCGACAAGCAACTTTACCTGAGCTTTACGCAGGGGTGAACGTCCCCCATTTATATTTAAAGTTACAACAGAGAAGGTCATGGTGTAGGCAGGGAAGGTTTATCATGTAAAGGGAAGTTAGGGTGTGCTTGTAGCTCTTTCCGAGCTTTCAATACACACTTTCTAAGGCGAAAAACTTGCGACTCCGTCACACCAAGTTGTTCAGCCTTAAGGAGGAGACGTCTTGAGGAGTTTATAAAGCCAGACAGGTTCGGGAAGAAGGTTACAATTTTAACCTTTTTCTTTCGAAAGGTGTCCTGAAGAAACTTTAGAATTTCCGTGGGTGATAAATCATCATCACCCTCCAGTTCCTTGGCTATTGCTGGGTCATTCCAGACCTCGCTACTAGCACTAGAGGCAAGCGACGAGGCCCCATCTGAGTCGTAATCTGGAAAGTCTTCATTTTTTCCCCCACACACCGAAACCGATGCTCTCATAACGGGAATATCGTCTTCTACTAAAGGTGCAGCTGTTTCCACAGTGGGAGTTTTAAAAACCGTAACAGGGATTAACGCTTTTATATCAGAGGCTTTGCACTCTCCTTCTGGAGCTGCTACTTCTTCTGCCTCCATTACTTCAGACACTTCATCGTCAGCAGGGCGCGGGACGAGAGCAGGTTTGTGGTTCTTGACTTTAGTTTCAGTAACCGGGGTGGTTACCACAACATCTTGGGGCATTGCGCTTGGTCCTTGTTCATGAGAGGAATGAACAGAAACGTCTTCTTCCATTTCAGCAAACACACTGAACCTATTCTGCAGCAGAAGACCAGCTGCAGGAGCTTCTGTTTCTAAAAGAGAAACATTACGTTCATTCGACGGCGCTATCTTTTTCGAAACGCTCGCCTGTATGTCCTCATTACCGCTTCCTCTTTTATAACTCCTCCTGGAGGACACGGTAGTAAAACCCGCGTCATCAGCCGGTGAATTATCGATTTCCGCGCTCGAATGTGAAGGCTGATCTGCCGTCCCAGACGCGCCATTATCATTGCGAAGATCGACATTTGGTTCTGTCCGTCTAGATGTGCCACTAGGATCGGCATTTGTTCCTGACTGTCTAGATGTGCCGCCGGATACACACTTCGGACAAGCACCTTTTAAATGTCCGAAGGCACCACACGTGAAACACGTCATTGTCTCTGTTGCGATGTACATTCGATAATTTCGATTTTCAACGACCAACGTAGCTGAGGCATTGAGCGATTGAGCATTGTTTTTTAACACCATGTAACAGTGCCGCCGAAAGGACATGATATGGCGGACTGTAGAATCCGAACGCAAACGGAAGGGAATCATGGAGATTTTTGACACCACGGTGCCAAACTGTGTTAAAACGGACAAAATCTGTTCGTTTTTAACAAAAGGCGGTAAATTAGATAAAGTGATTTTCACCGCGGGTGAGTCCAACATACTAACGTTAACGAAAATATCTGGCGGTAAGGACAAACCAGTTTCAACCGCCTGAGCGACATAGCGCTCCTCGGAAAGAAAAACAACAACTCGTTGATTCATCTTTGAAGCTGCTAACACATTTTCAAAACCAACGAGTTCACCCAAGCCCATCACGACGTCATCGACCCGAACCCCGTCGGGTGGACTAACTATTACCCCATTTTTACGAGTAAGTGACTCGTAAATGCTTTTCTGCAAACGACTGTTTGCCATAGCGATAAATGAACCAAAACTAAGAAAAGATTTGAAAAAGCAAAACAAAATAGAACCTATCGCAAGCAAAGCCTGCAGGCGAAGGTAAAATGAAAAGAAATAGAATAAGGGAGCCGATAAACGACGATAATGAAAACACGACAAGCAGAGCACAGGCCCGAAGAACACAAGGTTCTTTAGGACTCGCACCAAACTCACCGTGCGCGCTCTCTTTCTCTCTCTTGTCTCAACGAAGAAGGAAAACACGGGGAAAACTTCACAAACACGTACAAAGACACAGAGGGAGTGAAAAGGGGGATGGGAAAGGCAACAACACAACACAGTACTCACAGCTCCTCACACACAGCAGCCATGATTCGTCGTGCGTGGGTGTGAGAGAGAGAGAGAGAGAGAGAGAGAGAGAGAGAGAGAGAGAGACAGAGAGACAGAGAGACAGAGAGACAGAGAGACAGAGAGACAGAGAGACAGAGAGACAGAGAGACAGAGAGACAGAGAGACAGAGAGACAGAGAGACAGAGAGACAGAGAGACAGAGAGACAGAGAGACAGAGAGACAGAGAGACAGAGAGACAGAGAGACAGAGAGACAGAGAGACAGAGAGACAGAGAGACAGAGAGACAGAGAGACAGAGAGACAGAGAGACAGAGAGACAGAGAGACAGAGAGACAGAGAGACAGAGAGACAGAGAGACAGAGAGACAGAGAGACAGAGAGACAGAGAGACAGAGAGACAGAGAGACAGAGAGACAGAGAGAGAGAGAGAGAGAGAGAGAGAGAGAGAGAGACTTTTGTATCTTTTTATTATAAAAATAGAAAAAGAAAACCCCCAAATAGGGGTCACATTGTCATTTCAAGCAGAGAAACAAACAAAAAAATATTAATACAGTAAAATACAGTAAAAATTATGCACAAAACATTTCACAAAACAGTAAACGTTTCTCCAGGATTTTACAAATGACTTCTTTCACGCACCATTTGGTCTCAAACTGTGGCAGCCTTCCTGTTATGGAGAAAAAGGCAAAGTCTAACTTTACACGGCTCGTCACAAGATTTTTAAACAAGAATAAGGCATTTTCCTCATTAGCTCCGGGATCATCAACTTTTCTTTTTCTTGATTTATACACTGCCATTTTTGCCTGTGCAAGCAGGAAATTACCTAACACATCATTCATATTCTTGTGTGAGATGTCTAAGCCATAAATGAAAACACAAGTGTTGAAAACCAAGCCAATCCTGCCAAAACAATTCTTAAGAAAGATAAATAAAGGAGCCAACCGTTGACATTCAACATAAATATGAAAGAGGTTTTCAGGTCTTTTACAAAAGGGACATTCATCTGCTAGGAGACTTGAGAAGCGGTGCAGCAAGTGGTTGGAGGGGAGGATCCAGTGTGCAAGTCTCCATTGGAGGTCACCATGTCGTGGCGGCACAGGAGGATGATAGAATCCTTTCCAATTAGGAAAATATGGGGGGGAACAAGGTAAGAGGTCTCTCCATCGAACCCTCCGCTGTGTCATTTGCCCTTGCAAAAGGAAACTTACGCAACCCAAATAGAGGTCTTTTTGTTTCGGAACCCCATTGAATCCTATGCTAAAGGGGGTACACGGAGGAGAGTTGGCAAGAGAAAACTTGCAAATAAGTTCAGGAAAGGTAGCAGGAGAGGCACCTTGTTCGTTGTCTGCTTGGACTTGCTCCCAGTTAGGTGCAAGCTGTACATAGGTATGAAGCACACAGCGTAGCATACGTGCCACAACTCTGGAGGATCGCACGCCAACCAGGCTTGCCAATGCATCAGCTCCGATCCAACTGCCACTTGGGCTTAAAAGATCGGCGACCGATTTTATGTTCTTCGCGACAAAGCGTTGAACGAGGCACCTATCAGCAGGCATATCATGGAAAATTGAATTGTAAAACAAAGGTTCCATCAAGAACATTTGCTTTGTGTATGAATGCGTAGCTCTTGTTGTTGTTAGAGTTCGCCATGCGTTTAGTACACTTTGATAAAACCTGGAGAGGGGAGACATATCAAGATGCGAGAGATCCATCAAGAATATAGCGTGGTCATAGCCTAGTCTCCCCGCCTGCTGCAAAAGGCGACGAGCGACGCCGACCCAAGGTGGAGAGGGGTGCATGTACAGCATGCGTAGAGCAACCGAGAGTCGAAAGGCCATTAACCGGCTCTTTATGTCAACCAGGCCTTGGCCTCCATCGGTCAGTGGCAAGCTGAGGACCTCGGGTCGCAACCAGTGCTTTCCATCCCAGAAGAAAGACACAAAGCACTTCTGGAGCTGTTGAAGCAACACTACCGGAGGGTGCAGCACAAAGAACCTGTGCCATAGGGTAGAGGCCACCAAACTGTTGATCACCAAGACCCTTCCACGATAAGACAGTTGTGTTATCAGATTTCTCCATTTTTGCAGTTTCCCTTCAACAAGATCCAACAGACCAGCCCAATTCTTTGCTACTGTGGCGTCATTACCCAAGAACACTCCAAGGTATTTCACGCCATCAGTGGCCCATGCAAGAGGAGCAGGAAGTTTGGGTGCCGAGTGACATGACGGACCAAGCCAAATGGCGCTCGTTTTCTCCCAATTCACTTTGGCTGAAGAAGCCTTTTCAAACACGGATAGACAATAACGGACAACGTTAATGTCATTGAGGTTCCGCACAAAAACACACACATCATCAGCATATGCCAGCACCTTAATGGGCCGTTCAAGATGAGAAAAACCAACCCCGGTTAGTCTAGCACGCAAATAACCCAGTAAGGGTTCGATGGAGAGAGCATAGAGCAAGCCAGAGAGGGGGCAACCTTGTCGAATTCCCCTGTTGACAGGCAAGGGTGTAACAAGTCCATTGTTTATCTTAAGCACACTAGAGATATTGTTATACAGTATCTTAATGTAAGAAATGAAGGTCGGACCAAGTCCAAACCGTTCAAGCACTTTGAAGAGGTACCGATGATCGACGCGGTCAAAGGCCTTCTCCTGATCAAGGAGAAGGAGTCCCAAATCTGTGGGGTTTTCTTTGCACAGTTCAATCATGTCTCTTACGAGGGAGATGTTGTCATAGATGGAGCGCTTGGGTACACAATAACATTGGTCTTCTTTCAACAATGAGGAGAGATGAGGAGTAAGTCGCAATGCCAGGGCTTTTGAGAATACTTTATAGTCTGTGCATAGCAAAGAGATTGGGCGCCAGTTTTTAATATAGAGCAAGTCTCCTTTCTTTGGAATGAGGGTGAGAATAGCCCGTCGGCAACTCTGAGGGAGCTCTCCAAGCTGGCAGCTTGCGTTCAAGGTGTTGAGGAGTTCGGGACCCAGTAGATGCCAGAATTTATTATAAAATTCAGTTGTGAGTCCGTCCAATCCGGGCGCTTTCCCAACAGCAAGGCTGTGCAGAGCGGCGCCAAGTTCGTCCAAGGTAATGGGCCCCTCCAGGTAGGAACGTCCACCCTCACACAACACTGGCAGCCCTACGGAGATAGAGGCGACACTGACGGGATTTATTTGCTCCATCGAGTATATTTTCGAGAAATATTCCTTTGTGAAAAGTTTAATAACTGATTGGTTGAAAGTGATGGATGAGTCTGCCAAACGCAGTTGAGAGAGCTGTTTGTTCGGGAGGCGTTTCTCTAAGGAAAAAAAATACTTAGTTGGTATGTCTGTCTCGTTAAGGTGCTGCACCCTCATCCGAACTAGGGCACCACGTGCATTCCTCTCAGTTATTTCTTTCAATAAAGACTGTTTTTCGGTTAAGGCTCTTTGCACATTATTATTTTGTCCTGTGACCCTCTGAAGATGTAAAATCTCTGATTGCAATAATTTCCTTGCTTCATAATCAGCCCTTTTTGAGAAGCTCTGGTATTGTTGGCAGAAGCCTTTGATTTGGGTTTTTACTAGATCCCACCACACCAGTGGGTTAACAGAACAGCTTAGCTTCCGTTCCAAGAGATCTGTCCAGAAAGATTCAAAAGCCTGAATAAAGTTGAAGTCTTCTATTAAACTATTGTTGAACTTCCAGTGAGAACTCCCTGGACACGGTTTCGAGAGTTGAACGAATGCTCGAGCTAGGAAGTGATCGGAGAAACCGGAAGGCACGATGTCAGATTTGCAAACTCCATGTAACAGGTGAGAATTTACATAAATGCGATCAAGCCTCGCAAGTGAGATGTGGTTGTTGGAACAACGACACCATGTGTAGGATTGTTCGGAAGGGTGTTGCAAGCGCCAGACATCATGGAGATTATATTTTGCGATGATATTTGCAAAGAGTTTTGCGGTACATGGTTGAGGTTCCGGCCCGTTTCGGTCGCATGAGGCATTAACAGTACAGTTAAAATCGCCACCAATAATTAGACAAGTCTGCAGATCCAGTGTTTGGAGGAACTTTCTCAGTTCAGCAAAGAAGGAGATCCGCTCACCATTTTTGCTTGGAGCATACACATTAAGGATTGTAAACTTGACCTGATTGAGATAGAAGGTCACAGAGGCAAGATGGCCATCAATGATATTCGCAAATTGAAGCGAGGATGGTTGGAAATGTTTCCCTAAGACAAACATGATTCCTGCCTTAGACGAGGAGCTGTTACTAAAGAAACACTCCTTATCCATAATGAGCCGCCACTGGGCCTGAACAGATCTGACAGCGTGGGTCTCCTGCAACAACGCTATGTCGAGACCGTTTGCGTTTATCAGCTGCTTGATCTGGATCTGGCGGAGTGAACTTCCACCACCATTGACATTTACTGTTCCAATCTTGAAACTCACCATGAATTAACTTAGAGTCTTTTTCGTCTTGGCGATCAATTTTCTTAAACGGTGACAATGTGTCTGAGGAAAGTTGAATAAGTCAGGCCTGCGTATAATAGCCTGAGCACACTCAAGGAAGGACGGTAAATCGGGAAAGTATTCTGTTAGGTTTATACTGCGTTTCCTGTACGTATTTTGCAAGAAAAGTCGTATTTGTTCAGGGGAAGTAGGACCTAGACTGGTAGGTTTCTCCATTGCTTCCACCTGGCTGTTTGCTTCCTCCAGGTCAGATTCGTCGGAGTCAGTTTTAATTTCCGAATCACACAAGCTTGTATAATCCTGCATGTCGCTGCTGTCATCAATATTGGCACACGGACCTGCACTAGTTGTAACATCTGTGTGCTCTCCCACCGTGGGAACATTGCTTTGAGGAATAACAGCAATAATCTGTGGATTTTGTGAAACAGAAACAGCATCAGCAGATGCAGCGATGTTGCTTCCCCCGACTGCAACAACCTCCGATGGTGTGGCGGTATCTAGCAGAATAGGAGTCTCTTGCAAGATATTGATTCCTGCGATTCCAGCTTCACCCGGTGATGAAGTGAGAGCAGTAACTGGGACAGTTTCGCTATTTTCTGCTGGCGGGAATTCAGCATCATCATGCTCAGGATTAACATTTTCCAAAGTGACAGCAAGTTCATCACCAGTGGCCTCGGCAGGTTCATCACCAATGGTCTCAGCAGGTTCATCACCAGTGGTCTCGGCAGGTTCATCACCAGTGGTCTCGGCAGGTTCATCACCAATGGTCTCAGCAGGTTCATCATCCATGGTCTCGACAGGTTCATCACCAGTGGTCTCAGCAGGTTCATCACCAGTGGTCTCAGCAAAATCATCAGAGGACTTTCCAATAGCCGAGTCCGTAACAGGTGAGACGATTCCATTTGATTTGTTAACAGGTAAACCAGTCCCTGCATGTGGAACGTCTATGTCCTCACATGAAAGGGGGCCGAACTTGTTGGCTGTAGGTACAGGGTTTGTCCCAGGTAAGCCTTGTAGAGTGGCATCGGTCACGACTGGGGGGGTGTTACCGACAGGTTGCTTATTGTTAAATGCTGCCTTTTTCTGAGTTAAATGACCGTCGGGAAGGGTCTTTCTCTTTCTTGACGGAACAATGGTGAAACCATCCCCGACGTTCGTTGTGCTGTTTGGATCATCGGGATGGGAAGGCTGAGCGTTATTGCCGGACATGGAAGATGTTCCCTTCACAGCCGAAGCAAAAGATGAAGAAGAAGAACCCTTGTTGTTTACGTGGTTTGTCCCATCGTTCGACGAAGCCGTTTTTGGGCAAGAGCGTTTCAGGTGTCCGAATTTACCACATTCAAAACATTTCAAGGTATCAGTGGTTACGTATAATTGGTAATCATGATTATCAATTTTGAATTTCAAAACAATGTTCAGCGTTCTTTCGACGTTAGAAGGAGGAAGTACAAGATAAGCTTGTCTCCTGAAAGACATCACATGTTTAGCCCGGTCGTCCTGGCAACGTAAAGGTAACATCGTGACATGCGAAACCACAGTACCATAACGAGATAGTTCGGAGACCAGTCTCTCGTTCTTCAGGAATGGAGGACAGTTCGAGATGATGACCTTAACGGCTGGAGTGTCGAGAGGGGACACGAGTACGAAATGTCCGTCATCTGTCGATAATCCTGTACGTACAATCTCGTGAACCAGTTCAGCCTCGGATACGAAAATAACGACACGTTTGTTCATTCGTGAGGCCGCGCGAACTTTATCAATACCGATTATGTTGCCCACAGCGATAACGAGGTCTTCGACGCTGACCTCGTTCGGTGGGACACAAACAACGCCATGTCTACGAGTTAACGCTTCATATGCTGCGTAACGCGAAAACGAGGTCATAATTTACAGGGGACGAGGGGGGGGGGGGTGGGACAGGGGACGAGGGGGGGGGGGGGGGACGAGGGGGGGGGACGAGGGACGGGGGACGAGGGACGGGGGAAGAGGGACGAGGGACGAAGGACGAGGGACGGGGGACGGGGGCGAGGGGACGGGGGGACGGGGGGGGGGGGGCGGGGGGGGGACGAGGACGGGAGAGTGAATATCGCTCTCGAACAGTGATTAATTAATTACGAGCCGAGACAGATTTTCAAAGGCGAAAAAACAAACACAGCTGGTGGAGAAAAAGCGATCAGCCGGAGGACGGGATGGGCCGCCGATTAATGCAAAAGTTATCCACAAACAGCTGCGGGCTCTCTTTCTCTCTCTCAGAAACGGAAAAGGAAACAAAGGACACGGAGTGAATATAAATACAAACGAGGTAAGAAAAGGGAATCGAGAGGGAAAAGGGAGGCAGAGGGGGATGGGGGAGGCCGAAGCCCCGAAGTGTTGGGTCTGATCAAAGGGAGGGGTTGGGGCACAAATGCAGAGTAAGGATGTAAAGATAAACGAACAGGGGGAAGGAAAAGGTGAGATACGACGTGGAAAGGGACAAAAGAGTAGAACAGCAGAGCAGCTCGTACCTCACCACACATGCACAGCCACCATCTTGCCGCGCCCAAACACACCGACAGCCAGCAGAGGGCGAGAGAGAGAGAGAGAGAGAGAGAGAGAGAGAGAGAGAGAGAGAGAGAGAGAGAGAGAGAGAGAGAGAGAGAAAGAGAGAGAGAGAGAGAGAGAGAGAGAGAGAGAGAGAGAGAGAGAGAGATTGACTTTTGAGTCCTTTATTATAAAAATATAAAAAGTAACAATATACGTGTTTTACAATCAAATCAATACTGCCAACAAAAGAAGAACCACCAAATGATCATCAAATAAGAACATAATCAGCATCTCATAACAGTATTTCAATTCGTTTTCTTCAACTCCACACAAACCACCGACACACCAAGTATCAATAAAGTTTTGAAGATTTCCGGTCACGTTGGAAAAGGTAAACTCAAGTTTCAATCTTGCTGAGACCAATGCATTAAAAGACAACATGATATTGCAGTGCTCTGTCGGTTTGCCAGATAGTTTATCTTTTCTTGTTAAATAAACAGCAAGTTTCGCAGTTGCTATTAGGAAACTAAACAGTTTAGATACAGGATCTTGTTTAGGGGCAAAACAAAAGATGAAATTTCTCAAAGAAAAAGTAATATGCATTTTGTGTGCAATATAATTCAACCAATGAAACAAAGGAAATAATCGTACACAGTCTATGAATGCATGAAACAAATCTTCATTGACTGCACAGAAGGGACAACAAACAGATACAGGAGAAAAATGTCTAATAAACATGTTGGAGGGAACAATCCAGTGGGCCAAACGCCACTGGAGATCACCTGTTCTTTTGGATGTGGGCTCACTGTACATGGCTTCCCAGATAGGTTCGGAGGGGGGTCCTCCGGGTAACAATCCTTTCCATCGGGTAACTCCATTTAGCGACGGGTTCCCATTTAACAGCTTGAGGCACATCTTGTAGATGCCCTTGCTGTCCATTGTCTGGAAAAGCTTTGACCCATCGCTAACAGGGGGCAAATCGTTTTGAATGGGTTCAACAATTAATTTAGGCACTGTCGGCTCATTTGGATCTTCTTCTGTACCTCGAGTCCAAGTTAGGCCAAGTTGCCGTCCCAACTGAATCATTTTCCTCAAAATTTTTGCAATCATCCTATGGGACCAAATCCCTGTCAGGTCGGCGATTTCACTTACGGATTTCCAGCCATACCCTGAGTCATGTCGGAGATGCCGCACCTTCACAATACCAGCTGCTATAAAGTGTTGGCAAAAATCTCGACTCTTTGGAATGTCGGGAAAGAGAGGGTTATAGAACAAAGGCTCGTGTGCCAGCATTTTCGTTACATATGTGTCCGCCTGACGACTCACAGAAAGGCTCTGCCAGGCATTTAAGAGGCTTTGGTAAAAAGCAGGGAGAACCGATATGTCGACATGCTGGAGGTTCATTTGAAAGAGTTCAAACCCGTACCCGAGCCTACCCGCTCGCTGCAGTACAAGGCGTGCAGGGAGCCGGCCTGGCAGATGTTCCATGTAGAGGAGACGTTGAATGGACCGCAGCCGGAAGGCCATTAGGCGGGCTTTGATGTCGACGAGGTTGTGGCCACCCTCAGCCGAGGGGCGACATATCACATCGGGTCGTAGCCAGTGGTAGCCTCCCCAGAAGAAGTCCACCAGTTTGCCCTGGAGTGCTTTGAGTAGGGCCTCCGGCGGTTGCAGGCAGATGAACCTATGCCACAACATTGTGGCAACTAAGTTGTTGATCACTAGCACACGGCCCTTGAAGGACAAATGAGGTAAAACCCTTTTCCATCGGTTCAATCTTTCTCCCACTTGCTCAATTACCCCGTCCCAATTTCTTTGAGCATACTGTGGGGAACCAAGGAATATGCCCAAGTACTTAATTCCCTCACTTCCCCACAGCAACCCTGCGGGGAGGGATGGGGGCGGCTGTGGTACAGGCTGAAGAAGGTTGCGATAAAGGGAGGGTATCCATAACGTCTTGCTCTTGTTCCAATTGATTTTTAAAGAGGAGGCAGCGTGAAACTTTGACAGGCACTCAACAACGATATCGATATCATCCTTATCTTTAACAAAGATGCAGACGTCATCCGCATAAGCACATAGGGTTAGCGGTGCACTCATGGGAGTGAGTGCTATTCCAGAAATCTTCTTTCTCAGTAGATTGAGAAGAGGCTCTAAAGAAAGAGCAAACAATAAACCAGAGACTGGGCACCCTTGCCGGACCCCTCTCCGAACCTTGATGGGGGGAGCCAGCACATTATTAATCTTAATTAAACTAAATACATCCGTGTATAGCAAGGAAATGTAGGAACGAAAGTTTGCTCCGAGGCCGCATGCCTGTAACACATGATGCATAAACTTATGGTCGATACTGTCAAATGCCTTTTCAAGATCAAGCGACATCATTCCAAAGTCTTCTTTAACACGGTTACCATCAATGAGATCTCTGATTAAAGAAATATTATCATGGATGGATCTTCCAGGAACACAGTAACTCTGTTCTGGCAGTACTAGATCACCGATAACCTTTTTTAGTCGATTAGCTAGTACTTTTGAAAAAAGCTTGTAGTCTGTGCACAGCAGGGAGATCGGTCGCCAGTTCACCAAAAGTCGGGGATCTTCAGTTTTCGGGAGCAAGCACACTACGGCTCTTCTTAGACTCAGCGGCATTATACCAGTCTGTATAGAAGTGTCCAAAACATTCAGCAACTCAGGGCCTAAAAGGTCCCAAAATGTCAGAAAGAATTCGGGAGGTAGACCGTCAATACCCGGAGCTTTCCCTGAATCCATGGCAGCAAGAGCACAGGTTAGCTCAAGGAGGGTGATTGGTAGGTCAAGCTCCAACCGTTGAGCCTCAGTTAGGGAGGGGAGGTGAGAGGTTAAATCCATCATTGTATCATTACAAACAGTCTGCTCCTCAAAAAGTTTTGTAAAGAATTCAATAATGTTTATTCTAACATCATCTTCGTTGACAACAACGTTGCCTCTTGAGTCCAAAACAGAAGAGATTAGCCGTGATGGCTTGCTTAAGGAAATCTTAATGAAAGAAAGACTTGTTTGGGGTGTCTGATAACTTTACATTCTGTATTCTAAGTCTAATTAATGTTCCGGCTGCTTTCTCTTGAACTAACTCCCTTAAAAGAGCTTTCTTTACAAGCAATAACCGGTAGTTGGCGTCATTGTTTTCATGAGCCAATTTATTCTCCAAATGTAGAATATCCAATTCCAACCGGGCCATTGTAATGTGCTTGTCGTTTGTGCTGTGTGATTGGAAACATTGACAAAACACCCGAATTTGAGATTTCATGTTATCCCACCATATGCTGGATGAAGAAAAGGAAGATTTCTTTGCTACTAGACTTGCCCAGAAAACACGAAAGGCTTCCTTAAACATACCATCTTCTAGAAGTCTAACATTAAACTTCCAATAAGCGCTCCTATTTGCGGGTTGAGGAAAGGAAAGGTTTAGGGTTACCATATGATGGTCTGAAAACACGGAAGGAAAAATATTTGAAGAAACCGCAGTATTTTTAAAGGGTACGTTGATGTACCATCTGTCAAGCCTTGCCAAGGATACTCGACTATTGGCGCATCGACACCAGGTGTACTGGGATGTGCTTGGGTGGTGCAACCGCCAAACATCAACGAGGCCCATTGTGCTAAAAAAATTGGATAAGTGTACATGGGACTCAGGATGGGGTTCGGCAGAATTTCTGTCAACCGATGGGTCGAAGGTGCAATTGAAATCACCTCCGACACACACACAATGATCAAAATCAACTGATCTTAAGTGATTTATCATTGCGGTGAAGAAGGACTTACGCTCTACGCTATCACTTGGCGCATACACATTAAAAATGGTGTAATGGAAGTTATGGCTTACTAGTTTGAGAGAGCTAAGCCGACCATTTATTACCTCCTGAAAATGGCATGACTCACACACGAGGCCTGGCTTCAGCAAGAAGCCGATTCCAGCGGATGAAGCTGATAAATTGCTGAAATAGCATTGGCTCTTAAAAAGTTGATGCCAGTTATGTTCCACATTTGGTGTGATGTGAGTTTCTTGAAGTAAGATCACATCCACCTTTTTCCGTTGAAATATGTTTTTTACTTGAACCTGGCGGAGGTGTCTAGCACCACCACCGTTAATATTTAAGGTTGCGAGTTTTATAGTTTTCATCCTGTATTGATGAAATCAGCCTGTGGCTGGGAACACTCTACACCTGCACGTGTGATGAATTTTCTTAACCTGTGGTATTGTGACTTATTCAGGTCAAATTGTTCAGGCGTTTTAATTATGGATTTTGCAGTGTGGATGAATGCAGCCAAATCGTCAAAATGGTCTTTAATGACTATGTTACGCTGTCTGTATGTTTCGGCTAGAAACGACATGATGTGTTGGGGGGGTATCTGTGACTGAGATGCTGATGACTGTGACAGCTCAGTCACTTCCACCTCGTCCTCAGACTCTGACAGGTCTGATAATGTCCCACCTGGATCTTGGGCTTTACTTGCAGCTCTCACACGCTCCTCTGGATGCATCTCCTGAGATTTCGTTGGGTACTCTGGTACACACTCACGAGCAGACTGGTGCTTACTTTCTTTATGTGTGTTTTGGCAAATGGCTGCAGATCTCTGCGTAGCCGGGGTTACGATTTCTGTTTGTGAGACAGAGCAATTTGTTTGGTCACCAGTCCGCTCAGCTACTGGAGGGGGGACCGGTGGTGCTTCGCGTTCAGGCTCAAAAATGGCCGCATTGTTCGGATCAATGTCGGCTTTATTCTCAGAGCTTGGGAAATCAGTAACATCTTCTTTACCACTTTGGCGTTCGATATTTTCGTTTGCTGTAAACGTTTTGCCCTCTTTTGCAGAGACAGTGTCTCTGCCCAAGACAGCCTTCTTTATCGCACCATCGGGGCTATTTGTTAGTGGTGCTTTCCGTTTTTTGGTCAGTATGACAAGTTCTTCATTCATGGGTTCGTCAGCAGTACTAGCATCACCAAGTGCCATCTCACTGGGTTTGGGTAGCACCGGGGCGTCGGGAAGCACGGTCGGGGCGTCGGGAAGCACAGTCGTGGCGTCGGGAAGCACAGTCGGGGCTTCGGGAAGCACGGTTGGGGCTTCGGGTAGCACGGTTGGGGCTTCAGGTAGCACGGTTGGGGCTTCGGGAAGCGTAGTCGGGACCTCGGGAAGCACAGTTGGGACATCAGGAAGCACCGTCGGGGCGTCGGGAAGCACGGTCGGGGCTTCAGGTAGCACGGTTTGAGCGCCAGGAAGCACGGTTTGAGCATCGGGGAGCACGGTTTGAGCATCGGGGAGCACGGTCGAGGCGTGAGGAAGCACGGTCGAGGCGTGGGGAAGCACGGTCGAGGCGTGAGGAAGCACGGTCGAGGCGTGAGGAAGCACGGTCGAGGCATGAGGAAGCACGGTCGGGGCGTTTTCTTTTTTACAGCCCACATTGGTGTGTCCCAATTTGCCGCACTTCGTACAAGATGCTTTGGGACAAAACCTTTTAACGTGTCCGAAGGCTCCACAAAGGAAGCACGTTAAGGTGCCTGACGAAGCGTACATTTGATATTGACGATCATTTACGGAAATTTTAAACGAGATGTTTAGTCCTGTATCGTCGCCGCGATCAGGAAGCACCATGAATACTTGTCTCCGGAAACTCATAACATGTTTCATTCGTTCATCCCGACATCCCAGGGGAATCATCGAGATTCGGGAAACAACAGTTCCATACCGGGTCAGAACAGCCATTAATTTATCATCTGTGATAAACGGAGCGACATTTGAAATAATAACTTTAATCGCCGGTGTGTCCATCGGGGAAACCATGACGAACTGCCCACCTTTCAATGACAGACCGGTACTAACAACATCATGCACGAACTTCTCGTCCGACACGAAAACAACAAACTTTTGGTTCATCCGCGACGCGGCGCGGACATTTTCATCGCCGATAACATTCCCTACAGCTAGGATAATGTCCTCGGTGGGAACACCTTCGGGAGGGACACACACGAAAGCATGCTTCCTTGTTAGGGTTTCAAACCCTTCCTGCCGTGCACGAACACTCGCCATAACGGCGATGTCTCACCTTTCCACCTTGACCAGGCGGAAAGGACACAAAATAAATAAAGTCGAAATGAAATAATGAATAATAAAGTTCACACGACGCGAGTAAGGTAAACAGCACCGACGGAGCAGGTAGACTGAACCGAACGGGTCTGCTCTCACCTTTGGGCTCTTCTCTCGCTCTCTCTGTCTCAAGGGAGGGAAAAGGGGCGCAGGTGGTAAAGAGGGGCACGACAAAGGCGCGATGGGAAAGGAAGGAATGGGGGGGGGGGGGGACGGGACAACACAACACAAGCACGGAGCTACAGCACACGAACACCAGTGCACGCCATCTTGCCACGCCCAACACATGAGAGGCCAGCAGGGGGCGCGAGAGAGAGAGAGAGAGAGAGAGAGAGAGAGAGAGAGAGAGAGAGAGAGAGAGAGAGAGACTTTTTTAGACTTTTTATTACAAAAATATAAAAATACAAGCCAGTCGGTGAAGATACTATTCAATACAGGCACAATAATCAAAAATACAGAAAAGAAAAAGAGATAATGACAGGAAGTCAAAACAGTCCAATGAACTAGAAAAGAAAAACAACAACAGAAAAACCGACCACACACTGATTCAATCCCAACAAACCTACAAATATATCAATAATTCATTCTCCTGCACCATGCAGATCCCATCAAAACACCAGATGTTCATAAACTCATCAATACATTTCTTTCTTCCAGAATCACAAAATTCAAGTTTGAGTCTTGCAGATATCAAGGCATTAAAAAAGAACAAGACATCACATTGCCCAATCGGCTTTCCTTTCAGTTTTTCCTTCCTCGATAAATAAATTGCCATTTTCGCCGTGGCCACTAAAAACAAAAACAACATATGTACATGTTCTTTCATATCATTGAAACCAAAAATAAATGATCGCAGAGAAAAAGTGATCTTCATTTTTCCAGCCATGTAGTTCAGCCATTGAAATAAAGGCACAAGCCTTGCACAATCAACGTATGCATGGAACACATCCTCTGTGTAAACACAGAACGGGCAACACGTAGATATGGGCGCGAAATGACTCACTAATTTATTAGATGGAATGATCCAGTGTATCATTCGCCACTGGAGATCACCTGTCCTTTTGCTTACCAGCTTACTGTATACTGATTCCCATGCAGGCTCAGATGGGAGTCCTTCCGGCATTAGCCCTTTCCACCTGGCCACTCCATTTAACGGTGAGTTCCCAAGCAGAACTGCAGTGCATAACCGATACAGGTCTTTACTACTGCATTTCTGAAAAATGTTTTGTCCCTCACTAATTGGGGGCAAGTCTCCGTGACTAGGCTGTACCAATAAACCAGGAAAATGCCAGTCATTGGATGTCACCAAAACTTCCTGGGTCCATCTTAGTCCAAGTTGGAAGCTTTTCTTTACTATTCCCTTTAGTATTCTTCCGATTATTCTGTTTGACCATATTCCAGTCATATCGGCTATCTCTTGCACCGACTTCCACCCCCAACCAGAATCATGGCGGAGGTCCAACACTTTGATTATGCCCGCTGTAATAAAGTGTTGATAAAAGTCTCGGCTTCTTGGAATTGCAGGAAACAGTAGGTTGTAAAAAAGGGGTTCTTCCACAAACATGCTTGTCGCATAGGTTTCTTGCTGGCGACTAGTCGAAAGGCTTTGCCAGGCATTCAGAAGGCTCTGATAGAATGATGGTAGATGAGATGTGTCGACATGTTGGAGTTGGACTAAGAAAAGTTCAAGGCCATATCCGAGCCCGCTTGCTTTTCGCAGCACGTGATAGGCCAGAAGTCGGCTTGGCAGTCGTTCCTTGTACAGCAACTGCTGTATGGTACACAGCCGAAAAGCCATGATACGACTTTTTATGTCGATCAGTCCCTGGCCACCTTCAGACAAGGGGCTACATATGACATTTGGTAGTAACCAATGGTGACCACTCCAAAAAAAATCCACGAGTAGCCTCTGCACTGCCTTTAGTAGTGCCTCTGGCGGCTGAAGGCAGATAAACCTATGCCACAGGGAAGAAGCCACCAAATTATTCACCACTAGAACCCTGCCTTTGTAGGAAAGGTGGGGCAGAGCTCGTTTCCACAGTCCCAGTCTTTTTTTGACATGCTCAACAATCCCGTCCCAATTTTTGAGGACGTAATGTGGAGATCCCAGGAAAACCCCAAGGTATTTGACTCCGTCTTCCACCCATTTTAACTTTGTTGGTAGATGCACAGGTGGTACCAGCACTCTTCCAGGTGGAATGTTCTTGAGACAGGGAATCCATAAGGCCTTACTCTTGTCCCAGTTACACTTCAAAGAAGAAGCGAGGCAAAAAAGATTTAAACATTCAACAAGTGCTGGGATATCACTCTCCTTCTTAACAACCACACAGACATCATCTGCATAAGCCGATACAACTACTGAAGGACTCCCAGGGGATACAGTCACTCCTGAAATATTTTTCCTAAATAAAATTAGGAGTGATTCCATTACCAAGGAAAATAATAACCCAGAAACCGGGCATCCTTGTCTCACCCCTCTTTGAACCTGTACCGGAGAGCTGAGTTCGTTATTTATTTTAAATAAACTAAATATATTGTTGTACAACAAAGTCACGTAGGCCCTAAAATTGACACCAAAGCCACATGCTTCTAGCACCCGATACAAAAAAACATGATCCACACTGTCAAAAGCCCTTTCCAAATCCAGGAATATTATCCCAAAATCTTTTTCCAAGCAATCACATTCCATTAAGTCTCTAATCAAAAAAATATTATCATAAATAGATCTGTTTGGGATGCAGTAACTCTGATCATGGTGGACTAGATCACCGATTACCGTCTTCAACCGACTGGCCAACACTTTTGACAATATTTTATAGTCCGTACATAATAACGAGACCGGCCGCCAATTCTTTATCTGTCGTAGATCCCCAGTCTTTGGAATCAGCGACACCACTGCTCTTCTGAAGCTTAGTGGGAGTTCTCCAAGCACCAAGGATGATTCCAGGACATTCAATAATTCAGGGCCCAAAAGGTCCCAAAAAGCCAAGAAAAATTCTGCCGGTAGGCCGTCAATCCCAGGAGCTTTCCCCGAGTCCATTTCACTTAGGGCCTGCGTTAGCTCAGGCAAAGTAATTGTTGAATCCAGGCCCAGGAACTGAGGCTCAGTTAGGGATGAAAGGTGAGAAGTTAAAAATTCCATGGTTTGCTCACAAACATTTTGTTTTGCATAGACTTTTGAAAAAAACTCTCTAATGCACAACCTTACATCTCCAGGGTTGGCAACCATGTTTCCCCTAAAGTCTTGTACAGAGAAAAGGGTTTTGGGTGACTTATTGACAAAATCCATTTGGAAAAAAGATTTACTCGGGGTGTCTGATACCTTTAAATTGTTTATTCTTAATCTAATTAACAGGCCTGCTGCTTTCTCCTGAATCAGCTCTCTCAGTTGAGCCTTCTTTTCAACCAATAACCTGTGGTCTCTTCTGATATTATCTTTAGCCAGTTTACACTCTAACCGTATAATATCAGCTTCTAAACAAGCCATTGTTATATTTTTTATGTCAGTTCCATTTGAAACAAACTGCTGACAAAACACTCTAATCTGAGCTTTTGTATTATCCCACCATAATGCTAAAGAAGAGAAAGAGGGCTTTCTTGAAAGTTGGATGACCCAAAAAGCACGGAAGGCGTCTTTAAACAAAGCATCTTCGAGAAGACTGGTATTGAATTTCCAGTATGCACTTTTGCGTAAGGGTTGAGGGAAAAAGAGGCCCATGGTAACTAAATGATGATCAGAAAACAAAGATGGAAAATGATTTGGAGAGATAACCGCATTCCTGAACTGTGAGTTTATGTACCAACGGTCAAGTCTAGCGAAGGTCATTCTCCCATTGGCACATCGTCCCCAAGTATACTCAGATTTGTTGGGGTAATGCAGTCTCCATGCATCTAGCACACCCACTGCCGAAAAATAATTTAACAAATCAGTACTACCTTCGGGATGAGGTTCTGCTGTATTTCGGTCTATACTGGGTTTAAAGGTGCAATTAAAGTCACCCCCCATGCAAATACAATTATTGAGATCTATCGACTGCATGTGTCGAATTAAAGATGAAAAGAAAGCTCTTCGTTCCACACTCTCACTTGGTGCATAAACGTTGAATAGTGTAAACCGAAAATTATTAATGACCAGTTCCAATGAAATAAACCGGCCTTTAATCACCTCCTGGAAGAGGCATGACTCAGGTACCAGGCCTGGTCTGAGTAAAAAGGCTACACCAGCAGAAGAAGAAGACATGTTACTAAAAAAGCATTGTCCTTTAAAGAGGCGACACCAGTCGTACTCCCCATTTTGAATTATATGGGTTTCCTGGAGTAAGAGCACATCAATTTTCTTGCGCTCAAATAAACTTTTCACCTGAACCTGGCGGTTTTGGCTTGCACCTCCGCCATTCATATTTAAGGTTCCAAAGGTGATTTTTTTCATGGATTATCAAAAGGCGTGAGCGGTTGCTGGGAAATCTCGCTCCCTGCTTTTGTAACAGCCTTTCTAAGCCGATGAAACAGCGACCTTGTTAAATGAAATTCATCCGGCCTCCTAATTATGTCCTTTGCAGCCTGGATGAATGAAATTAAATCAGGAAAATGATCTTTTACAATCACATTTCGGTGTCGGTAGGTGTCATTCAGAAAAGAAATAACGAGTTGAGGGGCTATGGATGACTGATCAGATGAAGATTGAGACAACTCAGTCATCTCAACTTCATCCTCTGAATCTGACAAATCAGAAACAGCTCCACCCGGGTCACATATATCAGTCTGCACAGTCACCATTTTGATTCCAGCCAAGTCCGAAGATTTGCTGGAATGTTCTATGGTAGAGTCATCCTCACTCTGGTACCCGGGACATTCAGCAGGAGCTGAAATCTCGGCTTCACCCTCCTGCAGGGAGATGTTCACTGGCTCAGTTGACGAACCAGTGTCATGATTTAGATCTTGCAGGGGTAAAGAGGAGCTTGGGGCTGAGACATTCCCAATCCGCTCGGTCTCAGCAGGTAGTGAAGGTGGCGGCTCACTAATGGGCTCACCATCATCTTTAGTCTCACCATCTACTTTTTCTCCCAGGTTTTCGGTGCTGCCTGATAATGTTTCAGAATTAATTAATTCATGTTCCTTCTCCCTGGTGTCAACACAGCTTGTGGACACCTGAGAAAGACGTTCCAGGGCGTCTGCACCCACACTGTCTTTATCCAACACTACCTTTTTCAAAGTAATGTTGGAGTTACAAGCACCAGGTGCTCTTCGTTTCTTTGTCACCACAATGGGATTTTCTTCCATCTCCTCACTGCACGTAGCATCTGCCACCACAGGTGGGTTATCTGGGGTTATTTCATTATTTACCGAATCAGCGGTGTTGTCGTTTACACTAAGACGAACAGGAGTATTATCCCTACTCCTCGAGTGCGAGGGAGCGTCGCTAGGAACCGTTCGGGTATTTCGGTTTACGTTGTTTCGCACGTTAGAGACCGGGGTGTTATTTCTTTTACAATCAGCGTCACTATGACCTGCTTCACCACACCTTACACACGATACCTTCGGACAAAACCTTTTCACATGGCCAAAAGCTCCGCACTGAAAACATGTTAATGAGGCCGATGACGCATACATCTGATACTCATGGTTGTTCACCTTTACCTTGAACGTGATGTTTAACCCCGTGTCATCGCCTCGATCCGGAAGCACCATATACACCTGCCGTCTGAAGCTCATCACGTGTTTAACACGTTCATCCTGAGACCGGAGCGGAATCATTGTGATTTTTGACACAGCTGTTCCGTATCGGGACAAAACGGACATCAGCTGGTTGCAGGTTATAAATGGGGGTACGTTAGATATGACGACCCTCATCGACGGAGTGTCCATAGGCGACGCCAAGACAAAGAGACCTGTCTCTGTGGTTAAACCCGCACTTACAACATCGTGAACGAATTTTTCATCGGACACAAATACAACAACTTTTTGATTCATTCTCGACGCTGCTCGTACATTTTCACAACCGATTATTTTCCCCACCGACAAAACAATGTCCTCAGTGGAAGTTCCTTCGGGTGGAACACACACAAATGCATGCTTCCTTGTTAAGTTGTCGAACGCCTCTAACCGAGAGCGTGCATTCGCCATCCCAGCGAATTAACACCCCCCCCCCACTTGTCCGAACCGGACAAGTAGGTACCAAAACGAAATAAATCAAACTAGAATAAATAATAAACGTGCAGTATAAGCACAAAAAGGCTTACAAAGCGTCGTCGAAGCCGGTAGGCCGCACCCAAAATGGGTCCGCTCTCAAACCTCTCTCTCTTGAAGACAAAGGTATAGGAAGGATGAAAAACAAAATGCCAAAGTACACAGGATGGAAAGGAGAGGGAGGGGGGGGGCAGGGGAGGGCAGGAGAGGAGGAAAACTCACAAAGAACTCGCTACACCACAGAGCAGTTGCTCACAGCCGCCATGACGCCACGCCCAACACACGAACGGCCAGCAGGGGGCGCGAGAGGGGGAGAGAGAGAGAGAGAGAGAGAGAGAGAGAGAGAGAGAGAGAGAGAGAGAGAGACAGAGAGAGACTTTGACTTTTGAAGTCCTTTTATTATCAAAATAGTACAAAAATGTATTTATATCTTCACACCAATCAAAATTGCAAGAAAAAGCAATGAAATGAAAAGAAAAGGTAACAGAGGTATCACGGCACACAATTTGCCAAATTAAACCATTCACTTTATGCAACCTACAAAAACATTACCAGTTGGTTCTCACGAACCTCGCACAACCCTTCATGACACCAAGTATTGGCGAATTCATCAAGATCGTTTGCATCTTTATAGAAAAAAAACTCTAGTTTAAGTCTTGCTGACACAAGGGCATTGAAAAACAACATTACATTGCATTCCCCGGCAGGTTTTCCGTTCAATTTCTCCCTTCTTGAGAGATATATTGCCAGCTTGGCTGTTGCGACCAGAAACCTCATTAACATATTCTCCTTGCTTGGCTTGGCATCAAAGCCGAAAATAAAAGAACGCAACGAGAAAACAACCCTCATTCTGTGTGCCACAAGATTAAAGCACCGAAACAAAGGAACCAATCTCACACAATTAATGAAGGCGTGGAACACGTCCTCCGTGCATATGCAGAATGGGCAACATGTGGATGTAGGAGAGAAATGGCTGATTAACTTATTGGAGGGGACTATCCAGTGGATCAGTCTCCATTGGAGATCACCAGATCTTTTACTGATGAGCTTGCTATACATGGAGTTCCATACAGGTTCAGAGGGGGGTCCCACAGGCAACAGTTTCTTCCACCGGATTACTCCATTTAGCGGCGTATCCCCCAGCAGTAACTTGACACACGATTTGTATAGCTCTTTACTGCTGGTTTCTTGAAAGGGACTTATCCCCATGCTAACCGGGGGTAAGTCTTCCAACTTGAAGTGCACCAGTAACCCAGGAAAAATCCACTCGTCGTGCAATGGTTCGAGCTCGTGGGACCAGCATACTCTCAGCCGTACCCCTATTCGTATCACCTCTCTCACCACTTTTGCAGTCACTCTTTCAGACCGAATTCCTGCTAGCTCGGCTACTTCTCGAGCTGATTTCCACCCGCAACCTGAAACTTGCCGGAGGTGCCATACTTTTGTGATGCCGGCAGTTATGAAATGCTGGCAGAGGTCCCTACTTTTGGGTATGTTTGGGAAAAGCCGATTGCAGAACAAAGGCTCTTGTGCAAACATATGAATATCGTAGATGTCTTCTTGACGGCACACAGTGAGGTTCTGCCAAGCATTCAACACACTCTGATAAAAAACAGGAAGAGGAGATGTGTCGACTTGTTGAAGCAGGACCAAGAAACATTCGCGGCCATATCCCAGCCCACCAGCTTGCCGCAAAATGTGGGTGGCCAAAACATGGTTTGGTAGTTGTTCTTTCACCAAAAGTTTTTGCACAGTGCATAGCCGAAAGGCCATTATGCGGCTCCTGATGTCGACCATACTCTGGCCACCCTCGGCCAATGGACGGCATACAACGTTTGGCCGTAACCAGTGATGCCCTCCCCAAAAGAACTCCAACAGTTGTCTTTGCACTTCCTTCACCAAGCCTTCTGGTGGTTGCAGGCAGATGAATCTGTGCCACAGGAAGGAGGCGACGAGGTTCTTGACTACCAAAACTCGGCCCTTATACGAAAGGTGAGGCAGGGCTCTCCTCCATCTACTCAATCTCTTCTTTACGCGTTCAGCGACACCTTCCCAGTTTTTCTGGCTGTACTGTGGGGATCCAAGGAACACTCCAAGATAGCGAACACCTCCATCCACCCACTTTAAACTTGCAGGAAGGTGTATTGGCGGGTCTTGCGCCATTCCAGATGCGCTGTCCCTGACAGAGGGAACCCATAGCGCTTTGCTCTTTTCCCAGTTGCACTTCAACGAGGAAGCTAAACCAAACAAATGTAGGCACTTAGCCAGAGCTGCAATGTCGTTATTGTTTTTAACAATGATTGCAACATCATCAGCATACGCCGATACAACAACTGGAGGATGATCAGGAGATATACTCATTCCCGAAACGTTGTTCCTTAGTAGCACGAGAAGTGATTCCATTACAAGGGTGAACAGTAAGCCGGAGACGGGGCAACCTTGCCTTACCCCCCCTTTGAACCTGTATGGGAGAACAAAGCTCATTGTTCACCTTAACTAAACTGAATATATTGTTGTACAATAAAGCAATATAAGTTCTGAAATTATCTCCAAATCCACAGGCTTCAAGCACATGATTTAAAAAGACATGATCGATACTATCAAAAGCCTTTTCTAAATCAAGAAAAATTATACCAAAATCATTCTGCACACAGTTGCCATCTATGAGATCTCTAATGAAAAATATGTTATCATACATAGATCTACCTGGAATACAATAACTCTGATCAGGGTGAACCAAATCGCCAATTACCCTTTTAGCTCGATTCGCCAGAACTTTTGAAAGGATTTTATAATCAGTGCATAGTAGAGAAACAGGTCTCCAATTCTTCATTTGTCGCAGATCACCAGCCTTTGGAAGAAGGGACATCACCGCTCTTCTCAAACTTAAAGGCAATTCTCCATGAGTCAGTGATGATTCAAGAACATGCATCAGTTCTGGACCTAATAGTTCCCAAAATTCCTCATAAAATTCAGCCGGCAGACCATCGATTCCAGGGGCTCTTCCCGAGTCCATTCCAGCCAGGGCTTGCGTTAACTCCTCGAGCGTAATTGGCGAGTCCATATCCAGCCGCTGAGACTCGGTTAACGAGGATAGGTGAGAGGTTAAAAGTCTCATTGTTTCCTCACAAACGACCTGTTTTGAAAACAGTTTGGAAAAGAAGTCCTGAACACATAACCGTCTGTCTCTGGGATTAACAACGACAGTTCCGCCAGGATTAATTACCGAAAAGATGTTCTTGGGTGCTTTACTGACAGAGTCCAGACGAAAAAAAGCTTTACTAGGGGTATCTAAAACCTTTAAGTTCTTAACCCTTAGTCTGAGCAACAACCCTGCTGCTTTCTCCTGGATTAACTCTCTCAACTGAGTCTTCTTTTCTAGTAATAACTGGAAGTTTCTTGCATTATTATTTTTAGCAAGTTTACCTTCGAGCTGTACAATGTCAGCTTCCAAACAAGTCATTGTTATATTCTTCACATTTGTAATGTTTGCTCTAAACTGTTGACAAAACACCCGAATCTGGGCTTTCGTATTGTCCCACCAAAGATTAACAGAAGAAAAGGAGGGCTTTCTTTGGATTTGATTAGCCCAGAAAACTTGGAAGGCTTCTTTAAATAGACCATCTTCTAGAAGACTGGTATTAAATTTCCAGTATGCACTTTTATTTATTGACTGAGGAAAAAGAAACCCCATGGTTACTAGATGATGGTCTGAAAATATTGACGGAAAATAATCTGGAGAGACTATAGCGTTTCTAAAGGGTGAGTTTATATACCATCGGTCGAGTCTCGCGAAGGACACTCTTCCTCTGGTGATGCGGCTCCAGGTGAACTGAGGTTCATTGGGGAAAAGTACCCTCCATACATCTAGCAATCCCACCCGAGAGAGGAAAAGGGATAAATCAATACATGATTCGGGATGAGGTTCTGCCGAGTTCCTGTCCATCGCAGGTTCAAAGGTACAGTTAAAATCACCCCGGATACACATACATTGGTTTAGGTCAACTGTCTGCAGGTGATTAATCACAGACGCAAAGAAAGCTTTCCGTTCTGTGCTCTCACTTGGTGCATACACATTGAATAATGTGAAATGGAAGTTATTAACCTCCAGTTCAAGAGAGCTGAATCGGCCTTTAATGATCTCCTGGAAGAGGATTGACTCAGGTACTAGCCCTGGTCGAAGTACGAACGCAACACCTGCCGAAAGGGAAGACAGGTTGCTAAAAAAGCACTGTCCCCCCAAAACGCGACACCAATCATATTCTACGTTTTGGGTGATGTGCGTTTCCTGCAGTAAAAGTACATCGACGTTTTTGCGCCGAAACAAACTTTGCACTTGAGCTTGGCGGTTTGGGTTTGCACCTCCACCGTTGATGTTCAAGGTGCCAAAGGTAATTTGCTTCATTCCTTATCAAAGGGTTTGATTGGGTGTTGCGAAATCTCAAGACTGGCTTTTGTAATAAATTTCCTGAGTCGGTGAAATTGTGACCTTGTTAGTGGAAAATCCTTGCCCTTTCTTGTTATTTCCTTTGCTGATTGAATAAATGAACCTAAATCAGGAAATGTATCCCTGATAACTACATTTCGCTGTCTATAGGTTTCATTCAAAAAGGAGAGTACGAGTTGAGGAGATATCATTGGCTGACTCAACTGAGACTGCGACAACTCAGGCACCTCCTCATCCTCATCAGATTCCGACAAGTCTGACAAGGTCCCTCCAGGATCGAGGATGTCGGCCTCCGTGGTCACTATGGGAATTGTCAGTATCTCTGGGGATTCGCTGGAGAGCTCCACTGTGCAATCCACGATGCCCTGGTGATATTTGTGCTCGTCAGAAGTTGAAGCCTCAGTTTCATCCTCTTGTGGAGCACAATCTACCGAATCGATGAACGACTCGGTAACACAGTTTTGAATCTGCATCGGTAGAGCAGCACTGCAGAGGGATGAGTCAGTCACTGTCTGCTCGTTCACAGTGACTGATGTCAATGATCGTAATGGTTCGTTCGAGGGTTTATCAACGTGTTCAGCGTTGCAACTTATTTCACCCCTATAGCAATTTGCGTCCACAGAGTTTGTACACGAACTTTCAGACATATTATCCTCAATTGCAGCACCGGATTCACCATCCCTTTTTTCAAACCCGATGGAAGCATTAGGAACACATTGAGGTGTGTGTTGAGCTACACTGGCCTTCTCCAATACCACCTTTTTAGGATTACTGGTAGAAAAATTATCAACCGACGCCCTTCGTTTTTTAGAACCAATAATAGGGTCCTCCTCCATTCCTTCACTACATGAGGGAATCGCAGCAAGGGTTGTGCGAGTTGGGGTCGCTTCGGTTTCCGTGACAGGAGGTGAAGTGCGATCGTTTTTTGGATTCGGGATATGCGCATCGATGCTGCTATTGTTCGTCTCACTGCAGGAGGGAACAGCAGGAACCGGCACACTCACAGGATTAACTCCAATCGGTTGAATAGAAACACGAGTATTATCCTTTTTACAATCGGTGTATGCGTGGCCATTTTCCCCACACTTTGAACACGAAACCTTGGGACAAAAACGTTTAACGTGACCAAAGGCTCCACAGTGAAAACACGTTAGTGAGGCTGACGAGGCGTACATTTGATACTCCCGATCGTCGGATTTTACTTTAAATGAAATATTTAACCCTGTGTCATCACCACGATCGGGAAGTACCATGTAAACTTGGCGACGGAAACTCATTACGTGTTTTATCCTCTCGTCTCGGCTCTTCAGAGGGATCATGGACATTCTTGACACAGCTGTTCCATAACGAGAGAGGACTGACATTAGTTTGTCATTTGGTATAAAAGGTGGTACGTTTGATACAACGATTTTCATCGCTGGAGTATCCATGGGGGACGCTAACATAAACACACCACCTTCTGTGGCTAAACCTGCACTCACGACGTCATGAACAAAGATTTTCTTCGGACAGGAAGATAACAACTTTTTGATTCATTCGTGAGGCAGCTCGGACATGCTCGCACCCGATTATTTTCCCCACTGCGAGTACCACATCCTCAGTGAGGACTCCTTCTGGTGGAACACAGACAAATGCATGCTTCCTCGTTAGGCTATCAAACGCCTCTAACCGAGAGCGTGCATTCGCCATACCAGCGAATTCAACACCCCCACTTGTCCGAACCGGACAAGAAGGTAACAAACCAAAATAATCAAACTAAAGTAAGTAATAAACGTGCATTATAAGCACAAAAATGGCTTACAAAACGCCGTCGAAGCCAGTAGGCCGCACCCACAACGGGCCCGCTCTCAATCCTCTCTCTCTCGAAGACAAAGGTGTAGAACGGATGAAAAACAAAATGCCAAAGTACACAGGATAGGAAGGAGAGGGAGGGGGGGGGCAGGGGAGGGCAGGAGAGAAGGAAAACTCGCAAAGAACTCACTACACCACAGAGCAGTTGCTCACAGCCGCCATGACGCCACGCCCAACACACGAACGGCCAGCAGGGGGGCGAGAGAGAGAGAGAGAGAAAGAGGGAGAAAGAGAGAGAAAGAGGGAGAAAGAGAGAGAAAGAGAGAGAAAGAGGGAGAAAGAGAGAGAAAGAGGGAGAAAGAGAGAGAAAGAGAGAGAAAGAGAGAGAAAGAGAGAGAAAGAGGGAGAAAGAGAGAGAAAGAGGGAGAAAGAGGAGGGAGAAAGAGAGAGAAAGAGAGAGAAAGAGAGAGAAAGAGAGAGAAAGAGAGAGAAAGAGTGAGAAAGAGAGAGAAAGAGAGAGAAAGAGTGAGAAAGATAGAGAAAGAGAGAGAAAGAGAGAGAAAGAGAGAGAAAGAGTGAGAAAGATAGAGAAAGAGAGAGAAAGAGGGGAGAAAGAGGGAGAAAGAGAGAGAAAGAGAGAGAAAGAGAGAAAGAGAGAGAAAGAGAGAGAGAAAGAGAGAAAGAGAGAGAAAGGGAGAGAAAGAGAGAAAGAGAGAGAAAGAGAGAGAAAGAGAGAAAGAGAGAGAAAGAGAGAGAAAGAGAGAGAAAGAGAGAGAAAGAGAGAAAGAGAGAATTGAATTTGAACACCGTTTATTTCCACAAAATGCACAAGGATGTCAACCTATACCGCAAGGGTATTTACAAGCAGGAGCAGAGAAAAAAAAGGTACAACAACACCAAAGCATCACATTCTTGATGCAATTCTTAAAACATCATGACGAGTTTCGAGTCCTGAACCACACACAAGGCCTCGTGAGTGCACCATTTCCATTCAAAAAGTTCAACATTCTCGTTACTCATATGGTGATCAAATTCCAGCCTTAATCTTGCTGACACCAGCCCTTTAAATATTGGAATGACGTCATCACTATAACATTTATCAATCTTAATTTTCCTTGACTTATAAATTGCATATTTTGCAATGGCAATCAGGAAATTCATCAAGGCACCAGCATTTTTACAAGAGGAGGTAAAGGGTACACCAAAAATAAACATATGCAAGGTAAAAGTGAAGGATAATTTATAAGAAAGGTGTGCAATCACAGAAAATAGAGGTGCTAACCTCCTGCACTGGACATATGCATGAAAAAGATCCTCCTCCTGTTCGCAGAAGGGACAATTTACAGGCACCGAGGCATTAAGATGGTGGATAAAAGTGTTTGAGGGGAGAGCCCAATGTGTTAGCCTCCATTGGATATCCGCTAAGAACCCATAGATGGGTGGAACAAACATATTATGCCACAGTGGAGTAGAGGGAAACCCCGGCCCTAACCGTTCTGACCACAAGGCCACACGCATCGCTCCAGACAGGGATGAGACTTCTTTCCCCCTCACGAGTTTAAGGACACCAGCCTTAGTTACTATTCCATTGAATTTTTCGTAAGGGGGCACATCCCCCATTGATGTTCAGGGAGGCAATATGTATTTCTCGCGTTGTCATTCTAAGGTGGTAGCTCACCGTCTGCCTGCAATTCCTTGTTCGCCTTTGTTACTGCTTTACGAAGACGTTGAAATTGAGGCTCTGAGAGCATGGGGTCATTTTTCTGTAAAAGAGGTTTCGAAGCCTTAATGAAAGCTTGAACATCAGGGAAATGATCTCTAATTACAACGTGACGTTGTCTAAACGTTTCGTTTAAGAAATCAATGACCTTCCCTTTTGTCACCTCTGCTTGCCTCACCTGGTCCTTCTGAGACTCACTCAGGGCAGCAAGACTGCATCCTTCCTCATCAGCCTCGACCCCACTCTCACCCAGTGGTGTGTCAGGTACTGGCACCTCATCTGTGTCATTGTCACCATGGTATTTTTGTTGCGTCTGCATGGCACCAACTACCCCATCGTTGTTGTCTGCCACCGACTTATCAATCTCTTTCTCATCATCTTCCGTTGAGATGAGGGTCCTTAACTGCTCGTCGCATGGTGCAGGGTGTCCACCATCACACACGGTGACACGCTCGGTAATGCTTCGATTATCTTCATCCTGTGAAATGGGCAGATTCCCATCTCTACCTATTGCATTACCATTTTGCTCATGGTCATCAGGTTGGTCTGTATTACCATCTGCCTGCACGAGAACCATTTTGTTTCCTTTTCCTCCATTCTCATCGCTCGCAAGAGAGCGTTTCAAGTTTCTCCTCGACTCGGTCTCCATCAGCTTCACCTCCTCGAAGTCCCTTTGTTCTTGAGGTTGCAGCCTCTCCTCCACATATGGTTGCTCCACTACCGTATGGGCTTCTCCACCAGCACTACTGTCACCCGCACCCTCGTATTCCGGTGTTGACCTTTTCTCGACACCTGGCTCATCTACAGGGTCGTTCAAGTCATTTACAGGGGGAGGGGGGGCTGCCCCAGCTGCTGTGGCATAACTCTTCCTCACATCAGGACAATACTGCCGAGTGTGTCCGTATGCCCCACATGTATAGCAAATCAAGGTCTCAGTAGCTGCAAAGATCCGGTAATCATGATCTCCTATTTTAAAATTTATAGATATGTTCAGCTGTTTTGCCTCATCCTTTAGTACGACGAAACAAAAACGTCTAAACGACTCTACATGCTTCAGCCTTCCGTTCCTGGTTCGCAGGGGGACCGTGATAATTCGTGAGACGACAGTCCCATGCTCCCCTAATTTACGTAGGATTTCTTCATTCCTCAGAAAGGGCGGAACGTTGCTTAAAATAACTTTAACCGCCGGCGTGTCCATGGACGATACCGGGACAAATTGGTCATTCCCCAACGTTAACCCGTTTTGCACCACGATGTCTGCAAGGCTAACTTGTGACACGAAAACCACCACTTTGTGGTTCATTCGAGACGCAGCACGAATGTTATTTACCCCGATCAAATCCCCGATTGCAAGTAGAACATCGTCCATTTGCACGTCTTCCGGCGGAACAAGGCACAGCCCGTGCTTACGCGATAACACCTCATCACTAACACGATCAGCAGTCCTTTGACTATTCCTATTAGCCATTTATCGGCAATAAACTAAACAAACTAAACGGTAACAATGCAATCTAACCAAACAAATCAAAATTAGTTAAATAAGTAAATAAATAAATAAATAATCGGCACGATATAACCAACCCACGTTATAAATTAATACAGGTGGCTAACCGTTACAGTGCTGTCTCTCTCTCCCTCTCTTGTCTCAAGAGCAGAAGGGAAACACGGAGAAAACTTCACAAACTCGTACAAGGACACAAATGGAGTGAAAGGAGGATAGGAAAGACCACCAACACAGCACCGTACTCACAGCTCAACACCCACAGCCGCCATGATTACCACACCCACGCACGACTCACAACCATCCAGAAGGGGGCGAGAGAGAGAGAGAGAGAGAGAGAGAGAGAGAGAGAGAGAGAGAGAGAGAGAGAGAGAGAGAGAGGACAATTAGCATATTAAAAATCATTTACAAAAACCCTTTTTAATGAGCGATCATTCAAATTTCACCACCTCCCTACACCATAACAATGATACGTTACACGTCGTGAATAACTTTTGAAAAATATATTCCATTCACGAAACCTCCGTGGAGTTGATTATTTCCCTGGTGATGATTAAAGGGCATTTACCAATCAATTTCAGATTCCCAAACAGAGGCACCAAGACTTGCTCATAAAGCTTGAAGTTGTTGTCACGTAGCGTGCTTGACCGAGTCTTCATCGTGCCTAATTAGTCTGCGAATAAAGATAGGCCGAGGTGCTTGTCTCTTCACACCCTCTTCAACCTTTTGGAAGATTAGACACTCCGGAATAGTGCAGATATACAAAAAGATATAGATGTACATCTCCTGAATGCTGTTATGCATTCCAGAGGGGCATTACATGACAGCTAAATATGACGGATATCAATCTATTCCAATTAAAATAAATAACTCAATGCGATCATTAAACACAAGGCATGTTAATTTTCTGTGCTCAATTTTGAGAAAGAGATAATATTGGCTCTTTTAGAAACAGAAAGAGACAATATTGTCTTTTACAATATGTCGTCACTCGGAGGCAAAAGGTCAGAAACGTTCTCTTCTCTTCGCATCAGAGCTTGCAGGATCATGCGGCAGAATTTGCCAGGCACCACAAATAAGTCATGTTGCACTCCAGCTTAAATAATGGTTTTGCAAGTGCACCACAAGATAATATGTTGCAGGATTTAGATAAAAGCAACAAAATGATACCGTGAAAGGTTGGATCCTGTCTTTACAGACTACTGAGCGCGATGAGGAAGGGTGCAGTATGCATCCTTCTGGTAGATTATGGAACTACCCAGACTCTTCCTGGAGCTGGCCGTCCGACCAAACTGAGCAACTGGGCAAGAAGGACCTTTATCAGGGAATGGGCGAAACCCCCAAATCCTGATGTGCAGAGCTGATAGAGAAATACCCAAGAAGACACAAACCTGTAATCGCTGCCAGTGGAGCGTCTACAAATTATTGACGCAGGGGGTTGAATACCGTTACATTTGTGGGGGTAGGTGACGAATTGCCATAATGGAGTTAGGATCGTATAGGTTTTAGTAGGAGCAATGGAGCATGGAGGCGAAGAAGAAGAACCTTGATCTCATAAGTAGGGAACCTGTCAGGTGAAGAGTGTTTGCATGTCTCCATAAGGGGCGTGGTTCTTGTGTTAACTAGACAGGGCTTAAGATTAATTCCCCAGTGTGGAATTGACCCTTGTGATTTTTCACGTTTTTTTTTTTTTTTTTTTTTACATTCATTCAGCCGGTCGTGCAATGGGCTCCATTAGTCACAACACCGACAAGCCGATGGAACCCAGCACATTTGCCGATTGGGCTTAGCCCACGCCACAACCACAGATGTAATCCCTCTCACTCTCCCCCTCTGTCTGGTGCTGGCATCGTGACGGTCGGTCGCGTTTTTCGTGTGCACCGTGGAGGGAACATTCGGAGCTTTATTGAGCCTTTACCACATTGGGGGCAGGGGGGGGGGGGGAGGTGTTGTTAGACTCGGTGCTTCTCGAAAACCAGAAAAGAACAAAAAACAGAAAATTGTCTGAGCAGGTCAGACACAAGATTGTAGCCAAGCATGGGCAATCTGAAGGCTACAAGTCCATCTCCAGAGACCTTGATGTTCCTGTGTCCACTGTACACAATGTTATCAGGAATAGAGTAGCCAACCTCCCTGGACGTGACCGCAAGGGAAAACCTGATCGAAGATTGCAGCGAAGGATTGTTTCAATGTTGGAGAAAGCACCTATATCAACTGCCAAACAGATTCAAACTGACCTTCAGACACAAGGTACGACAGTGTCAACTCACACCATTCGTCACCAACTCAATGAATGGAGACCCATGAAGACCCCACTGCTGCTGAGAGATTGACATAAGAAAGCCCAACTGGAGTTTTCCAAAACGAACCTGAACAAGCCTAAATCCTTCTGGGAGAATGTCATGTGGACAGATGAGATCAAATTAGAGCTTTCTGGTAAAGCACATCATCTCTAAGTTAACAGAAAACAAAATGAAGCTTTCAAAGAAAACAACACCTTCCCTGCAGTCAAACATGGAGGAGGTTCAGTGATGTTTTGGGGTTGCTGTGCTGCCTCTGGCACTGGGTGCCTTGAATGTGTGCATGGCATCATGAAATCAGGAGATTACCAAGGCATTTTGGAGCACAATGTTCATCCCATTGTCAGAAAGCTGGGTCTCCAACGAAGGTCATGGGTCTTGCAGCAGGACTATGCCCCCAAAAATACTTCAAACAGCACCCAGGAATGGTTCAAGACAAAACGCTGGATTGTTTGTTCTCAAGTGGCCAGCAATGAGTCCAGATCTAAATCCCATTGAACACCTGTGGGGAAATCTGAAAACAGCAGTTGGGAGAAGACACCCTTCAAATCTGGGAGAACTGGAGCAGTTTGCACAAGAATAGTGGGACAAACTGCCAGTAGAGAGGTGTAGGAAGTGCTTGACTGCAGTTATTTTGTCCAAAGGCTGTGCTAAAATTTCTATTTTCTGATTTAAAGCGACAGATTAAGTTCTGAATCAAAAACAAATGTTCTGTAACATTAACAGCTAAATAAATAATAGTGGAGACCAAATAGTTTCGTCAATTTCAACATATTTTTCAAGAAAACTGTGAGTTATTTGAAAAAAAGTGCAAGGGTGCCAATATTTTTGAACACGAGTGGACCATTATATTCAAGAAAGAATATCGCACAGATCACTGACAAAGAAAGAGCAAGCAAAGGCCTATTATATTATTCATGTGATCATCTGTGAAAAAAATGCCTCCATAAACAGAAAATAAAAGATAAAAGAAACACAGATTCCTTCCATGTTGATCGATGTCAAGGTATACATTCTTTGCCCAAAGTAATTGGCACTTACCACCATGGTGTGGAACTTTCTGGATGTCAAAGCAAACGCCTCACCAACTGCTCGCACCTATACGGTTTTCCCACCTGGAAAACATGCAATTCACCAGATGATGCATCATGTCATGCAAAGCGTTAACCTAATGAAAATGTAACGGTTTAAAAAAAATAGGATTGTTTATGAAATGGCCTTCCTTTAAAATCTCATGCACAATCATACAGGTTATATGATCAAATATTAACATGCATTATCAAAACTGCATTTTGTACGTACTTTACTTCGAATGACAAAGCAAATCTGTAATTGTGTTGAAAAAGTAAACTGACTTTACAACAAATCTTGCTTGATATCCATTACCAAGGAACCTCCTGGAAATCTCGTGTTAATGAAGGAAAAAAAGACTCGTCTCTCGAAAGCGTTTGTACTGCGACAGAGTTTCCTCATCCCCGTTTGTATTGTCTAATGTAATTTAAATATGAGATAAAAATGGAGGGGCAATGCACCGGGTAAAGGGTAGCTTTGTCTCTCTCTCTCTCTCTCTCTCTCTCTCTCTCTCTCTCTCTGATGTGCTATGCTCTTCCAAACTTCCAAAACAAGTTCGTGAGCAAATATTACACTGGGTGGTATGCAATTGTCTTCCAATCGTTAGTTATGGCAGGAATTTGGATGATTTTAACCCTTGAATGTAGTGATTGGGCCTCGGAGGCCCACAAGGTATTTTTGTTGCAAAAACTTTGCTGTTCAATTTTTTTTTGGAATGAGCCTCATTTTCACCGACTTTCATGTTGTTACACAAAATTCAGTGACATAGGAAAAAAAATTCATTCAGGCTCGTGGGAAAATCTTCAGTCTTCACTTATAACCCGAAAATCCGACCCGATTGCAGGCCTGAGGCCTTCGAGGCCCCACATAAATGTTGTTGTACTACTATGTTATATCATTATTTTCTTGATATGAGCCTCATTATATGCTCCAATAACTTCGTTACAAATAATTCAGTGACAAAAATATGAAAATTTAAAAACTTTACACATACATTTGTGGGGCCTCCCCCCAATGGCAGCATAGTTGTAGGATTTTTGACAGTTGTGGACATATACATTCTAAATAAAAGGATTTGTGAATCATATTTTTGGAGCAAATACTCCTCCATGAGCCTCAACTTTTTAGAGAAAAAAAAGTTGAAAAACCAAGAACAAAATATTTTTTCCAAAAAAACCCAACAATGATTCATTACGTGTGTGGGATTCTTCCAACTAATAGGATTAATGATTCACATTTCTGAGCAAATACACATCTGAGCATCGACTTGGATTGAAAAAGGATATGAAAAAAATATATATTAAAAAAATTCATGAATTAAAAAAAACATCACACGAATACATCCGTTGGGCCTCCGAGACCCAATGGCTGCGTTTATGCAGGATTTTTGATGCCTGCATCTAAGAATTAAGAGGTACACACCTGCGTGTTTCGGAATTTGTTCAGGATGCTGGCGATGAGTCGCCTGCATGGACGTCGCCTAAATTGGTGAATCACCCTGAGTGTGAAACAACTCGTGTCCATCACCAACAGGTATACATACCACCACGTGATTGAGAGAGTCTGGTTTCGAGCACCAAGACCTACGAGCTGTGAATGCACGTCGAACGACAATGGATGAACGGACTGCACCTGTACTTGTTAGTCCCCTTCCGGTGCAAACCGGAGAGGACTATAGGTTTGCACTCCGTCCCTCCGTCTGTCAGTCCGGAACGCAAAGAACAGTTTTCCGGACTTTTTTTCGAAACGCTTAATGCCCATGATTTAAAACTTGGTACGTGGTTTCCTCATGATATGTTACAGATCACGTTCGAACTTCACGACGTTTCGATCATTTTTGACAAAGTTATGGCACTTTGAACTTTGGTAATCTCCCCAACGGTTTTTCCGGACGACAAACTGCCGGCAGGGGACGTGAATTGCAGCGCAATACTCACAATGCTTGTTTAACTTTGGTTACTTTACACGACGACGTTTACTTATTCATACAGCCGTAAACTTTTACTCGAATGACGGATTGTCGGTGTTAAAGGTTTGCGGTAAAGATGCAATTTACAACATAAAACGAATGAGAACTCTTCAATGTGAAGATAAAACTCGAACTTCTTGCGCGAATCGTGGGCGATGAAAATGGAGGCAAAAAGTTTGTTTGAAAAAGATTTCAAAGTCAGCCCGTGCGCTCCGTCGCGAAAAGAACGAGAACGGCACTTAGTAGAGGGCATAGTCATATCAGTCCATATCATATCATAACCATATCATATCACAACCTCCACCTGGTTGGCCATATCACTCGGTGGTGAAGAATCACTTAAAAAATTAAATAATTCTCATATCCGAATCCATATTAGGATGTTCACCAAAATCGAAAAGAATCGTCCTTGTCAGACACACAACTTGTCCAAGAAGTTTCATCCAAATCCATCCATAACTTTTTGAGATATCCTGCTGTGTATTGTTTTTGGCCCTATTTTCCAATGGTCGTCTCTCGCTTAAATTTTTCAGTTAAAAAATTCTAGTATCCGGATGCGAATCCAGATCTTCACCAAAATGTAATCATTTCGTCCTTATCGCATACACTAACTCTGCCAAATTTCGTCCGAATCCTTCCACAACTTTTTGAGATATTTCGTTCACAAACGGACAGACAGCGGTGAAAACAAAACCTCCATCAACCTTTGGTGGCGCAGGTAACAAACGGAAAAAGAAAGAACATCCGACTCGAAAGTTTTCTCAACAAACTCTACGGTTCTCGCAATATTTTGTGATTATTGGATCTCATTGACATACTTGTTAACCGAAGCTTTGTATCTCGGAGAGCGTGTCCACCGCGACAGCAAGAGGAGGCAATGGATCCTCGGCGATGTGAAGTTACATCGGACTCGACGAGCACAACAGGAGAATGAGCCCGGGATGGTCCTGGTTTTATAACAAAATCCTAAATCCCGATTACAATCAGGTACAATTACACTTAATGTTGAGCAATCAACACGTGATTAAGTGTTCTTATTGAAATGTAAAGAAATCAATAATCGATGACAACACCTTTTTACATGAAACATTATCTTCAAAGAAACTTTACTGTGTGTACAGATTACATAATATAAATATTTAATTGCCTCATGAAAGCAAGAGCAAAGGCACGTGATGGATGACGCATCACGAGATGGGGGAGGTGCTGATGAACATTTGGAAGTTTCGTCAAAGATGGAAGTGTAAAAAATACGTTTTTGGTTTGAATTGTTCAGATCAATGTTTTGACGATGTTTTCAAACGATGCAGAAAACTATATTAAAAAATCGATGGAGGGAAACATCGAAAAGAAAGTTCCGTTTGTTCATTGCAGGAGAGTCCGAACTTTGAGATCGAAATGAATTCGCATGGAACATTTACCTGCCCTTCGTTTACCTGTCAATGAAGTTACATTCATTATAAAACATTTAATTCCGAGTCCCACGGACCGACTAGGAGAAAGTAACCATCTTGACCTCACATTATCCATGTCTCAGAGAGCTGCGAACAGTCCAACAGTTGAACATAAACAAGAATCTTCCTCTTCAAGTTCCTGATTATGAAACACAGATAGTTCGGCTGTTTCATTCATGACATTCCTCTTTACATTATAAATAAATATTTCCGCAAATTCAACTCACAGGGAATATTTTGTGACTTGAATTCGTGTCATTGCGAAATTTCCCATCCTCTCGGTACGTAATTAATCGACAGGGTTAACTTCTTCCATACCCGAAACAACACTGAGGAGCTGAATAAATTCATCATCATATATTCTATTGTGTGAACTATAATGTCGGAAGTATCAATACCTGAACCCGTTTACGATAAGGGAATTCTTATCAACATTCCCAACTCGCATCAAACTTTTCTCCACTTCATTTCACCCTTGACAGTTTATCCGTAAAACGAGAAACTCGATACAAGCGCCGAACAAATGATAATCGGTTCAAACGCGACAACATCCGCGTCTCGTCCAGCTCGGAGCCGCAGGGAGCGGCACACGTCGGGTGTGGGGGGTGAGGGGTAGAGGGGGGATGGTGAGAGGTTAGAGCAGAGGGAATGGTGAGAGGTTAGAGCAGAGGGGATGGTGAGACGTTAGAGCAGAGGGAATGGTGAGAGGTTAGAGCAGAGGGAATGGTGAGAGGTTAGAGCAGAGGGAATGGTGAGAGGTTAGAGCAGAGGGAATGGTGAGACGTTAGAGCAGAGGGAATGGTGAGAGGTTAGAGCAGAGGGAATGGTGAGAGGTTAGAGCAGAGGGAATGGTGAGAGGTGAGAGCACAGGGAATGGTGAGAGGTTAGAGCAGAGGGAATGGTGAGAGGTTAGAGCAGAGGGGATGGTGAGAGGTAAGAGCAGAGGGAATGGTGAGGGGTTAGGGCAGAGGGGATGGTGAGAGGGTAGGGCAGAGGGGATGGTGAGAGGTTAGACGTCTTGATCTCAGCTCTCTCCAGCTCACGGTGTTGCCCAGCATTCGGACAGTCCGGGTTGTCGATTAGGCCACACATCTCTAGCATCTTCTCAAAGTACTGAGCACGGGTTGAAGTCGTACGGCACCATCTTTGGAAGGCACCGGACATGGAGAAGAGCCCCACGAATCCACCTGGAGAGATAAATAATGGAGTGATAGAAAATATTTTAACACTAACTTTCATCTAAAACACTAAAGTAGTTATAGTATTTCAGTACCTGCTGACTTGGCGAACTTCATGAAGGTCTCCTCCATCGTCTTGTCCACCAGGCTGAGAGCACCAGGAATGAGAGACCGTGCCACCGCGATGCCACACTTCTTCAGCAGCTGCTTGGCTCCATGATGAGACTGATTGATATTTGTCAGGAACTCCTCCAGCCACAACAAGTACCTGTGGAGGGATAGAAAGGATGTAAGTAACTATTTCATCACGACTACAAATCAGATAATGACATCATTTCTTCTAGTTTACTCACCATACTAAATTAAAATGCACATTTTAGGCTGAAATGACATTTACCTGGAGTAGTTTGGCCCATCATATGCAAAGAATTGGTCTGCCATATCCCCGTTGCACTTGTGGAAGAGGGCCAAGTGTTGTCTTCACAGAATACTGCAACATTAGGATCAGACGGGTATGGTCTTTCACGCTGAGCCAGAATGTAGTGGTCTTGCCGAGGTGGCCGGCACGCACCTGGTCTTCATAGGCCACATACTTCTCGAGGATGGTGAGAGTGGAAGGGTCCTGCAAAGTCAGGTCGAGGGTCTCGCGACTACATGTCTGCATGAGATTGAGCAGGGCCTCGGGGTTAGTGACCTCAACTTTCTCCTCCTCCATGAATCTCTCAACTAACAACCGTTTCATGGTTTCACTGACTGTTTTGAGACAGAACAGGGCTTTCGTGTATGGCCTCCCACTCAGCACACTATTCAGGCAGCCACTTGTGACGAGTCCAGCCTCAATGAGGATTTCAGAGTAGCCTGAGCCCCTGCATTTGTGACCAGTCACCATACCCATGTAATTCATCCCGGTGTGGAATGGCCAATTGACATTGACATGAAAAAATGACATTGCTTACCGCTTCTGTGGCTTGACCTGTCGTGCAAGAGGAGAACATTATTGGGAAAAGTTTTCTTCTTATTTTCATTTATTGAATTAATAGTGTGTTATATTGTCTTATTTAACCCTAATTACTCACAAGTATTATCATTTCCAGTATGCATGGGCATCTTATAGTTTGGTACATTTGAAGTATAAAATGAAATCAAAAAGTAAACCACTTTATGACTGGTCTTGTCTCAAAAAGAACACACAGATTAGTGTCGCCTTTTCACTTTGTTTGAAAAACAGATTTTCTGCTCTTCAAGAACAAAATACAACAAACTCGCCGAATAAAACATTTGCCAATTTTGAGACAGGCTGCAGAGAGTCTGCTTCTGGTACCATTCCTTTGAAACCAAAGAGGAAAAGTCGGATCCCATGGGAAACAGAGGAAATATGCCAGAAACGCAAAGAGCAACACAAAATGGCAGAAATTAAAAACTCTGCACCTTCAATGGAAAACATCAGGAATTACAACGAAGCACGAACTGCACTTACCGATTCCTATGAGAGAGAACAGATTGACTATCTCCAGAGAAAAATTGATAGGATAAATAATGCTACGAGTTACAAGCAATCTGCTGTGGCCTGGAAAACTGTAAACGAGATAAGCGGACGGAAATGCGTAAACAAATCCAAACTAAAAGCATCCAGCCAAGAAGAACGATTGAAACTCTGGCAAGAGCATTTCCAAAGCTTATTAGGGAAGCCTCCTACAATCAAGGATGAAGTAATAACTCCTGTGATTTCAGATGAACTCGACACCAAAAAAGGTCCCTTCACCATAGATGAAGTCCATAAAGCTCTTAAAAACATTCAAAACGGGAAAGCCTGTGGTCTCGATGACATTCCAGCCGAGATTTGGAAACTAGGTGAATTCGATGAGATTTTACTGAATTTGTGTAATGCTGTATACCATCAAAATCCAATAGATAGATGGACAGAAGGATGTATATTGCCTTTCCAGAAAAAAGGCGACCTAGGGCTTACAAAAAACTATCGAGGAATCACTCTAACACCAATAGCGGCCAAAATATACAACCTGATGTTATTAAACGGAATCAGGCTGCGTATAGAACCAGTTCTGCGAAAAAATCAAAATGGCTTTCGTACTAGTAGATCGACCTCCGGGCAAATCCTTACTATTAGACGTCTTCTTGAAGGCGTTAAAGATAAAAATCTTCCTGCTGTTTTCCTATTTATTGATTTCTCGAAAGCTTTCGACTCCATCCATCGAGGTAAGATGAAGGAGATACTGCTAGCATTCGGGATACCTCAGGAGACAGTTAATGCCATCATGATGCTGTATAAGAACTCGCATGCAATAGTCCGATCACCTGATGGCGATACAGACTGTTTTGACATCATGGCAGGACTTTTACAGGGTGATACCCTCGCTCCCTACTTATTCATAATATGTCTCGATTATGTGCTATGCAAAGCAATAGACACCGACAATGAACTTGGATTTACCCTAAGTAAACAGAAAAGTCGGCGATACCCATCCAAGAAGATTACAGATGCAGATTATGCAGATGATCTTGCGGTTCTAGCAGACTATAACAAGGATGCAGCGACACTACTACACAAGATTGAAGAAGTAGCCAGCCAAATTGGTCTCTACATAAATGTCTCGAAGACAGAGTACATCAGTCTTAATCAAGATCAAGTCGTAGACATAAAATCACTCACTGGTGAAAACATCAAAAAGGTTGACGAATTCACATACCTGGGAAGCAACATCGCCTCCACAAAAAGAGATGTCGTCATCAGACTTGGAAAGGCTTGGGGAGCTTTAAACAGTCTAGCCAAGATTTGGAAATCTGCGCTTCCAATAGAGCTGAAACGAAACTTCTTAAGAGCAGCTGTTGAATCAGTTCTTGTATATGGGGCAATTACATGGACCTTGACATCATCACTAGAAAAGGCCCTCGATGGTGCATACACTCGCATGCTCAGAGCAGCCCTTAACATCTCATGGAAAGAGCACCCCACAAAATATGAATTGTATGCAAAAATCCCACCAATCAGTGTAACCATACGTCAACGCAGATTAAGATCTGCTGGGCACTGCTGGAGAAACAAAGATGAGCTCGCAAGCGATGTTTTACTTTGGTTACCAACTCACGGCAAACAGGCACCAGGGAGACCTGCGAAAACATATATAGATCAGCTTACAAATGATACTGGGTGTCTGGTTAGCGAACTACCGAATGCCATGAGTGACGAAGATGAATGGAAGAAACGTGTCATGGAATGCCGAGCTAGCTCGACGCAGTAAGTAAGTAAGTAAGTAAGTATATTTGAAGTTAGATGTCTGGCAAGATTTGGAGTGAAATTTTACTGATTTTTTGCATACTCTTCGAGTTTTATTGTATTAAACTTGTATAAATCATGAAAATAACCATCTTAAACGATTCCTCAGGCCAGAATTAGCCGGAAAAATGGGTTCATTTGCCTCTGTATGATGTCCAGTTCAAAAGTTATACCAATTAGCGATTTTCATCGGAAATCTAGGATGGCCACAAAGATGGCAGCCAACGGACCCCATGGGACAATATTTCGTTTGGGAACATGAAAATTCGTTTATTAGACACCTTGAGGATTCCAAAAGTGTAAGTTAGACAAGTCAGGAGATGACGATGGTTCACGGGCGAGCGGTATTCAATGACAAAGGTCAAAACCGACATTGAAAATATATAAATAGGAATGTATTATCTGTTATGAGACTAGTTAGGTGCACAATACGGAAAATTCGGTTCGATTCCGACAACTTTGAAAATTTGACCTTTGTGACCTTGAAATGTCAAAACGAAGGTTACTGACCTTGAAATGAGATAGAAAAGAATGTATAATCAGTTATGAGGTTAGTTAGCTGCACAATACCGAAAATTAGGTTCGATTCAGACAACTCTGAAAATTTGACCTTTGTCAAAAATTTGACCTCCGACCTTCAAATTTCAATGGTCGAAGATTATGAAATTTGTTGGAAAACTTGTATTTCATGATGTTTGTGATAATATAAGATCATGTACGACATTTCACCACCAGGAAGCGCACAATGTAATAAAACCATCAAAAATCGACTTTTCTAAATTTCGTGACCTTGTGACCTTGACCTGGGGCGAAAGTGAAAAATCGAGCTCCGTGGGGCTAGACACGTGACATTGGCCTAACCAAATATCGAAACCCCTGTCACATTCCACCAAACCCCTCGGAGAAGATGTAGCTTGAACTCGATTACCCCCTCAGCTTAAAAAGACATCTTTTTCGGGCGTGGCTTCGCCCACAATGGGCGCCATACGTCCACTCTTGGCAGGACAAAACTAGCTCATGATATCAACCTCCCAGCCAAGTTTCATCAAGACCGGATCATATCATCGGGTCGTTATGCTGTGGACAGATAGACAGACACACAGACACACACACATGACGAATATAGTGGTAACTCTGTTTGATAACTCGTGAACCAAAAATATATCAACGAGGTGCATGGGGACCCCTTCTTCCTTCTCAACGAATTGATGAACCATCTCTTCTCTGGTCGCACAAGTGACGTCACAGTCATGATTCACAGGTTCATTACCAGACCTTGCAGATGGTTCGCTGTTCCCACTCACTGTGGCTTCAGAACTTGTTTTGGCCCGAATATTGATGGGGCACCGCATCACACGCCAGGAGCTCCTGAATGAGAATTCGGTTGCGTCGGAGTGTTTGACCATTTGCTGAAGCGAGCAAATATGACCGTGGCTCTTAACACATGGAGAGAACCGTGGCTGGCTCCCAACAATGGGTGTTGTGGTTCTGTGGAGAGAACCGTGGCCGGCTCCCAACAATGGGTGTTGTGGTTCTGTGGAGAGAACCGTGGCCGGCTCCCAACAATGGGTGTTGTGGTTCTGTGGAGAGAACCGTGGCCGGCTCCCAACAATGGGTGTTGTGGTTCTGAGGAGAGAACCGTGGCCGGCTCCCAACAATGGGTGTTGTGGTTCTGAGGAGAGAACCTTGGCCGGCTCTCAACAATGGGTGTTGTGGTTCTGAACGCGAACTCACTGTCCAGGGTATAAGCCCGACATTTCGTGTGTCCGAGAATGCCGATCGTGGTGGAGCCTTTGTAAGTAGCGGCGCCTCTCCAGCTCCTCATGGATGAAGTTGTCATCGTCGTGCACGTTGGTGATTCTGGTTGGTACCAGCGATTTGATTTTTCTGCCCCATCAGCAGCTGAGCAGGACTTGCCAAGCTGCAGCTCACCAGGGTGGACCTCCAAGCTAGCAGAGCCAGATGAAAATCGTTTTCCCACACTTTTTGATTTGCGGAGGATATATTTCACTTTCTCGACTTGGCGCTCAATGAATCCATTAGATTTTGGGTATGTTGGGGATGAAGTGACCTGATCAAAATTCCATTTCCCAGCAAATGAACGAAATTATGCGTTGGTGAAATGAGGACCATTATCACTCATAAACGTATCAGGAATTCCGAACTCAGAAAAAATCTGTCCCAAGGTCGCAATAATCGTGCGACTGGGAGCAGACTTGGGCAGTTTGCGAACAATAGGAAATTTGGAATAATAATCTGCGATGACGAGCCACTGAGCTGCATCAAAATAGAACAGGTCACATCCGACTTTGCTCCATGGTCTGAGCGGAATGTCATGTTGCTGTCGTGGTTCAGGCAGTTGAGATTTCTGATGCCATTGGCAGGTAGGACAGCGTTCCACCAGCCGATCAATGTCCTTGTTAACGTTATACCAGTACATAGTGTCCTTCGCCAGCAGTTTAGTTTCCTCATGGCCAAAATGGCCTGAGTGGAGTTTCTGCAGAATGTCGTTTTCATACTCTGAGGTATAACGACTCTCTCTCCTTTAAGAATTACGCCATTTTCAATTGACAGCTCATCCCGAAAACTCCAGTATTTCCTGAGAGCCTCTGGGAGGTCCTTCAGATGGTCTGGCCATCCACTGATAATAAAGTCTCGAAGTTAACTCAGGTCAGAATCACGAAGTGTTTGTTTCCTGTTGTTGCTGAGACAACTTCTCAGAAGAGAAACGGGCCAAGTCAACACGCAGGTCCAAGTCAATTGTCATTGTATTGAGTGGACTAGGAAGGCGGGCTGGCCATCGGCAAGCTGATTGTCTGCCCCAGGGTGGTCCTCCGTTGTAAAGTTATACCCTTGGAGTCTGACAAGCATTCGTTGCAATATCGGTGGGGCAGCAATCAATGGCATGTCAATGATCATCAACAACGGTTTATGATCAGTGAGCACAATGAAACTCCGACCATACAGGCAGGTATGGAAACGTTTAATGCCAAACACAATGGCCAATAGCTCACCTTCAATGCAAACGTAACGTTGTTCAGTATCTGTTGGAGTTTTGCTTGTTTTGCTGTAAAAAGGGGAGCGGTCGACAAGATGGGGAGAGAAGGGGAGGAAGCACACAAACACAACATTTGAGAGCAGGGACATCGGGAGATGTGTGAGAGGGAGAGGGCCTGGGGGGAGGCAGGATAGGTATAAAACGCAAGGACACCAAGGACTTCCAGGAAAGAAGACAAAAGTCACCTCAAAAAAGTGGATTTGGGGTGAAATTAGCGGGGGTAGAAAAGATCAAGGTTTTGGATTGGGGAAGATAAGAGATGGTGGTGAACAGCCGTTTAACTTTGGAAACCTGCTAGCACAAAGGCTCCGATGCTCCGGATGCCTCTCCTCGCGACGCTCCCGTCCCGGGTGTCGCCACCGAGCAGCACAAACAGGTAGTAATATATATATAATATATAATATATACAGTGCATTCAGAAAGTACACTACTCACAATAAGTTAGGGATATTGGCAGGTTCTTCGGTGTGGTTGATTTTGTGTATTAATTATGTTGAAAAACGTTGTTGGTCCTACTTCTATGGTTATTAATGAGTGTGAAAAACACAGCATTCTTGATTTAAATACCATAACCCTAACCCCTATAAAAAAAAGAAACTCACTCCCACAATGTCCCTAACTTATTGTGAGTAGTGTATTCAGACCCCTTCACTTTTTTCACATTTTGTTATGTTGCAGCCTTATGCTGAAATCGTTTAAATTCATTTCTTCCCGCATCAATCCACACTCAATAGGCCATAATGACAAAGAGAAAACAGGATTTTAGAAAGTTTTGCAAATGTATTAAAAAGGAAAAACTGAAATATCACATTGACATAAGTATTCATACCCTTTGCTATGACACTTGAAATTTAGCTCAGGTGCCTCCCATTTCTCTTGATCATCTTTGAGATGTTTCTACACCTTGATTGGAGTCCACCTGTGGTGAATTCAATTGATTGGACATGATTTGGAAAGGCACACACCTGTCTATATAAGGTCTCACAGCTGACAATGCATATTAGAGCAAAAACCAAGCCATGAGGTCGAAGGAACTGCCTGCAGAGCTCAGAGACAGGATTGTGTCGAGGCACAGATCTGGGGAAGCCAACAAAAAAAATCTCTGCTGCATTGAAGGTTCCCAAGAGCACAGTGGCGTACATAATTCTTAAACGGAAGAGGTTTGGAACAACCAGGACTCTTCCTAGAGCTGGCCGCCCGGCCAACCTGAGCAATCGGGGGAGAAGGGCCTTGGTAAGAGAGGTGACCAAGAACCCGATGGTCACTCTGGCTGAGCTCCAGAGATCCTGTGTGGAGATGGGAGAAACTTCCAGAAGGACAACCATCACTGCAACACTCCACCGATCTGGGCTTTATGGCAGAGTGGCCAGACGGAATCCAAACAGTTCAATCTCGGTTTCATCAGACCACATAATCTTGTTTCTCACAGTCTGAGAGTCCTTTAGGTGCTTTTTTGCAAACTCCAAGCGGGCTTTCATGTGTCTTTCACTGAGGAGAGGCTTCCGTCTGGCCACGTCTGGCACTGAGGAGAGGCACGATTTTACGTGATGCTGACTTTTGACTTTTTGACCAAATTATTAATTTATCTTCTCCATATTCTCATAATATAGCTTTGTTGAAAATATGATGACAAAACTGAAACCGTAAATTTAAATTTCAGGTCAATTGGATGAAAATTGATGATTTCATGTGACGTTGACCTTTTGACAAAATTATTAATTTGCGTTTTTTTTTTTTTTTTGTATACAACATCGAGGCTCGTGAAAGAGCGAAAATTTATCACACAGAAAGACAAACCGACACATAAAACATATAACATATAGCTTCATCGCGGGAGATTCCAATGATTCTGAAAGCTTTGGTTTCAACAGCGTGAAGCCGAGCTAGGTGTGAGGCAGGAGCACCGGCCCAGAGGGGAGAACAGTATTCCATTGAGATGCGGATGAAAGCCTTGTATGTGGTGAGGAGCTCAGGTGTGCCAAGGAAGGACTTCGCACGATGGAGGATGCCCAGTCGGCGACTGGCTTTGGAGGCCAGCTTGGAAATGTGGTTTTCCAAAGAAAGATCATGGCAGATAGTGAGACCCAAAAGCTTGAGCGACAGAACTTCTTGGAGAGGATTGTTGAGAAAGTAGATGGGAGGGTTGTCCAGTCGATCTTTTCGGAGAGACATAGTCAGAGTGTGAGATCTGTCAGGATTGAAAGACATGTTCCACTTGTTTGACCAGGCTGTGATTTTGTCCAGGTCTTCAGAGAGTGAGGAGGCTGCAGACTGCTGATCTGAGGGAAGAGGAATGGAGCGGCAGAGAGTGGAGTCATCAGCAAAGAGATAGAGAGGATTTTCCATAGAGTCTGAGAGATCATTGATAAAGACCAGAAAAAGCACAGGGCCCAGAACACTGCCTTGGGGAACTCCAGCCTGAACAGGAAGGGGAAAATAAATATATATATATAACCTGAACAGGAAGGGGAGATGAGAGAAATCCATTCAGGGCCACACGTTGACTACGACCAGAGAGGAAGTCCGCAAGCCATGCATGGAGATTTCCATGGATACCATAGGAGGAGAGTTTGGTGAGCAGAGCTGGGTGCCAGACCGTATCGAAGGCACGTGATATGTCAAGGGAGACAGCTCTGATTTCCTGTTTGGCATTGAGGACCTCCATCCATTGTTGAGACAGCAGAAGCAGCATGTCCAGAGTAGTAGCCTAGTCAAAAAATCTGAAAATGTGCCTTTATAGAATGATTGAGGCATTTTTGAGTAAAAGCAAACAAACCACTTTTTCTGGGGTAGTTTTTCATGCTGAATATGAATCTGTTGTTTGCCAAGCCCAAAAATGCGTAATTAGGTCACTAATCAAGGTCAAAAGTCAATGAGTGCAAAATTCAATTTTTTTGAAAAAATGCTTTATTTTACATCCCCTATCTGTACATTTCAATTATTTTACAATATTTTGTCTAGTAAGGTTGCTAAAGCTTTTCAAAATCTTATTTTTAAAGGAAAACGTGAGGACACATCTATGCTCATTTGCCTTTATCTCTGTAAGGGGCGACAATTAGTTTTTGCGTAATTTGCTTGCAGTTTAACCTCTAAATGCACAATGGGGCAGAGTTTTTATGCTCCTATTGATGGTCTAGAGATAGATTTTATAAAGACAGAATCTAAATGTCACCGGTAAACAACATAGGTCAAAGGTCAATGAGTGTGAAAGTCTTGCAATGACGTAACAGTTACTTGCACTTGAAACCATCCCTTTCACTCAACAGTGAAAGTGGCTTCATCTTTCTGACCCCAATGCATTTTAGTAGGGGAGCTCCCAATAGAGTTCGTGACCATTTTCCCGTGATCAAGGTTTGAAGGTTGATTTTGAAAGATAAAAATATATATAAAAAAATAAGCTTGGGTATCTTTTTTTAAAATGCGGGCTAACTCGGCCAGAGGACAAAATCCAAGATGTCCGCCAAAACCGCGAAATCGGGCATATTTCCGCCTACGTGAATGCTACATATACATATTGGGTGTCCATATGTGGGTTTTTCTGGGCCCAGATCTTGCATCTTACATCAGTCAAGTGATATTGTGACTTAAAATGATATTAAATGATTAATGTTGACCAAAATCCAAGATGGCCGCTGCAAAAAACCATGTATTGTATATGTTCATAATTGTGCATACCATAGATTCATCGCTGGCGTCTAAATACAGTTTTACATGACTAGTGTTTTCATTTATAACCTTACTGTTACTATGAATGACTTTTTGAGCAGGTAACGAACCAAGATGGCTGCCTCTCGCCCGTTAGATAAGCAGTTATGGCTACTGTACATTGTATCTATTGCAACGTCTTTTATTTGACACAATGTTCAAGGTTTTCATTTGCAATCAGTAAGAAAGAATTTATCTTTCTCTATTTTGTTTTATTATATTTACAGTGACATGACATTACATTTACAAGCAGTGATACACATTGCACAAGTAGCATATACGGTAGGGTTGAAAATGACAATAGTTGTTATAACAGTTTGTTTGTGTTGGATAGATTGAAATTGTTATTCACTGTCCGAATCGTCCGTCTCGGACCCAGACTCGACTGGATCATCCATAGTTGGGCTGCTTTCCAAAGCCTGAGTTAGTTTTTCTGGGAGTGCTGGGTGAATGTACCTCAATGGAAGACACATGCCTTCCTCGAGATGCCAGCCATGAGATAAAGGAGACGGTGGCGCATCAGGTTTTTCGTAGTTGAGCAACACGTAGGTTTGATAGTTCACTCTCTTGACTTTCAAATCGTGGGATTCTTTGTCTGGTGGAAGCCGCAGTATTGATTTCCTTTTCATTTGTCGCCACTTCCTGGCCCGAGCATCACACAGAGTGGTACTTTGTTTGTCCTTGTATATGTACCGTATGGTGTACAGCGTCATATGATCAAGCACCTGCTGAGGGACCGGTAGGTGTTTCCCTACTTCACTGAGGAACGCTCTAGCTTCAGGTGAAGTGGATGATATGTCGAAGATGGTTTTCTTCCCATGTCCAAAGAATGCTGCTGTTGTGTCTGAGCCGCTGTGGACGTGAAGAGGAACTATGATATCTGCTATTTCCTTCGGGCAGAAAGCTGTACAATCTATGAACTGCTTTTTGTACTTCATTGCGAGCACCCCTTCAGTTCTATGAGCAACATACGATGCCAATACAAGCACGTCCGTATCTTCTGCGTCGATGATAACAGGTGTTTCTATTCCAGCTTTACGTATTTGTGAGTAGATGAAGAACATGCATGTGTCTGCTTCTAACTGTTCACACTAGAAGTCTATAACAGGCAAACCTGTCGATAGATTGACACATGTGGGCCCAACGCAGTAGACAAATTCAGTGTTAGAATAGTTTCGGTACAACATGCTGAACTCGTTTCTGAGAAAGATCTGTAGGTGCTGCTTGTTTGTTGCATTGTGGAAGAAGTCTTGAAATCCTTTGGCAGATGGGAATTTGTCCGACTGCTTGAAAAATACATTCTTGGAGCCATCTGAAAATCCAGAAGTGCTTTTTCGAAGCTTGCGTTCGCTATCCTTGACGGTCAGGGAAACATCATATCTGTCATTGACAAACACAACTTGTGATGCATATTTATGTCTGCTCATAATGACGGCGAACACCTTCGATGCGTAGTCTCCCCAGGTGTAGGAAATTCCATCAGCCTTTTCCCTGTCTTCTACCGATGGCGTAGACAAACGCCATATAAATCCCATGTCCAGGATCGCCGTGTACTTGTCTGGTGTTGGTTCCAACGCATGTAGCTTGAATTTTTCTACCAACTTAGATTTTTGCACTTTTTTCATGGTGCCGTTGATATTGAATATTGGCAGACATTCATCTGTGACTCGGTACGACATTATCTCTGACAAGGTGAAATTTTCGGTGTCATTTTCAGCAAGTGAGACAACTGCTGCCATCGCTCTGTTCTCCATTGCGTCTGACTTCATGATGCGCTCGCCAGTCTTGACTGAAGGTGGGTTGCTGAAGTTCCGTCTCAAATTCCTGTGAATGGTTGCATGGAAAGGTTTGTTGCTGCTGAACATTCTGTCTTCACAGAATGCCTTCAAGCATTTCTTGCCATCGGTGTGGACCGATTCAAAATCTTGAATGAGGTCATCAGAAGCTACCATTCCAGACTGTAGTGACTTCAAGACCTTGTTTTCTTCATTGAAAGGGTCACAGCCGAATTCAGTGATGCAGTTGTTAATATCTTGTACAGCTTGTTCGTCTTCCTTCATGCGAGTGGGAGCATTTTCACTGTGATGTCGTTTTGATTCTGATGTGCTGGCAAGATCATGCAGTGAGGATCGGACTCTATTAACATTGTTAGCATTTCGGGAATGTGACAGCAGCATCTTTTCGTTCTTCAAAATTTTGAGCCAGCCAGCTTTCATCTTTGAACCCTTGTTCATTGTCATCTCGATCCAGAGATCCAATGGCAAACATGAGTAAGGCTTTCCCGACATGGATTGAGCAAATAAGCCATCTCGCATGTATTGTGCTACATCCTCTGGGAGGGATTCCATTTCCAGCCAATACTCAACCAACCACCGTCCATATTTATCGTTGTCATAAATCTGGATCCATGGTAGCATTAAACGTAATGTCGACTTGAATTGTTCCCAGTTCTGGATTCTCAACGCATGCAGATTCATCATCAATATTTCAGTCATCTCCATAAATGTGATCCAGTACTTTGCCATTGAACCACCAGACTCCTCAATTCTATTGAACTCATCTGCCACCAATGAAATAACCTCTTGGTTGGCTTCCAGAAGTGCATAACATTCCTGCCGTTCTTCTGCTGTTGAGGAAGGATTCCGCAGGACAGTCAAGTGAGCTTCAAGTTCATCTGAGATGCTTCCCCCATTCTGTAGTGACTGTTGTATGATTCTTCTCAGCAGAGTTTCATACATCAATCGGAGACATCGTATGCTCCTCTTGTAGTGTTTGCCCCGTAATGCCTGGTCCACAGACCCTTCTGCAATAACATCTGCCGCAACGAGGATGTCAGACAAGCCAGACCCGTGAAAACGCTTATTCATGGCAGAAATGTAAGACATGTGAATATGAAATGGGCCCATAGAAGGCAACACGACACTGAATTTATCAGGGTGTTCGTATCTCATTTGCACTATCAAGGCATACACTGGTTGATCTCCTACCAACTGGATGAAGGGCATGTTCTTTTTGCCTGCTGCATCAACCATCCGGCACATTATTTCGTGCACTACAGATTTTCCAGGAGGATTTGGAAAAGTCAAGAAGTAATACGGCTTGCTTTTGACAACATGCGGCTGAACTGTTGACTGGAAACCTGCAAATCCCCCAACTGTTTGACTGCATGGTGCAGGTGGTGTATGAGTCTCATCTAGACGTGCCATGGCATGAATGAGTCCTCGCTGCCTCTGGACTTTAGTATCTGAAGGAGTAATGTCAACACCTGTTCGCATACTTGGAGCTCCACGCTGGACAGTCTTGTAAGGATGGACTTTATGCTGATCGATGCAAAGATGCTTCATTTCTTTAGACTTGGGAATTGTTAATTCTGGGGCCGATTCCTCTGGAGCATGAACCAAAACCTATTACTTACTGTACATACCGTACATCAGACAGCATGATATGAATGATGTTAATACTTAACTGAACTTAAATATTGAACAGGACAGATCTTTATCTCTTAAAGAAAGGGACTTAACTAATATTTTAACTATTATTAGTTGAATATACTTAACTGTAATGCCTTGATCCATTGTCCACCCTGGTACTCCCTGGAAATTAATACTAACAACTACCTGTGAACAAATACCTGTGAAACTTAATCAAACCATCTTGTAGATAAGGCAGCAATCTTGGTTCGTTACCTGCTCAAAAAGTCATTCATAGTAACAATAAGGTTATAAATGAAAACACTAGTCATGTAAAACTGTATTTAGACGCCAGCGATGAATCTATGGTATGCACAATTATGAACATATACAATACATGGTTTTTTGCAGCGGCCATCTTGGATTTTGGTCAACATTAATCATTTAATATCATTTTAAGTCACAATATCACTTGACTGATGTAAGATGCAAGATCTGGGCCCAGAAAAACCCACATATGGACACCCAATATGTATATGTAGCATTCACGTAGGCGGAAATATGCCCGATTTCGCGGTTTTGGCGGACATCTTGGATTTTGTCCGCTGGCCGAGTTAGCCTGCATTTAAAAAAAAGATACCCAAGCTTATTTTTTTATATATATTTTTATCTTTCAAAATCAACCTTCAAACCTTGATCACGGGAAAATGGTCACGAACTCTATTGGGAGCTCCCCTACTATTTGCCATGTTTGTCAAATCATTTCCATTCAGACAGAGCAGGGTGTTCTTCAATAGACCCTTAATGATGAAGAATGAATCTAATAGCCTAGCATAAGCCATCTAGTTCGTACCCTAGGCATCAGGCATTAAACATTTCAGGAGTATAGGTAAGGGTCTTTTTAAGATTGTTAAAAAATGAAATATAAAATCAAATGAAAGTAAAGGAATGCATTCTTCTTTGGTGAGATACATGTACATACAAATGTGTAATGTATGCTTGACATCTCACATCATAGGCAGGCCTACATACATGTACATTTACCTAACAGTAGCAAAAAGACAGGCAGGGCATGGGCATTGACGATGAGTGCCTAATGCATCTACCACTAATGAATTAGTGATATCGGTTAGATGTTTTGTCTTGAAGAAGCTTTACTTTGTGTCTTTGAGAATAAGATTAAAACCCGGGCCAACACTGCCTGCGCTTATTCGATCATTTAAGGGCTGTTGCAGTATATCATACAACGTTGTAGTTTTCATGGTCAGAACATGCGTGCCTGGTGCTTAGTTTGGTTTCTGTTTCTCCCCTCAGGCCAACCATGGAACCTATTGCCAGCCTCAAGCGACAGCGTGAGGATGTGTCGTTTGAACTTTGTATCATTTGTCAGGGAACTGGCCAGGTCAAAGATACGATTTTCAACCAGACAAACCAGGGTATTGCTGCCATCAGAGAGGCGACCGAGCTCCGATGCAAACTTAGACACTATGAATTTCGATCAGCCGTGGACAGGCTTTCGACTCTCTTTGCAGAGCCTCCAGAAAGTCTCCCCAAACTTAAATGGCATAAGCTATGTTACTCTGCATACACACACAAGGGGAAAATAAATGCTAAGCTAGCCAAGGAACAATCGAAAAACGAAAAAGATCCTGAAAGAAAGAGTGTTTCGGCTGAAGCATGTCCGTTTTTACGCAGTAGTACTACTAAGATGAACTGGACATTGTGTATGTTCTGCCAGAACTTTGACAAGAAGCAGAAGACAAGTCGTGTCACAACCTTCAAAATGAGTAATGAAATTACGGAAAAAGCTAAATTTGTACATAACATCTTAGTCCGTACTGCAAATGAGAATGATTTAATCTCAGCTGAGGCATGTTACCATGTTAACTGTCTTAGTAAATTCTTTAGGGATGTCAAAAGGGCGGAAACTGAAAGCAAATCAGCAGACATGGCGATATCATGGTTGTGTCAAGAGCTGCGTCACTCTGCTGAGAAAGGGCACGTATTTGAACTATCTGCAGTGTTCGAGAGGTACAAAGAGTTAGCCAGTGAGTGCGACGGCACAATTCCTACATCGTATCTTAGTAGACTGGGGACTTTTAAAGAAACTTTGTCGAATTGCATTGGGGACATTTATGAATTTCTTGTGCTAAGAAATTTGGCGCCTTCAGAGAAACAAACTTTGCTTCTTCCACGACATTTCAGTCACATACCTCTTTCAGAAATGGTGTGCGGTCAGAACAGTGCAGACTATATTCCCATATTTAGACAACAGGATGATCATTTTCTGTCTTTAGTGCACGTTGCTCTGCAACTCCGCAGTGATATCATGTCACATCCTGCATTCGAAGGTTGCGATGTAAGCGAAAAAGCAGAGTTGGCAAGTGTACCACCATCTGTACTCATGTTTGTGAATATCTTGCTTGGAGGCCAAAGTAGTGTCGATGCTGAGTTTGACGAAAGTGAGATGTCTGAAACTGGTTGGGTGAAGAAGACAAGGGTCCTTAGCATTGGACAAGACATGGTCTATGGTGTATGTGGAGACAAGAAGGCACCGCCTAAACACGTTGGAATGGGTATGACGCTGCACCAGTCAACTCGATCAAAGAAATTAGTTGAGCTATTCCATAATGCTGGGCACATAATCAGCTATAACCGGGTTCTTAGGTATGACACTGCCATGGCTGAAAACACTGAAAGCGCTTGATCAAGAAACTGGGGCAGTTGTTACCAGCAACCTGGTTTCGGGACGATTTGTGCATTTTTCTGGCGACAATATTGACATCAATGACTCTACCCTAGATGGCAAAAATACATTTCACGCTACTCAGTTAGCTGCCTGGCAGAGGGGGCCATCTGCTGAAAGCGGTCTTGGAGACATCAAACCATCCAATACGTCAACGTTGGATATACCAACAGCAGTTGAAAAGATCCAACAACAGCAGTTTCCGACACCATCAAAGAAGGTCACAGAAGATGCTGAAAAGTTCATTTGCCATATCTACAAGGAACCATCTGAGAACTGTAATCAAGCCCGCATTAAACTGTTCAACAAATGCCATGCAACGGAGACCCTACCTCCATCTAGTGATGCAGCAAAGTTCCACATAGAGCGTGCAAACTACCAAAGTTTCATTTGGAGAGAGGCCAGTAATCCAATGACAGATCTGCCACCGCCGACTGATTGTGGATGGAAACTCGTTGATGACAAGTTGTCACCGGTTCTTACAACTTTACCGTCAATTCCAAAGGGATGCCGAGAACTTACTCAGTGTGGTTGCAAGAAAGGTTGCAGTTCTGATAGTTGCTCTTGTCGGAAGTGGGGGAAACAGTTCTGCACTGAGGCCTGCAAGTGCAATGCCAGTGAAACACCATGTCGAAACAGGCCAAAGTCGGGGGGGGGGGGGTCAGAGCTTACACAGTTAAGCTAATTGGCATTCCCCTGGATGGCTCCTCCTTCCAGCCAATCAGTCTGACAGACTGCAATTGATTCAGGATTAATTAAGAATACATGTGATAATGATCAACTGCCTGCACTCCAAACATGATTGCCATGAAGTGCATTTTGCGCCTTGTGCCATGTAAGTGCACTTTGCGCCTTGTGACCGTTAGCCTTAATTAAGTGGCTAATTAGTCAAATATTGACATTTAGTGTAGAAAACAATCTTGCTATTATATAGGACTCAGGTAAACCACTTCACTGATGGTATTTAAGGCAACAATTCAAGTGAATTAAAACAGTATGTCAAAAAACGAAAAGTTGCTTCATTACGGATATATTCACAAAAATCTGATTTTTTCCCTTCACAATTCCCTTTACTTTCATAATTGTGAAAAGCTGTAGTAACCTTACCAGACAAAATACTGTAAAATAATTGAAATGTACAGATAGGTGATGTAAAATAAAACATTTTTTCAAAAATTTTGAATTTTGCACTCATTGAACTTTGACCTTGATTAGTGACCTAATTACGCATTTTTGGGCTTGGCAAACAACAGATTCGTATTCAGCACGAAAAACTACCCCAGAAAAAGTGGTTTTCTTGCTTTTACTCAAAAATGCCTCATGAATTCACGTTTCCCAGAAATTTGACTAGACTATAGAGTGACCTGGTCTGAAACCAAATTGATGATCAGAGATAAAGCCATTGGAGAAGAGGAAAGATTTCATATCCGAAGCAATGATGGATTCCATGGCTTTGCTGATAATTGGGAGCAGGCTGATTGGTCTGTAGTTGGAAGGATCTGTTTTTGCACCTTTTTTGTATAAAGCGGTAATGTTTGCTGATTTCCAGGATGCTGAAAGATGACCTTGAGCAAAAGAGAGGGTGAAAAGAACAGAGAGAGGGTGAGATAGAGCAGGGGAGCAGGATTTTAGGACCCGTGGGCTGATGCCGTATGGTCCAGTTGCAGAATCAGAGTCGAGATTTGACAAAAACTCCTCTACCTTGTCAGGAGAGAAGGACACAGAGTCCAGGAGCAGTTGGGTTCGACTGGGAAAGGTGGGAACAGAGAGAGATGGGTTTGGGACACAAGATTTTGAGGCAAACACAGAGTTGAGGCATTCGGCTTTGTCACGTGCGATGTCAAGTGTGTAACCATTTGAGGTAAGGGAGAGGATGGAGGGGGAACAAACACCAGAAACGGATTTGACCAGACGCCACCAGGACTTGAAGGAATGAGACAGGTTTGAGAGTTCATTATTGAGTGTGGAGAGATACTGCTTCCTGGCCCTTCTGAGGGTAGACACACACTTGTTCCGAGCTTGGTGGAAGGAACTGAGATTGCCTTCAGTTGGATTCGCCTTCCAAGAGGCAAAGGCAAGTTGTTTCAGGGCAACTGCCTCACCACAAGATTCCGTGTACCATGGACGGGAGGAAGGGTAAGACAACTGAAGACGAGATGGGATAAATCTGTGCATGAGAGGGAGCAGTTTGCTTTGGAAGAATTCCCAGGAAGAATTGATGTCAGAGGCAGTGGAGATGGGAGACCAATCCAGATGATTGATGGCTGCTTGAAGACCGTCCCAGTCGGCCTGAATGAAATTCCAGACTCGTCGACGCTGAGGAGGCTCTCTGAGAATGGCCAGAGAGATGTGGCCAGATGGCCAGAATGGCCAGAGAATGGCGTTCTCCGTATTATCATCATAAAGCTTTGAAAATTTGAGGACAATAGCTCAAATGGTAAAAAAGTTACAGCCCGGAGACACACACACACACACACACACACCCACACACACACTATTACAAAACCCCGTCTCCTGCTGTGCAGAGGATGGCCTGATAATATTAACTATCACATAGCAATAAAGACTTAGACATCATGGAGTGATTTAAAACAAATCCAACTTATTTTTTCCAAACTTTCCCCCAAATTTTTTTTTTTGCCCAAAACACTCCTCGGCACTCACCTGTGAACCTCTGAGAGTTTGATGAAGATCCGTTTGACCATCTCTGAAAAAATGCTGACAAACACAAACAGCTCTTATTGTATAGATATATAAATACATCACACATACACCCTCTCTCCATCCTAATACTCCACGATCTCCTCATGCCATGACAAAAGGATAACACCCAAAATGCCATCTTCTCCTGCTTCCCACACCTGTGAGCATACTTCGATCAATGTTCTGTTGATGCCATCCATTATTCTGGAGATTCTGTTGAACTGGTGTGGCATTTCGATCTCTTCTCAACAGATAAGGAAATGTTCTCATCTTTGGTCCTCTATGCTGAAAACCTTCCCCACTCTTATCTATGTGAGACATTTTTACTCTATTCTGCTGATTGCTTCCTCATCCTCTGTCAGAGAAAGCCTTATCAATGTAAGTGGAGAAATGTTTTGAGGCTGTTGGCAAGCAAGCCTGTTTTTATCAGATGAAGAACTCACAATGTCATTGCAAAATATCACTCCACATCCTGAAGAACAGCTCACTTTTATGAGGAGCGGAAGCTGCAAGGCAAAATATTCCAAATATGATATGCTCTATTCTACGAAGCATTGATGTGACACCATTTTGTATTTGTTATGTGTGGAAGTTTCATATTTTATGGCAGTAATTTGACTCTTCAGCTGTAAGAGGATTGGTTCCTGCGTAGTTCCGTTTGTTATTTGCTGATCCTGTTGGTCCTGCCTATGTCCGACGGCCAACGACGTTTTGTTCAGCTGTATCTTGGACACAAGACAGTTGTTATTACCTTGAGGAGATTGTTCTTCCGATACAAATTCAATCGAGCATGTGTGGGATGATTAAAGATGCATTACGACAGCATCACGCTTATGCACTTGGCCTGGAATAATTTGGAGTGGAATGAATGGAATCTACGAGAACAGGATTTCTACCATCAAGCCATCTGCATCATTCCGAGAAACTGCTGGGCTTGTACTGTATAAGCTACTGTGGTGGACACTCTACATATTGAGCCTCAAATACAACAGGATTGTTTAATGTTTGAGAATTTCCCTGGAGTTGAATCTCTAAAGATATTCAACAACACTCATTGGTGTTATTTCTCGGAAAACACCTTGTAGTTTGCAGGAAATCGTCCAACAGGATGGTGCAAAGGTAGCACACTTGCCTTTTACCTGTCTCATCTCCATCCAAAGATAAAATATCGAATTTCTTCAAATATCGCATTGATTCACAGGTAAGATGTTGCATGACAAAGTGTGCCGTACCTTAGGTGCATGTTAAGCAGGGTGGTCCGGCTGTTAACATTAGTTGGTGGATATTAATGATTCCTTGTTTTCTTTCATGAAGAGTCGACAAGGCGTCGTTGAACGTCTGGGCTTGTCAGGCAGTTTGTGAAAGGCGTTTGCAAATAACTTTCTCTGCTGACCCCAGAAGAAGGTGGGAATAATTGGGCATTAAAGTAGTAGTAGTAGAGTAGTAGTAGTAGTAGTAGTGTAGTAGTAGTAGTAGTAGTAGTAGTAGTAGTAGTAGTAGTAGTAGTAGTAGTAGTAGTAGTAGTAGTAGTGCTTTTGTTGGAAAGGTTATCGAGATTTGCGTTCAGAGCTCATGCAAGCTCAGGCAAACATATGTTCCCAGTTTAATGTCGCTCAATTCCTCATCTCTGCAAGTCAATGGTTTGAACTACAGTAGACAAGGTAGAGCATTTTGAAGAGAAAGCACTACCAAGATAGATAAGGGGAAGGTAAAAGAACGCAAAAGAACACCAAAAAAAGAACGCCAAAGAACACCAAAAAAAGAATGCCAAATAACACATTTATACAAATAAGAGCAAAGTATCTTGTGGAGAGACCGTACAAAGTGCATCATTTATAGTCCAGGTTTCCTTAAACTTTTGAACAGTGTTACTATATTCTGCCGCCTTGTACTCAGAAATAATGCGTGAGCGTATTAAGCCCTTCAGACCTACAGAACTGTGTTCCACCACATTTCTCTCAATTTTCGCCTTCCTGGTTTTATATATTGCCATTTTCCCACAGGCTAAAATAAAGTTAACAAGGAGATCACGTGACTTGCTTAGTTTCTTTACCGGGTGCCCGATGATAAAAAGTGTTGGAGAGAAGTGAAGCCAGAAGCGCAAGAGAAGATTTTTCATCAGTAAGAACACTGGTTCAAGACGGTGGCATTGAAGGTATATGTGAAATATAGTTTCCCTCTCACCACAAGAGCAGCAATCCTCTGGGAAGTTAGTGAAATGCCGCATCATAGATCCAGAGCTCAGTGCGCCATGTAGCAACCTCCAACTTAAGTCTGCCATCATTCTTGGCGTTGGGTAGAGATAGAGTGAATCCCAACGTGGATGAACAGTCAAAAGAAGTGGAGGAATCTCATGCCAGTGAGTATCCAGTCGGGTTGCAAGAGCTATATAATGGAGCGAGTGGATCACTAGCAGGTATATATTTTTCCTTGATAGCCCACAGAACGACATTTCCACTGTGCCAGGGGTCTTACTCATATTGTTTGCAGGTATTGGCTGAGAGAGCTCGCAACATCGTGGTCGGATTTTAAAATCCATGGAGTTACCGATGGACATCTGCCCAGATCCATCACCCTCTTTGGAGTTCTCTAGATATTCCAGACAATCGGGAGGCAAGGAGCTTTTGACCTCTTCAAGTATCCTGGAGGGGATCCTGATTGTCCTCAGGCCCATTTTCGCTGCGAGTTCCTTGGGTAAAATAAGCCTTCTCTTACCATCGTTCAGAAGGTCTCTCACTGTGGATATGCTACCAGCTAAGAGGCTCCTTCTTACTGAAAAGGAAGCCAGAGTTGGGCCCTGTAGAAGAGGGTTGAGAATGAGTGGTTCTTCTAGCAGGTCCTTGCCTGGATAAGGAACTGTTCTTTGTACGTCGACTACATTCCAAGCCTGCAGAATTTCTTGATAACAAGAGGCAATGTAGCACTAGACAGGCTCTGAGATGTAATGATGAAAAGGTTCCTTTTGTACCCAAAATTGAGCACTTTGCTGAAGAAGTATGATGCCAGTGAGCACCATTGCGGTGCAGGGTTCACATGTAGGTAACGTTGTATGGTCTTCAGCCTGGATGCGTGGTAGTGGCTTCGAAGGCAGGGAAAAGACTGTCCACCTTCTGCAAAAGGCAAGCTCAGAATGCCCAGGGAAACCCAGTGTTTACCATTCCAAAAGTAGTCCAGTAGCTTCCTCTGTATCATCTTAACCAGAAACTCCTCTGGAGTGCTTATGCAAGAGGGCCTGAATACTAACTTCGGAATTATAAACTGTTTAATAAGGAGTGTTTTTCCCCTGAGAGACAGGACTTTTAGTAGTCCACTCCAGTCTCTCAACTTTGCTTCGATCTTGTCCCCTAAAGTGTTCCAGTTAATGAGTGGTGAGGACCCATGGGAAGTGGACAAGTGCACCCCCAAATATTTGAGCTCATTGCGACTCCAGGTCAATTTCTGAAAAAGTGTTGGTAACTCCTTTACCTGCATTTGTCCAATTAGAAGCCCCGAGCTTTTCCTCCAATTGATTGTAGCAGACGATGCTGCTGAATAGACCTGCTGACAATCATAAACTATTTGCATATCCCTTGCATTACTGGCAAACACGAGAACATCATCTGCATATGCAGAAAGTTTGAGGTTGACCCTGTTGTGTGGCACCACAGTGCCAGTTAGCCTTCTTCTCATCAAACAAAGGAAGGATTCGATACATAGGGAATATAACTGGCCGGACAGGGGACATCCTTGTCTTATTCCTCTCTCAAATGGAAAGGGCGCGAGCAAGAAACCGTTGACTTTAACTAGGCATTCTGCCGACATGTACAACGTCTGAATCATGCCTACAAATCTCCTCCCCAACCCAAATGTTAGCAAGGTTTCAAACAGATACTCATGGTTCATCTGGTCAAAGGCTTTCTCCTGATCCAAGGAAAGAAATCCGACTTGAGTCCGAGTCATGTCCGCATACTGTATCAGGTCTCTGACAAGGGATATTGTTACGGACCGCGGATAGGATGTTGTTTTGCCGAGCGGATGGCGCCGCGGCCCTAACAGTTACCCCGACTAACCCGATTCCTGAACGTTGGCCGAATCGCGCCACAGATATTCAATGGGGAAAAGACTAAAGCGAAAGATGTAAATAAGAAAGAAAGACCAAAGGGTAAGAAATACCAATATAATTTATTTCTATTTACACCCAAAAATAACCAAGGAAGAAGGAAGGATAATAAAATAATTTACAGAAGAAATCAGAGACACAGTGCAATGCTAGCTTACCTACAGTCTTAATTAACCCAGGACAGAACAAACAAAAGACAGACTCACGCGGGGAATGATGACAGGAATGGCAGAAGGTGGATGGCTGGAGGGGGAGGAAGGCACGGAGCTGGCTGGAGCTTGATCCCGCACGGGACGTCGGGCTGGACCTCGACGGCCGCCGATGTCACCGATCCTGTGGTGTGCGCGGCGTAACGGGTCGGAGCTGCCTGGTGGAGCCAACGCTGCTGGTGGGGGGTTGGTGTGACGGGTTCTCTCTCCTTCTCTCACAAGCTCCAGGACTCTTTCTCTCTCTTTCTTAGTCCAACCCAGTCCAACAACTTCCTCTCTTGCTTAGTCCAACTACTTCAAGGCCTTTCTGTGTTCTGATCTCCTCCCTCCTCGACTCTCTCTGGGGGCCTCTGCCTTGGGTTATATAAGCCCCACCCTTGACCCTTTTGCGAACCTCCCCCAAACATTCTCTCTCCGCCCTCTCAAGCCAACCCCTCGTTCTGGGTTGGTCGGCAAGGGCTGGTTCACTCCTCCCCTCTATGACGAGGTGCAGACACGCCCTTCTTCCCCGACCTTGCCTCGTGGCCAATGGTGGCTTTGGGGGCGATTCGCGCTAGCCCCAGCCAAAGGGCAGCAATGGCAATGAAGAAAACCGCCCAAAATGCAGTTGGCAATTGCAGCAAAGTGGACGGCAGATGAAATGCAGCAGAGTGGCTAAACCTGGCACTTGGAAGATGCCATGTCGGAGGGATGTACTTTATTTAATGCAGTGCAATGGAGTGTCAAATTAATGGAAGGCAAATCCTTCTCCGAATACACATAATAAGGATATAACTACTGAACATGGATATATGGTGTCCTTCGTGTATGCTTTATGGAATTAACTACGGGAACGCCCTTTGATCTTTATACAACAACAATTGCAGGAAGGAGGGTGACATTTTTACAACTATTTACACAACAACAACAAAAAAAAACCATTCTCATATCCATGCCTACAAATCTCCTCCCCAACCCAAATGTTAGCAAGGTTTCAAACAGATACTCATGGTTCATCTGGTCAAAGGCTTTCTCCTGATCCAAGGAAAGAAATCCGACTTGAGTCCGAGTCATGTCCGCATACTGTATCAGGTCTCTGACAAGGGATATGTTGTCATGTATTGTCCTGCCTGGAATGGCACAAGATTGGTCCGGGCTGACTAATTTTGTCAGGACTGGTCCGAGACGGAGTGACAACATTTTAGCCATGACCTTATAATCCACACACAGCAGAGACACAGGGCGGTAATTCTTCAAGTTTCTCAAGTCACCCTCCTTGGGAATCAAGACCAGAATCGCTCGATGCCAAGAAAGGGGCATTATACCTGTATCACATGCTTCCTGAGCTACGCTTAGGTAATCAGGTCCAACCAAGTCCCATACTTTTGTGTAGAATTCACATGATAAGCCATCCATGCCAGGGGATTTATCTCTTGATAGGCTGTGCAGGGCGGTTTTCAATTCTTCCAGAGATAATGGAGTCTCCAGCTGCTCCCGGTCTTCTACAGAGGCTTCAGGAAGACTACTCCACAAAGTGCCACCTGCACCTGCATCTGTGCTCTTACACGAATACAGCTGAGCATAAAAGGCTCTAATTCGTTTTTGAACACCCTCAGAGCCATTGAGCAAGAGACCATCTTCTGCGAGAACACTCGCTATAGTCCTGAATTGACCTTTACGTTTTTCCACTCCTTTGAGATAATTCAGGACATATTCATCCTCAGAAATAAACTGCAAACGAGAGCGCACATACGCCCCTCGTGCCTTCACCTGACTACATGCTTTAAGGGTGCTCTTTTTTTCTTGGTATGCCTGCAGTTCAGTAGAGGTCAGTGTGGCCAGGTGCTTCTCAAGGTGCAGCAGTTCCTCTTCCAGTCTTTTGATCCCTACCCCAAGTGTTTTGCTCGATCCATGCGAGTATTCCTGACACAGCAATTTCAATCGTACCTTGCCTACATCCCACCAGAATCCAAGTGAGCAAAAATCTCCGTTTTTATTCCTCCAGGCTTGCCAAAAATTCAAAAAGATTGACAAAAGGCTTCATCCTGACTTAAAGCATTGTTCAGGTGCCACAAGCCAGGGCCTCGCCTTGTTTCCGCACGGGAAAACTTATTCCAGGCCAAGTTGTGATCTGTGAAATGGGCAACTTTTATGCCAGAGTCACTGACACTCTTACACCAACGGTGAGACACGTAAATTCTATCGAGCCGGGATTGTGATATATGACCACCTCTGATACTCGAATACGTGAATGTTCTGTCTGTGGGGTGTTGTATGTGCCAAGTATCCCTCAAGTTTAACAGTGTTATGGTTTGTTGTAATATTCTTACAGAGGGATTATGCGGCTCCTGACCTATTCGATCAAGGGAGGGGTTTAGAGTGCAATTAAAGTCTCCTCCAAGAATTACACACTCTTCACCAGGCAAGGTGAGCATGAATCTCTGCAACCGGTTGAAGAAAATCCCCCTTGCAACTCCTACACAAGGTGCATAAATGTTGACGAAATTGACAACAAATTCTTCAAACTTTGCTTTTATATGTAGCAACCGCCCCACACTGGCTTCCTTTACGACAAGTATTTCAGGTTTCCTCTTTGGTGAAAAGAGGGTAGCCACTCCACAAGATGTGTCCGTTAGGTGACTGAAAAAGGCCAAGCCTTCCCATTGGTTTTCCCATCGGGATGCAGCCTCTGGGGTCGTGTGGGTTTCCTGCAGAAAGGTTACTTCAAGTTTTTCCTTCACACAGAATGACAATACCTGGTGCACACGGAATGCATCCTTACAGCCATTGACATTCAATGATCCTATTCGTAAGTTTGATGTCATTATTGTATTGAGAGTTTTGTTTCTGTGAAATTCATCCTCCTAAACTAATTTATATTCAGGCCCATAACTCAACAGCTTTGCTAGAAACTTCCTGACTTGGGCTTGTTCGGCCGAGCCTGAAGTCCTTGTTTTATGTCCCTCTCTCCTTAGCACATACAAGGAATGCACTAGCAAGTCATAATCTTTCCACCGTTTCAGCGCATTTTCCACTTTCTTCCTGCTATGCAAGCTTTACTCGAGTATTTCCTGGCTGGGAATGCAGGAATGGCGTCCTGCAGGTAGGTCTGTCTCTAAACCAGTCAGTGACCCTTGATAGTCTTCCCCATCACCAATAGTTTCCTCATCATCGCTGTCTGGAGGTTCAAGATCCTTCTCCTTTGGTGTACTTGTACAATGTGTCAAGTCTTCTGCCATGTCGTCTCTCAAGGCTGACTTGGCATAATCTTCTGGCGCAGAGGAACGCTCCTTTGGCTCTGATGCGGCGGACGTTGCTTCACCTGTGGGAATGGATGCCTCCTCCTCAGTTGGTATAGGAGATCCAACCTTTTGGGGTGGTAAAATAGAGATGTGCTCAACTATTCCCCTTTCTGCGCCAACAGTGAGTGAAGTGACATCACCTGAGATGTCGGTCAGTGCCAGCAACTTTATTGATGCTTGTGTGTCTGGTTCCCTCTCTCTGTCTGTCCCACCGATGAATGCTACTTCAGAATCCTTTGAAACTTCGGTGTTAATCCTTCGGTTCAGAACTGCTCTTGTAGATGTTTCAATCCCTGGTTTATTTTGAAGCTTCGTTGCAGTTGTTATTATTGGATGCATTTTCTCAGGAACCAACATCACAGTATCGTTTGGCCCTGTCAAGTCAGATACCTCTAGGTTGTTTATCTTTACCATGCTGGGTTTACTACCTGACGGTCTCCCTTCCTGTTCATTCTCCAAACTGCCTTTGGGTGGATCTGAGAGAGAAGACTCTCCATATCCTGTCGTTTGATGAATAGTTTCCTCTTCTTCTTCTTCCATTTCTTCAGATTATAATATATAATATATACAGTGCATTCAGAAAGTACACTACTCACAATAAGTTAGGGATATTGGCAGGTTCTTCGGTGTGGATGATTTTGTGTTTTAATTATGTTGAAAACGTTGTTGGTCCTACTTCTATGGTTATTAATGAGTGTGAAAAACACAGCATTCTTGATTTAAATACCATAACCCTAACCCCTATAAAAAAAATCAACTCACTCCCACAATATCCCTAACTTATTGTGAGTAGTGTATTCAGACCCCTTCACTTTTTTCACATTTTGTTATGTTGCGGCCTTATGATGAAATCGTTTAAATTCATTTTTTCCCTCATCAATCCACACTCAATACGCCATAACGACAAAGAGAAAACAGGATTTTAGAAAGTTTTGCAAATTTATTAAAAAGGAAAAACTGAAATATCACATTGACATAAGTATTCATACCCTTTGCTATGACACTTGAAATTTAGCTCAGGTGCCTCCCATTTCTCTTGATCATCTTTGAGATGTTTCTCCACCTTGATTGGAGTCCACCTGTGGTGAATTCAATTGATTGGACATGATTTGGAAAGGCACACACCTGTCTATATAAGGTCTCACAGCTGACAATGCATATTCGAGCAAAAACCAAGCCATGAGGTCGAAGGAACTGCCTGCAGAGCTCAGAGACAGGATTGTGTCGAGGCACAGATCTGGGGAAGCCAACAAAAAAAATCTCTGCTGCATTGAAGGTTCCCAAGAGCACAGTGGCGTACATAATTCTTAAACGGAAGAGGTTTGGAACAACCAGGACTCTTCCTAGAGCTGGCCGCCCGGCCAACCTGAGCAATCGGGGGAGAAGGGCCTTGGTAAGAGAGGTGACCAAGAACCCGATGGTCACTCTGGCTGAGCTCCAGAGATCCTGTGTGGAGATGGGAGAAACTTCCAGAAGGACAACCATCACTGCAACACTCCACCGATCTGGGCTTTATGGCAGAGTGGCCAGACGGAATCCAAACAGTTCAATCTCGGTTTCATCAGACCACATAATCTTGTTTCTCACAGTCTGAGAGTCCTTTAGGTGCTTTTTTGCAAACTCCAAGCGGGCTTTCATGTGTCTTTCACTGAGGAGAGGCTTCTGTCTGTCCACGTCTGGCACTGAGGAGAGGCACGATTTTACGTGATGCTGACTTTTGACTTTTTGACCAAATTATTAATTTATCTTCTCCATATTCTCATCATAAAGCTTTGTTGAAAATATGATGACAAAACTGAAACCGTAAATTTAAATTTCAGGTCAATTGGATGAAAATTGATGATTTCATGTGACGTTGACCTTTTGACAAAATTATTAATTTGCGTTTTTTTTTTTGTTTTGTATACAACAGCGAGGCTCGTGAAAGAGCGAAAATTTATCACACAGAAAGACAAACCGACACATAAAACATATAACATCGGGAGCGGTAGACAAGATGGGGAGAGAGGGGGAAGGACACAAACACAACATTTGAGAGCAGGGACCGGGAGACATCGAGACATCGAGAGATCTGTGGGAGGGAGAGGGCTTTGGGGGGGGGGGGGGGGAGGCATGGGATTGAAGGGAGTGTGGGAGTTTGTTCCAGAGACGGGAGAAAAGAGGACTGAAAGAGTGAAGGTGAGCAGAGAGCCGAGATTTCGGTAGTTTAACCATCAGAGGGTTGCTGGCAGATCTTGTGGGACCTGGAGGAATATTTGGGGGACAGAGCACAGAGAGAGCTGGGGGAGCAAGGCCGGAGAGGAGTCGGTAGAAGACAGAAAGACCACCTACCTGCCTGCGGTGAGTGAGTGAAAGGCCCTAACAGATAGCTTCATCGTGGGAGATTCCAATGATTCTGAAAGCTTTGGTTTCAACAGCGTGAAGCCGAGCTAGGTGTGAGGCAGGAGCACCGGCCCAGAGGGGAGAACAGTATTCCATTGAGCTGTGGATGAAAGCCTTGTATGTGGTGAGGAGCTCAGGTGTGCCAAGAAAGGACTTCGCACGATGGAGGATGCCCAGTCGGCGACTGGCTTTGGAGGCCAGCTTGGAAATGTGGTTTTCCAAAGAAAGATCATGGCAGATAGTGAGACCCAAAAGCTTGAGCGACAGAACTTCTTGGAGAGGATTGTTGAGAAAGTAGATGGGAGGGTTGTCCAGTCGATCTTTTCGGAGAGACATAGTAAGAGTGTGAGATCTGTCAGGATTGAAAGACATGTTCCACTTGTTTGACCAGGCTGTGATTTTGTCCAGGCTTCAGAGAGTGAGGAGGCTGCAGACTGCCGATCTGAGGGAAGAGGAATGGAGCGGCAGAGAGTGGAGTCATCAGCAAAGAGATAGAGAGGATTTTCCAGAGAGTCTGAGAGATCATTGATAAAGACCAGAAAAAGCACAGGGCCCAGAACACTGCCTTGGGGAACTCCAGCCTGAACAGGAAGGGGAAAATACATATTATATATAACCTGAACAGGAAGGGGAGATGAGAGAAATCCATTCAGGGCCACACGTTGACTACGACCAGAGAGGAAGTCCGCAAGCCATGCATGGAGATTTCCATGGATACCATAGGAGGAGAGTTTGGTGAGCAGAGCTGGGTGCCAGACCATATCGAAGGCACGTGATATGTCAAGGGAGACAGCTCGGATTTCCTGTTTGGCATTGAGGACCTCCATCCATTGTTGAGACAGCAGAAGCAGCATGTCCAGAGTAGAGTGACCTGGTCTGAAACCAAATTGATGATCAGAGATCAAGCCATTGGAGAAGAGGAAAGATTTCATATCCGAAGCTTTTCAAAGCTTTGAAATTCAGCTTTGAAAGGTTTGAAATTCAAAATTTCAAAAATTTGAAATTTCAAAAAAGTTTGAAATTCCCGCCGAACAAAAAACGACTCCTGCGAACAATTGACGACGCTTCCGAACCCCCGCGCATGTTTGGCGAACTTTTGGAGCCTAAAATACGAATGTTGGACTATGCCATTTTTTCGACATTCGCATCGTTCGCGTGTCCCGTGAAAACCCACCTTAAGATTCATCAAAGAACTGAACTATTTCTATCTCATTAACAATACATCGGAGTTTGTTGTCATTACAATGCATTTTATTAATTAAGAGGACGAGGGACAGGTTTCAATTGGAATGCCCGCGATAACTCGCTTACTTAGAAGTTTTATACTTCTACACTTGGAACTGAGGTGCTTGCCAATGGGGGGTGGGGGGTTGATATTAGTACTAGTCACAACTTTCAATGACTAAATAATGATCCGTATATTACCAAGATATCGTTATCTAAATGGTGTAATGGGGGTGAGGTTGTAGTGCTATAAAGGGGTCGATGGGGGTCTAATGTAATTAATGCAACTACTCACATTCTGTGCAGACAAACAGACCCAAATCAGATACCCTCTCCTCTGTCGAGAAGAAAAATTATTCCTCACAAAAAAAGATAACGCAATCAGAGAAGATATTTGAGGCTTTTCACTTTTTTTTACAGAGATTTCAAAGACTATAAACAAGAACTTGGAATAAAAAAAATACATATAATCCGGTTATATGCACCTTTATTTTTTTTGCAGCGATTCAAAGAGAATAAAGATCAACTCGGAATAAAAATATCAAAGCAAATAATCCGGTTAAATACACAAAAATTGTCAAAATGCCACTCAAAAATTCAAAATAAAAACAAAACAATTCACCACCTGCACAAGGTTTGTTCAACACCTGCACATTCATCACCTGCACAAGATGTAACCGCAGCAATCCTTGCAAAAGGGTTGTCTACTCTTTAGAAACTCATCAATTGGCTTCTCAACATAATGTTTTGCATATTTAATGTGGAGAAATGTGCAAAACCCTGAAAATAGATAACGTGCAAGAACTCTCATTGGTGATAAATGTTTTTGTGCGTAAATAAACCCGATCGCTGACGAAAAACTTTGAACAAAGAACACTTTGGTGTTTTGGTGTACAAGTTGTTGATCTCCGATTGTGGCCAGTTCATAAATACACAGCGATACAGCAATACCGGTACTGCACATTGGTTTATAGTTTTGATTTTTTTCATTGGAGAGAGCGATGACTTCAGAATTAGTCTAACACTCCATAGGTACTCTTTGCTTCTCCCGTTGCTTGTTATCTCCATATGCATGTGTCATGGATTCCCTAATCCCTTCGGTTCTGGAATAAGCACCTCAACTCAGACACTGTGCAAGGTTTATTGAGGGATAAGGATAACATGCATGGTAGATATATGGGTGCACAAGCTAGTAGCACCTTTTGGTCTTCACACAGCCAGCCACCAACAACATCTCAAGGAATCACAATTTGTATTCTGCTTCATATACTTTTCTTCAAAGGACAAGGCACTCAAAACATTTCCCCAGTTTCAAAGATTGTAGCAAGGAGAAAGGCTCAGCAGGCGGGGAGCTGCTCATAAAAAAAGAATGTTGATGCAAGGGCAAACAAAGATTTTGTCAACAGCTTCCCAAAACCAGACAGTCAGACGCTAGGGAGGCAAATGGGTCATATTGCCCCCAATTAGCCTGAGTTTCGAATGAAATCCCTTACACATGTTTCAGAAGGTGCAACCCAGGTCTCAAAGTATCCACCTTCGTGTTTGTGCGATTGTGTGCGTGTCCAAAATGCATGTATAGGTGTGTATGTTTGTGTTGTTGGCTGCTATCTCCACATGTGGGTGAGTTTCTCCTGTGCGGTGTCTTCTCCCCCATGTGAATTAGTTTGTGTTTATTTAAATTTGATAACTGATTAAAAACCTTCAAACACACAGCACACTTGTATGGGTTGTCCCCAATGTGAATGTGTCTGTGTTGATTTAAGGCTACTGGACGACTAAAAACCTGAGAACACACAGAACACTTCTACGGTTTCTCCCCCGTGTGAATTAGTTTGTGTTTATTTAAGCTTGATGAATGACGAAAAACCTTTGAACACACAGCACACTTGTATGGCTTCTCCCCCGTGTGAATTAGTTTGTGTGTATTTAAATTTGATAAATGATTAAAAACCTTCGAACACACAGCACACTTGTATGGCTTCTCCCCTGTGTGAATTCGGTTGTGGATATTTAAGCTTGATGAATGACGAAAAACCTTTGAACACATAGCACACTTGTATGGCCTCTCCACCGTGTGAATTAGGTTGTGGCTATTTAAGCTTGATGAATGACGAAAAACCTTTGAACACATAGCACACTTGTATGGCTTCTCCACCGTGTGAATTAGGTTGTGGCTATTTAAGCTTGATGAATGACGAAAAACCTTTGAACACACAGCACACTTGTATGGCTTCTCCCCCGTGTGAATTAGGTTGTGGCGATTTAAGCTTGATGAATGACGAAAATATTCAGAACACACAGCACACTTGTATGGCTTCCCCCCAATGTGAATGTGTCTGTGTTTATTTAAGGCTACTGGACGACTAAAAACCTGAGAACACACGGAACACTTGTACGGCTTCTCCCCTGTGTGAATTAGGTTGTGTCTATTTAAGTTTGATAACTGATTAAAAACCTTTGAACACACATAACACTTGTACAACTTCCCTCGTTGGTTGTTATCTTCATTCGCGGGTTTCAGCAGGTGCAACGCAGTCCTCCCACAACTTGATGTGTCCATCTCCATTTGATCCTTTTGACTTGATGCTGATAACCACAAAATCTTTACAACGCTTGTGCTGATTCTTCACAAATTTTGTCTCAATGTGGACGAGTGTGCAAAATCCTCAGGACACAATGAGCATGTGTTCAACTTCTCCCGAGTTTGTCCTTTGTGATGTTGAAATAAAACTGAAAAAGGAAAAACGAGAGAGAGAAAAAGAGAGAGAAAGAGAGAGAAAGAGAGAAAGAGAGAGAGAGGACAATTAGCATATTAAAAATCATTTACAAAACCCTTTTTAATGAGCGATCACTCAAATTTCACCACCTCCCTACACCATAACAATGATACGTAACACGCCGTGAATAACTTTTGAAAAATATATTCCATTCACGAAACCTCCGTGGAGTTGATTATTTCCCTGGTGATGATTAAAGGGCATTTACCAATCAATTATTCCCAAACAGAGGCACCAAGACTTGCTCATAGAGCTTGAAGTTGTTGTCACGTAGCGTGCTTGACCGAGTCTTCATCGTGCCTAATTAGTCTGCGAATAAAGATAGGCCGAGGTGCTTGTCTCTTCACACCCTCTTCAACCTTTTGGAAGATTAGACACTCCGGAATAGTGCAGATATACAAAAAGATATAGATGTACATCTCCTGAATGCTGTTATGCATTCCAGAGGGGCATTACATGACAGCTAAATATGACGGATATCAATCTATTCCAATTAAAATAAATAACTCAATGCGATCATTAAACACAAGGCATGTTAATTTTCTGTGCTCAATTTTGAGAAAGGGATAATATTGGCTCTTTTAGAAACAGAAAGAGACAATATTGTCTTTTACAATATGTCGTCACTCGGAGGCAAAAGGTCAGAAACGTTCTCTTCTCTTCGAATCAGAGCTTGCAGGATCATGCGGCAGAATTTGCCAGGCACCACAAATAAGTCATGTTGCACTCCAGCTTAAATAATGGTTTTGCAAGTGCACCACAAGATAATATGTTACAGGATTTAGATAAAAGCAACAAAATGGTACCGTGAAAGGTTGGATCCTGTCTTTACAGACTACTGAGCGCGATGAGGAAGGGTGCAGTATGCATCCTTCTGGTAGATTATGGAACTACCCATACTCTTCCTGGAGCTGGCCGTCCGACCAAACTGAGCAACTGGGCAAGAAGGACCTTTATCAGGGAATGGGCGAAACCCCCAAATCCTGATGTGCAGAGCTGATAGAGAAATACCCAAGAAGACACAAACCTGTAATCGCTGCCATTGGAGTGTCTACAAATTATTGACGCAGGGGGTTGAATACCGTTACGTTTGTGGGGGTAGGTGATGAATTGCCATAATGGAGTTAGGATCGTATAGGTTTTACTAGGAGCAATGAAGCATGGAGGCGAAGAAGAAGAACCTTGATCTCATAAGTAGGGAACCTGTCAGGTGAAGAGTGTTTGCATGTCTCCATAAGGGGCGTGGTTCTTGTGTTAACTAGACAGGGCTTAAGATTAATTCCCCAGTGTGGAATTGACCCTTGTGATTTTTCACGTTTTTTTTTTTTTTTTTTACATTCATTCAGCCGGCCGTGCAATGGGCTCCATTAGTCACAACACCGACAAGCTGACGGAACCCAGCACATTGGCCGATTGGGCTTAGCCCACGCAACAACCACAGACGTAATCCCTCTCACTCTCCCCCTCTGTCTGGTGCTGGCATCGTGACGGTCGGTCACGTTTTTCGTGTGCACCGTGGAGGGAACATTCGGAGCTTTATTGAGCCTATACCACGTTGGGGGCAGGGGGGGGGGGAGGTGTTGTTAGACTCGGTGCTTCTCGAAAACCAGAAAAGAACAAAAAACAGAAAATTGTCTGAGCAGGTCAGACACAAGATTGTAGCCAAGCATGGGCAATCTGAAGGCTACAAGTCCATCTCCAGAGACCTTGATGTTCCTGTGTCCACCGTACACAATGTTATCAGGAATAGAGTAGCCAACCTCCCTGGACGTGACCGCAAGAGAAAACCTGATCGAAGATTGCAGTGAAGGATTGTTTCAATGTTGGAGAAAGCACCTATATCAACTGCCAAACAGATTCAAACTGACCTTCAGACACAAGGTACGACAGTGTCAACTCACACCATTCGTCACCAACTCAATGAATGGAGACCCATGAAGACCCCACTGCTGCTGAGAGATTGACATAAGAAAGCCTGACTGGAGTTTTCCAAAACGAACCTGAACAAGCCTAAATCCTTCTGGGAGAATGTCATGTGGACAGATGAGATCAAATTAGAGCTTTGTGGTAAAGCACATCATCTCTATGTTAACAGAAAACAAAATGAAGCTTTCAAAGAAAACAACACCTTCCCTGCAGTCAAACATGGAGGACGTTCAGTGATGTTTTGGGGTTGCTGTGCTGCCTCTGGCACTGGGTGCCTTGAATGTGTGCATGGCATCATGAAATCAGGAGATTACCAAGGCATTTTGGAGCACAATGTTCATCCCATTGTCAGAAAGCTGGGTCTCCAACGAAGGTCATGGGTCTTGCAGCAGGACTATGCCCCCAAAAATACTTCAAGCAGCACCCAGGAATGGTTCAAGACAAAACGCTGGATTGTTTGTTCTCAAGTGGCCAGCAATGAGTCCGGATCTAAATCCCATTGAACACCTGTGGGGAAATCTGAAAACAGCAGTTGGGAGAAGACACCCTTCAAATCTGGGAGAACTGGAGCAGTTTGCACAAGAATAGTGGGACAAACTGCCAGTAGAGAGGTGTAGGAAGTGCTTGACTGCAGTTATTTTGTCCAAAGGCTGTGCTAAAATTTCTATTTTCTGATTTAAAGCGACAGATTAAGTTCTGAATCAAAAACAAATGTTCTGTAATATTAACAGTTAAATAAATAATAGTGGAGACCAAATAGTTTCGTCAATTTCAACATATTTTTCGAGAAAACTGTGAGTTATTTGAAAAAAAGTGCAAGGGTGCCAATATTTTTGAACACGAGTGGACCATTATATTCAAGAAAGAATATCGCACAGATCACTGACAAAGAAAGAGCAAGCAAAGGCCTATTATATTATTCATGTGATCATCTGTGAAAAAAATGCCTCCATAAACAGAAAATAAAAGATAAAAGAAACACAGATGCCTTCCATGTTGATCGATGTCAAGGTATACATTCTTTGCCCAAAGTAATTGGCACTTACCACCATGGTGTGGAACTTTCTGGATGTCAAAGCAAACGCCTCACCAACTGCTCGCACCTATACGGTTTTCCCACCTGGAAAACATGCAATTCACCAGATGATGCATCATGTCATGCAAAGCGTTAACCTAATGAAAATGTAACGGTTTAAAAAAAATAGGATTCTTTATGAAATGGCCTTCCTTTAAAATCTCATGCACAATCATACAGGTTATATGATCAAATATTAACATGCATTATCAAAACTGCATTTTGTACGTACTTTACTTCGAATGACAAAGCAAATCTGTAATTGTGTTGAAAAAGTAAACTGACTTTACAACAAATCTTGCTTGATATCCATTACCAAGGAACCTCCTGGAAATCTCGTGTTAATGAAGGAAAAAAAGACTCGTCTCTCGAAAGCGTTTGTACTGAGACAGAGTTTCCTCATCCGCGTTTGTATTGTCTAATTTAATTTAAACTAGGGCGTGCCCGTACGTGGGTGCAAAAAAACATGCGTGCAAACAACAACAACAAACAAAAACTTTGAAACCACGTGGCAGTAACGACCACAGAACCCCCCCCCTCTATTTACATGAAATGGTTTGGTCCATTCGCAACGACCACAGAACCCCCCCCCCCTCTATTTACATGAAATGGTTTGGTCCATTCGCAAAGCCAAAGCGAACGGCGAACGGCTAAATCGCCATAGCTCGGTAACTACTTCTCCGATTAATATGAAACCTTGAAAAGGCACATCCTCAGGTCCCCAGCAATATATCTGGCAAGTTTCAATTAGATCGGACCCGTGGTTGTCGAGAAACAGCGGTCACAGACAAACACACACACACACACACAGACACACACACACACACACAGACACACACACACACAGAGATTACTGGAATTATAGATAGTGTAGAAGAATTCGTAGCTGTGAGACTCACAGGACTCCAATGACCGGACACAGGTTTACAAAAGGTCATGACTTTATTATTAACTGGTTATTCACTTTCATATGTTGCAGTGTGATCCAAATAATATCGTTTAACATAATGGACCAGTTTAACTCTATCCGCATGGTCCTTCTTGTTCGGCTGCAGCGCCGAACTTGTGGTACGCGTTCATTCCGTCGTGCAGGGCTTCGTGGCGAGTCCTCTTTCGTTCCGTCGGGCAGGGGTTATCGTGGCGAGTGCTCCTGAATCAAAGTCTGTTCTGGTTTATATCGGCACGCTTGAGTTAATCCTCTGTCCGCTGAAATCGTAATCCCTTCTCCGCTGCTTCTAATCCGTTACTCGATCGCCTTACTGGAGCCGGTTCGCCCCCCCCCCCCCTGCTGGGAGTTGCATTTGCCTCACAATAGGAGGGTGCTCTAGCCTGGGGCTGTGACCAGGTGAACAAGAGATTACCACGTTCGTGCAAATTCCTGACATTCATTTACGAAATCGTCTATCTGCTTCGGTTTCCAATTCCAACGATCACTATGATGTCAAGATCTCTACTTCCATATTGGTTTTGATTAATGCCATACAGTACATTTAATACCATGCCATACAGTACATTAATGCAGTACAGTACTTCCACAATTCCCTCATTTTTTTGTTTTTGTTTATATTAACCATTAATCTAAACATCAATATAAGTAAACAATCAATCACTACAAGTAAACATCAATATAAGTATACGTAAATAATCAATCACTGCAAGTAAACATCATTACAAGTATAAGTAAATAATCATAACTTTGGTAATCAAATTCCCTTGGGCATACACCGTCATCCTGCAAGAATCACAAAACATTTCGTTGGTCATGGCTCCTTCCATATTGTTCAATCTATTGCATTTGCATCACAAATATATTTTCAAAACAACACTTCACCATCACCAAGATACAACAATTTCACTTCATTTTCAAGTTTTATAAAGCATCTGCACCATCTGGCAAAAACGTTTGTCTCCACACAAATGTTGACTTTGTTTGAAAGGAAGGGCTGATCACTTGTGTTTGAATCCTGGTATGAAACATTTTCTCCTAATGTCTTCATAGCTCCTGCACTATTTCGTGTAGGATTTCGCTGTTGTGGTAACATTTCGGAGTCATAGACTGACCCTGCTCTCCTTGTAGCATTCTTGCCACTTTTTGCTGTAAACCATAGTAATTCCTGAACAAGGCCTTCACCCAGTTGTAGTCGACTTGCCTCCACCCTCATTGTGAGTGGGCAGCAAGTATTGGTGTGGCGTTGATTGGCCAGCAAGATGTGGAACAGGGATGCCGGATGCATCCACAATGATGTTGGGACCATGGTGTTCAGGTCATTCATGGTCCTTACCAGGAGCAACCAGCAGAATCGTGCACAGCTGTTGTGACAAGGGCACAGCCGTTTTTTGCAGCTCCATGCTGGTTCCCCGGACTTTGGTGAAGTAATAACATATGTCCCCGCATTTCACAGAGGTTGCAGGTAAAATGTCGTTGTCCTGCAACTTCTGATGTGGTGAATGTTCGAAGCCTTCGAACAAGAGTAAGTGATCGCCTTTCTTTCATATGTTGCAGTGTGATCCAGGCAAATGGTCACATAAATTTCCTTGGTGAAGGTAAGCATTCATCTCCTAGTTACATGGGAGAATGTCTTCATCATTCTTTGAGAAAGAGGGTGTATGCCACGGTTAACTTCATTTTTTAGCCACAAATTTTCTTTCTTTCTCGAACTTCTTCCCAATTCCGTTAGCAATCCCTCCAAAATGTGATCTCGTCTTATCTTTATGCTCAGTCACATCTGAATCTGCTTTCCGCACACACTGAATCAGATAGGGTATATCTTACCATGAAATCAGCATAATCATGTATGTCTTCCGACAGTTTCACATTCAACAATTTGTTGTTTTTCCTTAACACAAAAAGTTATATTCATTTATATGCGTCACACAAATAATATTCAATCAGGTATGTATTTTATTACTAAACTAAGAATAGCATTGTATATGATTACAATCACAAACGGGAATATCTAATTCCCAACAACAATTTTCCCAAACCAACAAATTAAGCATAATGTATTATTACCATAATTCCTCTCCACTTTTTCTTTTCCCTCTTTTTTCCTAACAGTGTGTCACTCGTGGTGATATGAGTTCACTGATATTGTAATTGACACAACTCATAACATTGTCGTTATGCCATTATCTTAATTCTACTGTTTATGTCGCCATAAAAGTCTTCCTTTTCTGGTTCCACATTTCTTTCCTCATTTGTCACTTCATGCGTTATCATCGTGTTGTTGGTTACCTTATTCAAACACACCGTCACTAAGGCTTTCAAGCAAGCCACCACTAAAACAATTGCCAATATAACTACTAAACCAACAAACAAGTCTGCTACTCCTTGTATATATTCATACCTATGACATAGTTATATGTCGATGACATTTAACATTATATACCAAACTAACAAGCTTCCTAAAAGGTAAATAAAGAAAATCCCTTAATATGTAACATAATCAGATTATTTGTCTTGCCCTGATCCCCCTATCTCCCGGGGTTGAACTCAATCCCCTGATCATGAGTGTAGTTGTGATACATTTTTCACTCATGTTGTATTTATATCAGCAGGTAATTGTATGTCATGTAGGCAAATAAATGTCACTATCCCAAGTAGGAATATCACATGTTGAAAATGTAATGTTTATCAATGCAAGGGGTGTTAAAATGTAATTCAAATGACTGTAAATCACGACTATCATTTATCTACCACTGAATGTTCTGCTGGGCTGCTAGGTGCAGCCTCATTTTCTGTGGGATCGTCCACCTTAGCCCCATGTGCTTGTTTGCAATGAGGGGCATGAATCCAACTTTCTATTTTGGGTCCATATTTTTTCTATTCTTATCAATCTCCTATGGTTTATCATTTCGTTCCAAGATACCGCCACCAAAGGTTTTAACCAAAGCTCTACCAAACTATTTCCAATTTGAACAAAAAATGCCAGTGAAACAATGATTCGAAGAATTAACTTCAAGGGGTCAATGAATTTATTCTATAGCCAGATCTAATTTTCCCATCCAATAGTTTGCCTTGCCACATGTCATATTATAACACCTTAATAAACCTTCGAAAAAATGTTTCCCATCTCAACAAATTTCCTTTTTTTTTTTTCTTCAAATAGCCATGCGTAACTTACGTATTTAACTACAATTTCCTCTCAATTTGTTTGGCCTAACTGGCCGCAAAAGTGGCTGCCAGCATGCAGTACCGTTTTTTATCTACCAAGGAAGTGTTCCACACAAGACCTCTACCAAAATGTTGTTTGTAAAAAACAAATCTGGGATTTCTGATTACATGGATGCACACTCTCAGGACATTTTCAGGCTGCTGTTAACAATCCACTACGATAACTTAATTCCTTTACCCACAATCAAATAATTAGTACAAATTGAGGATATTATCCCTATCACATTCTTTTATAGATTCATTATGTTGGATCTAATTTTTTCCCAATAATTTTCCACTGCTGTAAGGCGGAACAATAGCTCTCATAAGTCTTAGTAATATCGTACTTAATTTGCCCAGCAGCGAATAATTTATTTACTATCCTTTCTCATCTGTTAACCAGTGACTTTGTTTAAACTCCAGAACTGAAAACCCACAATAGTTCAAACCAGCAAAATTTTTTTTACTATTTTCCCATATCATCTATGCCTAAAACACATCCATACATACAGCACAATTTATATGCTGATAAAATTCAAGTTTATATATATAAAAATCCGTGAGCAGAGTACTCTGGGAAGTCAGTGTAAGACCTCTCCCAAATTTGGCTAATTTTGTACTCCCACATTTTTTGTACTCCCACATTGTGTACTCCCACATTGGAACTATCTATTTTCAGACAAGGCACACTGTCGGTGTCAACAATCTTGTAAGATTGATACACAAAAACACACACACACATGCATTATGCATATTTGTTTGCGTTGGAACCATTATTTACAGATCAGATGGGTGTCAATTTTATTTTAATTTCATAAAATTTGTCAATCAAATTAAAATGCTTATACACAAATAAACTAAAAGTCTATTCTTAGAAAACCCCTATGATGTCACATTGAAATTACCCTTTCAGTTCCCACCATAATTTATCCAAATTTGACTACACACCCATTTGCATGTCAGTCGACCACTGACCTATCAATCATGCGGAACACTAGTCCGACATTCCCACCTGATCATCATGTGACCCTTGTCCCTTGGTTTCAAAAATTTGCAAAGCAATTGTTCCAACTTTGTAAATTTAAAATTGTGTGCCCAACATAAAAGATCCAATTTCGGCATGTGATCAATTAATTACTAATTTGCTTACAAGCAAAAGAAAAAATGAATAATTCTTGCTCCGAAAACTTTTCAGACCCAAGAATCATCGACAGTTATTCATGTTTGTCCAGTAATCGAATCTGTTGAGGCCAATCATCATTTGGGATTTGCAGCAATGAAGGCCTAATCATTGTCTGAGGTATCGGTCAGCACTGGTACCCTTGATCTTGGTTTACCCTATTAACTTGTCTTCCTTTTGGTATACGGACATCCTCTTTTCCAATGTCCCATCCGTCCACACTTGAAACACCGGTTTCTGTCGTTGTCTGATCTGTGCACCTGTGCATTTGTATTGCTGGGCTGCATCTCTACATCCCTGAGTTGCCACTGCAATCTCTCGTTATCTCCTGAAACACAAAAAAATTCTTTGTACCGTCCTTTTTGGGGAGACAACTGGAAATCTGATGGGACAACTGTCACTTTCATTCCTAATTTCGAGGGCAGTTGTACATTTGTCTCCTCCACTGTATCCTGTATCCTTTTTATTTTAAGTTCTAGATCCGTTATCCGTTCTTGCTGTTCCCGTTGTCTGGATTCACCATCCCAAAGATGGAATGCAAGCCAGTCTACCGTTAGATTCTGTCTCTTCCTGGCTTTCAATCTTTGTTCCAATCTTTCCAATCGACTTCGCTCAAATGTACCATCTCTTGGAAACTCCTCATCATGTCCCTTTGTCCACAAATACCAATTCTCGACCTGCCTTATAGCTTCTGCACCATAACGGTCGTACATATGATGTGTACAAGTACCTTTTTGTGGAATCTCTGGTTGTCCTTGTGTATTCTTGCAGGCTCCATTTCCCATTCTGCCTTTTATCAAAGTAGCGTTGGATGTGTTGTAGTTTGTTCCAGGTTCCTCTAAAGCTTCACTCGTACCTCCAGGAAGGATCTCTCCACCTGTTCACACGGTGATTTCCAGAGAATCTCCCTCAGCTGTGGCTTTTGCGCAATCCAATCTCACAGATCAGTATTTGCAGATGAGCCGGAGGGTCAGTATGAAATGGGTGAATCCTCAGGTGTCCGCTCTGTTGACGGGGAAATCACAATGGTAACCGCACATATATATCTGTATATAAACTCACCACCTTGCTCAATTTTCCCAGGTTGTCTCCACATTGTTAATATCTCGCAAAGATATCAAAGCTTCTTTCTTGAGACCGCATTTTCATCAATCAAACAATCAATATATTCAATTCAATTTATTCAGTTAAATTTATTCAATTAAATTCAATCAATTAGATTCAATCAATTATTCAATTTCAATTAATTCATCAATATTCATCAATAAATCAAATTAATCATTTTGGATGACTCCTTGCATAAGCCCTTTCCCCAATGATGTCAGGACAGGTCCATCCATTGACTGAGATCGAGTTTCATCGGTCGTCACCTCGGATTCGTACCTCATGTCAATTGATGAATCACCGTCCTGTCCTAGGGTCATATCTGACATATTTCCCCATTTTGCCTGGTCTCCACAAATTTTCTTTGCAACCACTAAAGGCAACTCATCCTTCATTCGTGAGACAGCCAAAATGGATGGCAGATATTAAAGTTCATTGGGAAAAATATCTCATCATTTTTTTTCTCTTTTAATAGTACCCAAAATCTCTTGGCAATATAAATTTCGTAAAACTCCTGAAATAAGACTGTAAAATTCCTTCAATCATGCTAAATTTTGAAACTCCATCGCTTGTACCACCCAATTTATCCCATAGGGCTTGAAAGTTCTTTCCCAAGTTCATGCAATCATTCTGCATTTGAACCCTATGATATCATTCATAATAATCATCATGATTTTATAGTCATGGTCCTATCATAATCATCTATTTAAAACGAACATTTCCTTTATCACCACAGCTATGTGGTATAATCAACAATAGAATAAAACTGTACATAGCAACAGGCTACCTCATGGCCACTTAGTATACCTATTGACAATAAGTCATAACAATATCGAATAATCATTGAACAATTCAAAAATCGCTTCCCCTGCTCCAGCCGCAGCATCCGTGATATTTGTTTGCTCATTCACTATTCCTGATTCGTCATCAAGGATCTCCATCATCACACAGCGTACTTAATTCCGCATTCTAATGAGAATTCAACAGGAATTTACGACTCAAAGGAAAAGAACGAGCAGACCTTTTGCAGGATGATCGTTACAAAAATCGTTACATATATTAAAGTATTTATGATGTCGACAAATCATATCTTAATTCTTACAAGATTTTGGTTCTTTGAATAAATCACAGCACCGGGAGAACCAGCTCCAAAAATGGATCTTTGTGTTTATTCAGCACCCTAGTAATTGGTTCTTTGTGTACTAATTACACAGCACCCAGGCCCCGCTCATATGGATCTTTGTGCAGCGCTACACAGCACCTGAGCAAAAGGGGTTTCATCTACATTTTCCCTATCCGGTGTACCATCCGTGATATTTGTTTGCTCATTCACTATTCCTGATTCGTCATCAAGGATCTCCATCATCACACAGCGTACTTAATTCCGCATTTTAATGAGAGTTCAACAGGAATTTACGACTCAAAGGAAAAGAACGAGCAGACCTTTTGCAGGACGATAACTGGAATTTAGTCGTGAAAATATATCCAAATACACAAAAATACACACCCACACAAATAAACAACATTTATTCCGTTTAACAGAACAAACATTTCCTCTATCATGACATGCATGTCTTCAAAATTATATGCCCAAGAGAAAAAGTAAAATTAATTAAAACTGCGGGCAGTGATAATCCGGGGACCATACCGCTCCATCCTGATTGGACGAGTGCGTGCTAGAGTCGTTAACAACGACAGTCCAGATCCGATTGTTCAAAATTTCAACTCAATCGATCGAAAAATGAACGCAGGGATGCATTTTAAAGGTGCAGTGGCACTAACTGAGTTGCCACGAATATGGCCACGAAATTGCCAATATGGCCATCACAAAATATTTTCCTTAATCAATTGGCTCATAGCATAACCAATCTGCAAGTATTTCATCCGAAGATGTATCTCTGAGGACTTTTAATTAAACAAGTCATTTATAAATCAACGAGTTAATTTATTAAATGATTAATCAATAAATCAAAATTTTCCTTGACAGCCACATCACTTGGTCAGTGTCATGTCCAAATATCAGCTTCCTTACTCAAAAGGTGCCTGAGTTAATGTAATGTAATTACTGTAATAAGATTACTGCAATTACTGTAATGATTACTGTAATTACTGTAATTACCGGAACTGTAATTACTGTAATTACCCCAGGTAATTACTGCAATGTAATTACTGTAATGTAATACGAAATGTAATTAATTAAATAAGTACTTCCTTAATCGCTAATAATTAAATAACTCGTGAATTCTTATCCGATTTATTTAACATTTGAGTGTCCCCAAAACGTTGGAGCAAAACGTTGCAACAACGAAAGTGAAACGTTGTAGCGACGTTGTGGAAACGTCAGCAAAACCCAACAAACAAGAACAGTACACATTTCCTGTAATTATCTCTCATAATCACAACAAGAACAGTACACATTTCCTGTAATTATCTCTCATACTCAACAAACAAGAACAGTACACATTTCCTGTAATTATCTCTCATAATCACAACAAGAACAGTACACATTTCCTGTAATTATCTCTCATAATCACAACAAGAACAGTACACATTTCCTGTAATTATCTCTCATACTCAACAAACAAGAACAGTACACATTTCCTGTAATTATCTCTCATAATCACAACAAGAACAGTACACATTTCCTGTAATTATCTCTCAAAATCACAACAAGAACAGTACACATTTCCTGTAATTATCTACTCACAAACAAGAACAGTACACATTTCCTGTAATTATCTCTCATAATCACAACAAGAACAGTACACATTTCCTGTAATTATCTCTCATAATCACCAAACAAGAACAGTACACATTTCCTGTAATTATCTCTCATAATCACAACAAGAACAGTACACATTTCCTGTAATTATCTCTCATAATCACAACAAGAACAGTACACATTTCCTGTAATTATCTCTCATAATCACAACAAGAACAGTACACATTTCCTGTAATTATCTCTCATACTCAACAAACAAGAACAGTACACATTTCCTGTAATTATCTCTCATAATCACAACAAGAACAGTACACATTTCCTGTAATTATCTCTCAAAATCACAACAAGAACAGTACACATTTCCTGTAATTATCTACTCACAAACAAGAACAGTACACATTTCCTGTAATTATCTCTCATAATCACAACAAGAACAGTACACATTTCCTGTAATTATCTCTCATAATCACCAAACAAGAACAGTACACATTTCCTGTAATTATCTCTCATAATCACCAAACAAGAACAGTACACATTTCCTGTAATTATCTCTCATAATCACAACAAGAACAGTACACATTTCCTGTAATTATCTCTCATACTCAACAAACAAGAACAGTACACATTTCCTGTAATTATCTCTCATAATCACAACAAGAACAGTACACATTTCCTGTAATTATCTCTCATAATCACAACAAGAACAGTACACATTTCCTGTAATTATCTCTCATAATCACAACAAGAACAGTACACATTTCCTGTAATTATCTCTCATAATCACAACAAGAACAGTACACATTTCCTGTAATTATCTCTCATAATCACCAAACAAGAACAGTACACATTTCCTGTAATTATCTCTCATACTCAACAAACAAGAACAGTACACATTTCCTGTAATTATCTCTCATAATCACAACAAGAACAGTACACATTTCCTGTAATTATCTCTCATAATCACAACAAGAACAGTACACATTTCCTGTAATTATCTCTCATAATCACAACAAGAACAGTACACATTTCCTGTAATTATCTACTCACAAACAAGAACAGTACACATTTCCTGTAATTATCTCTCATAATCACAACAAGAACAGTACACATTTCCTGTAATTATCTCTCATAATCACAACAAGAACAGTACACATTTCCTGTAATTATCTCTCATAATCACCAAACAAGAACAGTACACATTTCCTGTAATTATCTCTCATAATCACAACAAGAACAGTACACATTTCCTGTAATTATCTCTCATAATCACAACAAGAACAGTACACATTTCCTGTAATTATCTCTCATACTCAACAAACAAGAACAGTACACATTTCCTGTAATTATCTCTCATACTCAACAAACAAGAACAGTACACATTTCCTGTAATTATCTCTCATAATCACAACAAGAACAGTACACATTTCCTGTAATTATCTCTCAAAATCACAACAAGAACAGTACACATTTCCTGTAATTATCTACTCACAAACAAGAACAGTACACATTTCCTGTAATTATCTCTCATAATCACAACAAGAACAGTACACATTTCCTGTAATTATCTCTCATAATCACCAAACAAGAACAGTACACATTTCCTGTAATTATCTCTCATAATCACAACAAGAACAGTACACATTTCCTGTAATTATCTCTCATACTCAACAAACAAGAACAGTACACATTTCCTGTAATTATCTCTCATAATCACAACAAGAACAGTACACATTTCCTGTAATTATCTCTCATAATCACAACAAGAACAGTACACATTTCCTGTAATTATCTACTCACAAACAAGGACAGTACACATTTCCTGTAATTATCTCTCATAATCACAACAAGAACAGAACACATTTCCTGTAATTATCTCTCAAAATCACAACAAGAACAGTACAAATTTCCTGTAATTATCTACTCACAAACAAGAACAGTACACATTTCCTGTAATTATCTCTCATAATCACAACAAGAACAGTACACATTTCCTGTAATTATCTCTCATAATCACCAAACAAGAACAGTACACATTTCCTGTAATTATCTCTCATAATCACAACAAGAACAGTACACATTTCCTGTAATTATCTCTCATACTCAACAAACAAGAACAGTACACATTTCCTGTAATTATCTCTCATAATCACAACAAGAACAGTACACATTTCCTGTAATTATCTCTCATAATCACAACAAGAACAGTACACATTTCCTGTAATTATCTACTCACAAACAAGAACAGTACACATTTCCTGTAATTATCTCTCATAATCACAACAAGAACAGTACACATTTCCTGTAATTATCTCTCATAATCACCAAACAAGAACAGTACACATTTCCTGTAATTATCTCTCATACTCAACAAACAAGAACAGTACACATTTCCTGTAATTATCTCTCATAATCACAACAAGAACAGTACACATTTCCTGTAATTATCTCTCATAATCACAACAAGAACAGTACACATTTCCTGTAATTATCTCTCATACTCAACAAACAAGAACAGTACACATTTCCTGTAATTATCTCTCATAATCACAACAAGAACAGTACACATTTCCTGTAATTATCTCTCATAATCACAACAAGAACAGTACACATTTCCTGTAATTATCTCTCAAAATCACAACAAGAACAGTACACATTTCCTGTAATTATCTACTCACAAACAAGAACAGTACACATTTCCTGTAATTATCTCTCATAATCACAACAAACAGTACACATTTCCTGTAATTATCTCTCAAAATCACAACAAGAACAGTACACATTTCCTGTAATTATCTACTCACAAACAAGAACAGTACACATTTCCTGTAATTATCTCTCATAATCACAACAAGAACAGTACACATTTCCTGTGGTTCCCAATTTATCCCATTAAAATCCCATTAAAATCCTACTTTTAATAGCAATCCCAATAATTCCGACCATAATTGAAATAAACAACGTCAGAACATCAACAAAGATGTGCAACATCTTGGTTGGTCAACGTCTTTATACTCATTTTGCTTGTCTGTCTACTTTTATTTCCTGGTAACACCTGAATACTTTCGTTTCCTAGTAACACCTAGTTTCCTTGTTACCTCTACCTATGATTTAATAACACTTTCCACAGTTAGACCCATCAAAATTTTTCTAATAATCCTAAATTATTCACCTTCATCCGTTTTTCCACAAAACTACATGTGAAAAATGGAGATTTCATCAGTACTTGACGGTGTAAAAATTTGACTTTGGAATTTTAAATCAACAAGCATTCTGATATGTGCCTAAACTATCAACAACTATTCTGCCATATTTTGCCTAAATTATGTCCGTAAGTCTTCAGATATATTTTTCTAGGTAATTACTGTCACACCAACACCGAAAATATAATTTCTCATATGACCTTGCGTCTTTACATTACATTACAACTCCAATTCATTCTTCAAGTCACAATCCAGAGTGACTTGAGAACTATACCCAGAGTTCTATACTATACCCAGTTTCAAAGAGTAAATAATTATATATATTTCCATTATTTTACCATTTAACTTGGTCAAAGGATATTCATTTCGCAAAATCGAATCAACCACAACCCTCGCCATTAATATCTATTGTAAGCGTGCCAAATCAATAAGTATCAATTTTTCTATGAGCCTCGACCAGAGAGTGGTTGTTACACAAACACTCGTCGCTAGCTGTTCCATTGTCTGTTGATTTTCATTCTTCTGCCGATTTCCATTGAGCCATCAGAGTGGAATTTGGAATTATTATTTCTCTGAGCTCATGAAAGTGGTGACATTGGGTGGTCTGCCATTGCTTTCCCACAAAAGCACTTAATTATTTTCTTTCATTCAACCGTGAAACTTCCCTGTTTGTCGTTGAAGGCGGCAAAAAGGGCTGGCGTCAGGAAGGGCATCCGGTCGCAAAACATTGCTTCAAAAGGGGACCAAAAACCAACACCTATCACGGTCCCCGAAAAGGCCAACCCTCGCTTTGCGGGGAAAAATGGCCTCTAAACGGTGGTTTTTTATTCAACCGTGAAGCATGTCTCAAAGGCTTAGTGATGGACCTGGACAAAATTTGATGCAAATTTTTTTTTTTTTTTTTCCAATCGCCATCTTTCATCATAATTCTGGACCGGCATGAGGGGGGGTTGTCTGTCATGAATTTATTTGTTGATCGAACGAGGTTTAGGCATGGCGGGAAAACTGAAAAAAAATTATTTATTTAAAACGGGTGTACACGATTGTACACGTGTACGGACCTTACCGAACCGACAAACAAATCGCTTCATGGTGCACTTCATGAGCCGACTTGCCTGCAGACCAGAGTAAGGCTTTTAATACCCAGCGTATACTGTACATATACTCGCAAGCCCACGAATAATTAGAATCATTTAAAACGTTCCATCCTGATTTTACCTATGGACAATCACAAGTCCCACACTCCAAATCCTTCATGTATATACACATAATTATTCCCAAGTTCGTAAATCATACTGGACCAAAAACAAGACAAACTTACCTTTTAAAGACTTGTTTGTGTCCAGTTGATGTCAGCGGTGCCTCCAAATTGTAGAAGAATTCGTAGCTGTGAGACTCACAGGACTCCAATGACCGGACACAGGTTTACAAAAGGTCATGACTTTATTATTAAATGGTTATTCACTTTCATATGTTGCAGTGTGATCCAAATAATATCGTTTAACATAATGGACCAGTTTAACTCTATCCGCATGGTCCTTCTTGTTCGGCTGCAGCGCCGAACTTGTGGTACGCGTTCATTCCGTCGTGCAGGGCTTCGTGGCGAGTCCTCTTTCGTTCCGTCGGGCAGGGGTTATCGTGGCGAGTGCTCCTGAATCAAAGTCTGTTCTGGTTTATATCGGCACGCTTGAGTTAATCCTCTGTCCGCTGAAATCGTAATCCCTTCTCCGCTGCTTCTAATCCGTTACTCGATCGCCTTACTGGAGCCGGTTCGCCCCCCCCCCTGCTGGGAGTTGCATTTGCCTCACAATAGGAGGGTGCTCTAGCCTGGGGCTGTGACCAGGTGAACAAGAGATTACCACGTTCGTGCAAATTCCTGACATTCATTTACGAAATCGTCTATCTGCTTCGGTTTCCAATTCCAACGATCACTATGATGTCAAGATCTCTACTTCCATATTGGTTTTGATTAATGCCATACAGTACATTTAATACCATGCCATACAGTACATTAATGCAGTACAGTACTTCCACAATAGATATGAGATAAAAATGGAGGGGCAATGCACCGGTAAAGGGTAGCTATGTCTCTCTCTCTCTCTCTCTCTCTGATGTGCTATGCTCTTCCAAACTTCCAAAACAAGTTCGTGAGCAAATATTACACTGGGTGGTTTGCAATCGTCTTCCAATCGTTAGTTATGGCAGGAATTTGGATGATTTTAACCCTTGAATGTAGTGATTGGGCCTCGGAGGCCCACAAGGTATTTTTGTTGCAAAAACTATGCTGTTCAATTTTTTTTTGGAATGAGCCTCATTTTCACCGACTTTCATGTTGTTACACAAAATTCAGTGACATAGGAAAAAAAATTCATTCAGGCTCGTGGGAAAATCTTCAGTCTTCACTTATAACCCGAAAATCTGACCCGATTGCAGGCCTGAGGCATTCGAGGCCCCACATAAATGTTGTTGTACTACTATGTTATATCATTATTTTCTTGATATGAGCCTCATTATATGCTCCAATAACTTTGTTACAAATAATTCAGTGACAAAAATATGAAAATTAAAAAACTTTACACTAATACATTTGTGGGGCCTCCCCCCAATGGCAGCATAGTTGTAGGATTTTTGACAGTTGTGGACATATACATTCTAAATAAAAGGATTTGTGAATCATATTTTTGGAGCAAATACTTCTCCATGAGCCTCAACTTTTTAGAGAAAAAAAGTTGAAAAACCAAGACAAAAAATATTTTTTCCAGAAAAACCCAACAATGATTCATTTCGTGTGTGGGATTCTTCCAACTAATAGGATTAATGATTCACATTTGTGAGCAAATACACATCTGAGCATCGACTTGGATTGAAAAAGGATATGAAAAAAAAATCTATTAAAAAAATTCATGAATTAAAAAAAACATCACACGAATACATCCGTTGGGCCTCCGAGACCCAATGGCTGCGTTTATGCAGGATTTTTGATGCCTGCATCTAAGAATTAAGAAGTACACACCTGCGTGTTTCGGAATTTGTTCAGGATGCTGGCGATGAGTCGCCTGCATGGACGTCGCATAAATTGGTGAATCACCCTGAGTGTGAAACAACTCGTGTCCATCACCAACAGGTATACATACCACCACGTGATTGAGAGAGTCTAATTTAGAGCACCAAGACCTACGAGCTGTGAATGCACGTCGAACAATGGATGAACGGACTGCACCTGTACTTGTTAGTCCCCTTCCGGTGCAAACCGGAGAGGACTATAGGTTTGCACTCCGTCCCTCCGTCTGTCAGTCCGGAACGCAAAGAACAGTTTTCCGGACTTTTTTTCGAAACGCTTAATGCCCATGATTTAAAACTTGGTACGTGGTTTCCTCATGATATGTTACAGATCAAGTTCGAACTTCACGACGTTTCGATCATTTTTGACAAAGTTATGGCACTTTGAACTTTGGTAATCTCCCCAACGGTTTTTCCGGACGACAAACTGCCGGCAGGGGACGTGAATTGCAGCGCAATACTCACAATGCTTGTTTAACTTTGGTTACTTTACACGACGACGTTTACTTATTTATACAGCCGTAAACTTTTACTCGAATGACGGAATGTCGGTGTTAAACGTTTGCGGTAAAGATGCAATTGACAACATAAAACGAAAGAGAACTCTTCAATGTGAAGATAAAACTCGAACTTCTTGCGCGAATCGTGGGCGATGAAAATGGAGGCAAAAAGTTTGTTTGAAAAAGTTTTCAAAGTCAGCCCGTGCGCTCCGTCGCGAAAAGAACGAGAACGGCACTTAGTAGAGGGCCATATCCATATCGGCACATAGCCATATCAGTCCATATCATATCATAACCATATCATATCACAACCTCCACCTGGTTGGCCATATCACTCGGTGGTGAAGAATCACTTAAAAAATAAATAATTCTAATATCGGAATCCATATTGAAGATCTTCACCAAAATCGAATCTATTTGTCCTTGTCACACGCATGACATGTCCACCAAGTTTCGTCCAAATCCGTCCACAACTTTTTGAGATATCCTGCTGTGTATTGTTTTAGTCCTATTTTCCAATGGTCGTCTCTCGCTTAATTTTTTTCAGTTAAAAATTTTTAGTATCCGGATGCGAATCCAGATCTTCACCATAATGTAATCATTTCGTCCTTATCGCATACACTAACTCTGCCAAATTTCGTCCGAATCGTTCCACAACTTTTTGAGATATTTCGTTCACAAACGGACAGACAGCGGTGAAAACAAAACCTCCATCAACCTTTGGTGGCGCAGGTAACAAACGGAAAAAGAAAGAACATCCGACTCGAAAGTTTTCTCAACAAACTCTACGGTTCTCGCAATATTTTGTGATTATTGGATCTCATTGACATACTTGTCAACCGAAGCTTTGTATCTCGGAGAGCGTGTCCACCGCGACAGCAAGAGGAGGCAATGGATCCTCGGCGATGTGAAGTTACATCGGACTCGACGAGCACAACAGGAGAATGAGCCCGGGATGGTCCTGGTTTTATAACAAAATCCGAAATCCCGATTACAATCAGGTACAATTACACTTAATGTTGAGCAATCAACACGTGATTAAGTGTTCTTATTGAAATGTAAAGAAATCAATAATCGATGACAACACCTTTTTACATGTAACATTATCTTCAAAGAAACTTTACTGTGTGTACAGATTACATGATATAAATATTTAATTGCCTCATGAAAGCAAGAGCAAAGGCACGTGATGGATGACGCATCACGAGATGGGGGAGGTGCTGATGAACATTTGGAAGTTTCGTCAAAGATGGAAGTGTAAAAAATACGTTTTTGGTTTGAATTGTTCAGATCAATGTTTTGACGATGTTTTCAAACGATGCAGAAAAATATATTAAAAACTCGATGGAGGGAAACATCGAAAAGAAAGTTCCGTTTGTTCATTGCAGGAGAGTCCGAACTTTGAGATCGAAATGAATTCGCATGGAACATTTACCTGCCCTTCGTTTACCTGTCAATGAAGTTACATTCATTATAAAACATTGAATTCCGAGTCCCACGGACCGACTAGGAGAAAGTAACCATCTTGACCTCACATTATCCATGTCTCAGAGAGCTGCGAACAGTCCAACAGTTGAACATAAACAGGAATCTTCCTCTTCAAGTTCCTGATTATGAAACACAGATAGTTCGGCTGTTTCATTCATGACATTCCTCTTTACATTATAAATAAATATTTCCGCAAATTCAACTCACAGGGAATATTTTGTGACTTGAATTCGTGTCATTGTGAAATTTCCCATCCTCTCGGTACGTAATTAATCGACAGGGTTAACTTCTTCCATACCCGAAACACCACTGAGGAGCTGAATAAATTCATCATCATATATTCTATTGTGTGAACTATAAGGTCGGAAGTATCAATACCTGAACCCGTTTACGATAAGGGAATTCTTATCAACATTCCCAACTCGCATCAAACTTTTCTCCACTTCATTTCACCCTTGACAGTTTATCCGTAAAACAGAAACTCGATACAAGCGCCGAACAAATGATAATCGGTTCAAACGCGACAACATCCGCGTCTCGTCCAGCTCGGAGCCGCAGGGAGCGGCACACGTCGGGTGTGGGGGGTGAGGGGTAGAGGGGGGATGGTGAGAGGTTAGAGCAGAGGGAATGGTGAGGGGTTAGGGTGGAGGGGATGGTGAGAGGTTAGAGCAGAGGGAATGGTGAGAGGTTAGAGCAGAGGGGATGGTGAGACGTTAGAGCAGAGGGAATGGTGAGGGGTTAGAGCAGAGGGAATGGTGAGACGTTAGAGCAGAGGGAATAGTGAGAGGTTAGAGCAGAGGGAATGGTGAGGGGTTAGGGTGGAGGAGATGGTGAGAGGTTAGAGCAGAGGGAATGGTGAGAGGTTAGAGCAGAGGGAATGGTGAGAGGTTAGAGCACAGGGAATGGTGAGAGGTTAGAGCAGAGGGAATGGTGAGAGGTGAGAGCAGAGGGGATGGTGAGAGGTTAGAGCAGAGGGAATGGTGATAGGTTAGGGCAGAGGGGATGGTGAGAGGTTAGAGCAGAGGGAATGGTGAGAGGTTAGAGCAGAGGGAATGGTGAGAGGTTAGAGCAGAGGGGATGGTGAGAGGTTAGAGCAGAGGGAATGGTGAGAGGTTAGAGCAGAGGGAATGGTGAGAGGTTAGAGCAGAGGGGATGGTGAGAGGTTAGAGCAGAGGGAATGGTGAGAGGTTAGAGCAGAGGGAATGGTGAGAGGTTAGAGCAGAGGGAATGGTGAGAGGTTAGAGCACAGGGAATGGTGAGAGGTCAGAGCAGAGGGAATGGTGAGAGGTTAGAGCAGAGGGAATGGTGAGAGGTTAGAGCAGAGGGAATGGTGAGAGGTTAAGGCAGAGGGGATGGTGAGGGGTTCGGGCAGAGGAGATGGTGAGAGGTTAGGGCACAGGGGATGGTGAGGGGTTCGGGCAGAGGAGATGGTGAGAGGTTAGGGCAGAGGGGATGGTGAGGGGTTCGGGCAGAGGGGATGGTGAGGGGTTCGGGCAGAGGGGATGGTGAGGGGTTCGGGCAGAGGAGATGGTGAGAGGTTAAGGCAGACGGGATGGTGAGAGGTTAGGGCAGAGGGGATGATGAGAGGTTAGAGCAGATGGGATGGTGAGAGGTTAGAGCAGAGGGAATGGTGAGAGGTTAGAGCAGAGGGAATGGTGAGAGGTTAGAGCAGAGGGAATGGTGAGAGTTTAGAGCAGAGGGAATGGTGAGGGGTTAAGGCAGAGGGGATGGTGAGGGGTTCGGGCAGAGGAGATGGTGAGAGGCACAGGGGATGGTGAGGGGTTCGGGCAGAGGGGATGGTGAGAGGTTAAGGCAGAGGGGATGGTGAGGGGTTCGGGCAGAGGAGATGGTGAGAGGTTAGGGCAGAGGGGATGGGGAGAGGTTAGGGCAGAGGGGATGGTGAGAGGTTAGGGCAGAGGGGATGGGGAGAGGTTAGGGCAGAGGGGATGGGGAGAGGTTAGGGCAGAGGGGATGGTGAGAGGTTAGGGCAGAGGGGATGGTGAGAGGTTAGGGCAGAGGGGATGGTGAGAGGTTAGGGCAGAGGGGATGGTGAGAGGTTAGGGCAGAGGGGATGGTGAGAGGTTAAGGCAGAGGGGATGGTGAGAAGTTAGGGCAGAGGGGATGGTGAGAGGTTAGGGCAGAGGGGATGGTGAGAAGTTAGGGCAGAGGGGATGGTGAGAGGTTAGGGCAGAGGGGATGGTGAGGGGTTCGGACAGAGGTGATGGTGAGAGGTTAGGGCAGAGGGGATTGTGAGAGGTTAGGGCAGAGGGGATGGTGAGAGGTTAGGGCAGAGGGGATGGTGAGAGGTTAGGGCAGAGGGGATGGTGAGAGGTTAGGGCAGAGGGGATGGTGAGAGGTTAGGGCAGAGGGGATGGTGAGAGGTTAGGGCAGAGGGGATGGTGAGAGGTTAGGGCATAGGGGATGGTGAGAGGTTGGTGTTGAGGGGATGGTGAGGGGTTCGGGCAGAGGGGATGGTGAGAGGTTGGTGTTGAGGGGCTGGTGAGGGGTTAGGGTAGAGGGGATGGTGAGAGGTTAGACGTCTTGATCTCAGCTCTCTCCAGCTCACGGTGTTTCCCAGCATTCGGACAGTCCGGGTTGTCGATTAGGCCACACATCTCTTGCATCTTCTCAAAGTACTGAGCACGGGTTGAAGTCGTACGGCACCATCTTTGGAAGGCACCGGACATGGAGAAGAGCCCCACGAATCCACCTGGAGAGATAAATAATGGAGTGATAGAAAATATTTTAACACTAACTTTCATCTAAAACACCAAAGTAGTTATAGTATTTCAGTACCTGCTGACTTGGCGAACTTCATGAAGGTCTCCTCCATCGTCTTGTCCACCAGGCTGAGAGCACCAGGAATGAGAGACCGTGCCACCGCGATGCCACACTTCTTCAGCAGCTGCTTGGCTCCATGATGAGACTGATTGATATTTGTCAGGAACTCCTCCAGCCACAACAAGTCCTTGTGGAGGGATAGAAAGGTTGTAAGTAACTATTTCATCACGACTACAAATCAGATAATGACATCATTTCTTCTAGTTTACTCACCATACTAAATTTAAGATGCACATTTTAGGCTGAAATGACATTTACCTGGAGTAGTTTGGCCCATCATATGCAAAGAATAGGTCTGCCATATCCCCGTTGCACTTGTGGAAGAGGGCCAAGTGTTTGTCTTCACAGAATACTGCAACATTAGGATCAGACGGGTATGGTCTTTCACGCTGAGCCAGAATGTAGTGGTCTTGCCGAGGTGGCCGGCACGCACCTGGTCTTCATAGGCCACATACTTCTCGAGGATGGTGAGAGTGGAAGGGTCCTGCAAAGTCAGGTCGAGGGTCTCGCGACTACATGTCTGCATGAGATTGAGCAGGGCCTCGGGGTTTGTGACCTCAACTTTCTCCTCCTCCATGAATCTCTCAATTAACAACCGTTTCATGGTTTCACTGACTGTTTTGAGACAGAACAGGGCTTTAGTGTATGGCCTCCCACTCAGCACACTATTCAGGCAGCCACTTGTGACGAGACCAGCCTCAATGAGGATTTCAGAGTAGCCTGAGCCCCTGCATTTGTGACCAGTCACCATACCCATGTAATTCATCCCGGTGTGGAATGGCCAATTGACATTGACATGAAAAACTGACATTGCTTACCGCTTCTGTGGCTTGACCTGTCGTGCAAGAGGAGAACATTATCGGCAAAAGTTTTCTTCTTATTTTCATTTATTGAATTAATAGTGTGTTATATTGTCTTATTTAACCCTAATTACTCACAAGTATTATCATTTCCAGTATGCATGGGCATCTTATAGTTTGGTATATTTGAAGTATAAAATGAAATCAAAAAGTAAACCACTTTATGACTGGTCTTGTCTCAAAAAGAACACACAGATTAGTGTCGCCTTTTTACTTTGTTTGAAAAACAGATTTTCTGCTCTTCAAGAACAAAATACAACAAACTCGCCGAATAAAACATTTGCCAATTTTGAGACAGCCTGCAGAGAGTCTGCTTCTGGTACCATTCCTTTGAAACCAAAGAGGAAAAGTCGGATCCCATGGGAAACAGAGGAAATATGCCAGAAACGCAAAGAGCAACACAAAATGGCAGAAATTAAAAACTCTGCACCTTCAATGGAAAACATCAGGAATTACAACGAAGCACGAACTGCACTTACCGATTCCTATGAGAGAGAACAGATTGATGATCTCCAGAGAAAAATTGATAGGATAAATAATGCTACGAGTAACAAGCAATCTGCTGTGGCCTGGAAAACTGTAAACGAGATAAGCAGACGGAAATGCGTAAACAAATCCAAACTAAAAGCATCCAGCCAAGAAGAACGATTGAAACTCTGGCAAGAGCATTTCCAAAGCTTATTAGGGAAGCCACCTACAATCAAGGATGAAGTAATAACTCCTGTGATTTCAGATGAACTCGACACCAAAAAAGGTCCCTTCACCATAGATGAAGTCCATGAAGCTCTTAAAAACATTCAAAACGGGAAAGCCTGTGGTCTCGATGACATTCCAGCCGAGATTTGGAAACTAGGTGAATTCGATGACATTTTACTGAATTTGTGTAATGCTGTATACCATCAAAATCCAATAGATAGATGGACAGAAGGATGTATATTGCCTTTCCAGAAAAAAGGCGACCTAGGGCTTACAAAAAACTATCGAGGAATCACTCTAACAGCAATAGCGGCCAAAATATACAACCTGATGTTATTAAATAGAATCAGGCCGCGTATAGAACCAGTTCTGCGAAAAAATCAAAATGGCTTTCGTACTAGTAGATCGACCTCCGGGCAAATCCTTACTATTAGACGTCTTCTTGAAGGCGTTAAAGATAAAAATCTTCCTGCTGTTTTCCTATTTATTGATTTCTCGAAAGCTTTCGACTCCATCCATCGAGGTAAGATGAAGGAGATACTGCTAGCATTCGGGATACCTCAGGAGACAGTTAATGCCATCATGATGCTGTATAAGAACTCGCATGCAATAGTCCGATCACCTGATGGCGATACAGACTGTTTTGACATCATGGCAGAAGTTTTACAGGGTGATACCCTCGCTCCCTACTTATTCATAATATGTCTCGATTATGTTGTAGGGGAAGTGGTGGGGCTCAAGACGCCAATGGTCGGAAACAGGTTTTACAAAAGGTCATGACTTTATTATTAACTGGTTGTTCACTTTCATTCCAATACCAAATAACTACCGTTTAACTCAATGGACCAGGTTAACTCTATTCGCATGGTCCTTCTCGTTCGGCCGATGTTCCTCCGCCATTCCCGTCGGGCAGAGGTTCTGAGTATGAGTGCTCTCTCTCAGCGCTGTTCACAGGGTTCCGTTCCGTTCCGTAGGTCAGAGCTTCTGGTGATAAGTCTCCTGACTCATCGTTTGCTCTGATTTTTATGGGCCTTGTCGCGCTAATCCTTTCTCCGCTAATGCCCCGAGGTCATGCATGCACCGAGTCCTGGCACCAGCTCGCTCCCCTCCTGCTGCGAGTTCCGTTTACCAAACGATAGGGGGGTGCTCCAGCCTGGGGCTGTGACCAGGTGGACAAGAGATTACCATGTTCGTGCACATTCTTGGCATCCATTTACGAAATCGTTACCAGTCTTTAATCAATGAGTTGCCAATGCCAATCAATAAGTTACACTGAGTTACACTTCCACAATTCCCTTATCTTTTTGTTTTTGTTTATATTAACCATTAATCTAAACATCAATATAAGTAAACAGTCAATCACTACAAGTAAACATCATTACAAGTATAAGTAAATAATCAATCACTGCAAGTAAACATCATTACAAGTATAAGTAAATAATCAATCACTGCAAGTAAACATCATTACAAGTATAAGTAAATAATCATAACTTTGGTAATCAAATTCCCTTAGGCATACACCGTCATCCTGCAAGAATCACAAAACATTTCGTTGGTCATTGACTCCTTCCATATTGTTCAATCTATTGCATTTGCATCACAAATATATTTTCAAAACAACACTTCACCATCACCAAGATACAACAATTTCACTTCATTTTCAAGTTTTGTAAAGCATCTGCACCATCTGGCAAAAACGTTTGCCTCCACACAAATGTTGACTTTGTTTGAAAGGAAGGGCTGATCACTTGTGTTTGAATCCAGGTATGAAAATTTTTCTCCTAATGTCTTCATAGCTCCTGCACTACTTCGTGTAGGATTTCGCTGTTGTGGTAACATTGTGGAGTCATAGACTGACCCTGCTCTCCTTGTAGCATTCTTGCCACTTTTTGCTGTAAACCATTGTAATTCCTGAACAAGGCCTTCACCCAGTTGTAGTCGACTTGCCTCCTCCCTCATTGTGAGTGGGCAGCAAGTATTGGTGTGACGTTGATTGGCCAGCAAGATGTGGAACAGGGATGCCGGATGCATCCACAATGATGTTGGGACCATGGTGTTCAGGTCATCCATGGTCCATACCAGGAGTGGCCCTGCAGAATCGCGCACAGCTGTTGTGAAAAGGCACAGCCATTGGTTTGCAGCTCCATGCTGGCTCCCCGGAAGTTGGTGAAGTAATAACATATGTCCCCGCATTTCACAGAGGTTGCGGGTAAAATGTCGTTGTCCTGCAACTTCTGATGTGATGAATGTTCGAAGCCTTCGAACAAGAGTAAGTGATCGCCTTTCTTTCATATGTTGCAGTGTGATCCAGGCAAATGGTCACATAAATTTCCTTGGTGAAGGTAAGCATTCATCTCCAAGTTACACGGTAGAATGTCTTCATCATTCTTTGAGAAAGAGGGTGTATGCCATGATTAACTTCATTTTTAGCCACAAATTTTCTTTCTCGAACTCCTTCCCAATTCCGTTAGCACTCCCTTCAAAATGTGATCTCGTCTTATCCTTATGCTCAGTCACATCTGAATCTGCTTTCCGCACACACTGAATCAGATAGGGTACATCTTACCATGAAATCAGCATAATCATGTATATCTTCCGACAGTTTCACATTCAACAATTTGTTGTTTTTCCTTAATACAAAAAGTTATATTCATTTATATGCGTCACACAAATAATATTCAATCAGGTATGTATTTTATTACTAAACTAAGAATAGCATCCATAATTGCCTTCAGGTTAATATAGTTCAAAAATTAACTCATGCAGGTATTTTAGCACTACTCTAAGAAAATAAATTGTATATGATTACAATCACAAACGGGAATACCTAATTCCCAACAACAATTTTCCCAAACCAACAAATTAAGCATAATGTATTATTACCATAATTCCTCTCCACTTTTTTTTCTTTTCCCTCTTTTTTTTTTTTTTCCTAACAGTGTGTCACTCGTGGTGATATGAGTTCACTGATATTGTAATTGACACAACTCATAACATTGTCGTTATGCCATTATCTTAATTCTACTGTATTCATTTGCAACATCACTTGATTTAATCTTTTAATCTCAGTAATTATGTCGCCATAAAAGTCTTCCTTTTCTGGTTCCACATTTCTTTCCTCATTTGTCACTTCATGCGTTATCATCGTGTTGTTGGTTACCTTATTCAAACACACCGTCACTAAGGCTTTCAAGCAAGCCACCACTAAAACAATTGCCAATATAACTACTAAACCAACAAACAAGTCTGCTACTCCTTGTATATATTCATACCTATGACATAATTATATGTTGATGACATTCAACATTATATACCAAACTAACAAGCTTCCTAAAAGGTAAATAAAGAAAATCCCTTAATATCTAACATAAATCAGATTATTTGTCTTACCCTGATCCCCCTATCTCCCGGGGTTGAACTCAATCCCCTGATCATGAGTGTAGTTGTGATACATTTTTTACTCATGTTGTATTAATATCAGCAGGTAATTGTATGTCATGTAGGCAAATAAATGTCACTATCCCAAGTAGGAATATCACATGTTGAAAATGTAATGTTTATCAATGCAAGGGGTGTTAAAATGTAATTCAAATGACTGTAAATCACGACTATCATTTATCTGCCACTGAATGTTCTGCTGGGCTGCTAGGTGCAGCCTCATTTTCTGTGGGATCGTCCACCTTAGCCCCATGTGCTTGTTTGCAATGAGGGGCATGAATCCAACTGTCTATTTTGGGTCCATATTTTTCCTATTCTTATCAATCTCCTATGGTTTGTCATTTCGTTCCAAGATACCGCAACCAAAGGTTTTAACCAAAGCTCTACCAAACTATTTCCAATTTGAACAAAAAATGCCAGTGAAACAATGATTCGAAGAATTAACTTCAAGGGGTCAATAAATTTATTCTATAGCCAGATCTAATTTTCCCATCCAATAGTTTGCTTTGCCACATGTCATATTATAACACTTTAATAAACCTTCGAAAAATGTTTCCCATCTCAACAAATTTCCTTTTTTCAAATAGCCATGTGTAACTTACGTATTTAACTACAATTTCCTCTCAATTTGTTTTGCCTAACTGGCCGCAAAAGTGGCTGCCAGCATGCAGTACCATTTTTTATCTACCAAGGAAGTGTTCGTCCACACAAGACCTCTACCAAAATGTTGTTTGTAAAAACAAATCTGGGATTTCTGATTACATGGATGCACACTCTCAGGACATTTTCAGGCTGCTGTTAACAATCCACTACGATAAATTAATTCCTTTACCCACAATCAAATAATTAGTACAAATTGAGGATATTATCCGTATCACATTCTTTTATAGATTCATGATGTTGGATCTAATTTTTTCCAATAATTTTCCACTGCTGTAAGGAAGAACAATAGCTCTCATAAGTCTTAGTAATATCGTACTTAATTTACCCAGCATCGAATAATTTATTTACTATCCTTTCTCATCTGTTAACCAGTGACTTTGTTTGAACTCCAGAACTGAAAAACTCATAATAGTTCAAACCAGCAAAATTTTCTTTACTATTTTCCCATATCATCTATGCCTAAAACACATCCATACATACAGCACAATTTATATGCTGATAAAATTCAAGTTTATATATATAAAAATCCATGAGCAGAGTACTCTGGGAAGTCAGTGTAAGACCTCTCCAAAATTTGGCTAATTTTGTACTCCCACATTTTTATGAAGCTCATATCCATAAATAGCTTTGATTCTCATATAAATTCGATCACAATGGAATCCCAAGATTACTTCCAATTTTTTACTATTAATGAATAGCTGCTCATAACTCAGCAAATCAAATCTTTATTCTCCATCTCCCTTGACAAAAGTGATAATTTTCATAACCAAATTATATTTCTATTTTTTTAATTTTTTTTTCAGACAAGGCACACTGTCGGTGTCAACAATCTTGTAAGATTGATACACAAAAACAAAAACAACAAACACAAACATTGATACACAAAACACACACACACGCATGCATTATGCATATTTGTTTGCGTTGGAACCATTATTTACAGATCAGGTTGGGTGTCAGTTTTATTTCATTTTCATAAAATTTGTCCTTCAATTTTATAAATGCTAATACGCAAATGGACCAAAAAGTTTTATTTTTATTTTTTAGAAAACCCCTATGATGTCACATTGAAATTACCCTTTCAGTTCCCACCATAATTTATCCAAATTTGACTACACACCCATTTGCATGTCAGTCGACCACTGACCTATCAATCATGCGGAACACTAGTCTGAAATTCCCACCTGATCATCATGTGACTCTTGTCACTTGGTTTCAAAAATTTGCAAAGCAATTGTTCCAACTTTGTAAATTTAAAATTGTGTGCCCAACATAAAAGATCCAATTTCGGCATTTGATCAATTAATTACTAATTTGCTTACAAGCAAAAGAAAAAATGAATAATTCTTGCTCCGAAAACTTTTCAGACCCAAGAATCATCGACAGTTATTCATGTTTGTCCAGTAATCTAATTTGTTGAGGCCAATCGTCATTTGGGATTTGTCGCAATGAAGGCCTAATCATTGTCTGAGGTATCGGTCAGCACTGGTACCCTTGATCTTGGTTTACCCTATTAACTTGTCTTCCTTTTGGTATACGGACATCCTCTTTTCCAATGTCCCATCCGTCCACACTTGAAACACCGGTTTCTGTCGTTGCCTGGGCTGTGCACCTGTGCACTTGTATTGCTGGGCTGCATCTCTACATCCCTGAGTTGCCACTGCAATCTCTCGTTATCTCCTGAAACACGAAAAAATTCTCTGTACCGTCCTTTTTGGGGAGACAACTGGAAATCAGATGGGACAACTGTCACTTTCATTCCTAATTTCGAGGGCAGTTGTGCATTTGTCTCCTCCACTGTATCCTGTATCCTTTTTATTTTAAGTTCTAGATCCGTTATCCATTCTTGCTGTTCCCGTTGTCTGGATTCACCATCCCAAAGATGGAATGCAAGCCAGTCTACCGTTAGATTCTGTCTCTTCCTGGCTTTCAATCTTTGTTCCAATCTTTCCAATCGACTTCGCTCAAATGTACCATCTCTTGGAAACTCCTCATCATGTCCCTTTGTCCACAAATACCAATTTTCGACCTGCCTTATAGCTTCGGCACCATAACGGTCGTACATATGATGTGTACAAGTACCTTTTTGTGGAATCTCTGGTTGTCCTTGTGTGTTCTTGCAGGCTCCATTTCCCATTCTGCCTTTTATCAAAGTAGCGTTGGATGTGTTGTAGTTTGTTCCTCTAAAGTTTCACTCGTACCTCCAGGAAGGATCTCTCCACCTGTTCAAACGGTGATTTCTAGAGAATCTCCCTCACCTGTGGCTTTTGCACAATCCAATCTCACAGATCAGTATTTGCAGATGAGCCAGAGGGTCAGTATGAAATGGGTGAATCCTCAGGTGTCCGCTCTGTTGACGGGGAAATCACACAATGGTAACCGCACATATATATCTGTATATAAACTCACCACCTTGCTCAATTTTCCAAGGTTGTCTTCACATTGATAATATCTCACAAAGATATCAAAGCTTCTTTCTTGAGACCGCATTTTCATCAATCAAACAATCAATATATTCAATTCAATTTATTCAGTTCAATTTATTCAGTTAAATTTATTCAATTAAATTCAATCAATTAGATTCAATCAATCAACAATTCAATCAATTATTCAATTTCAATTAATTCATCAATATTCATCAATAAATCAAATTAATCATTTTGGATGACTCCTTGCATAAGCCCTTTCCCCAATGATGTCAGGACAGGTCCATCCATTGACTGAGATCGAATCTCATCGGTCGTCACCTCTGGTTCGTACCTCATGTCAATTGATGAATCACCGTCCTGTCCTAGGGTCATATCTGACATATTTCCCCATTTTGCCTGGTCTCCACAAATTTTCTTTGCAACCACTAAAGGCAACTCATCCTTCATTCGTGAGACAGCCAAAATGGATGGCAGATATTAAAGTTCATTGGGAAAAATATCTCATCATTTTTTTTCTTTTAATAGTACCCAAAATCTCTTGGCAATTTAAATTTCGTAAAACTCCTGAAATAAGACTGTAAAATTCCTTCAATCATGCTAAATTTTGAAACTCCATCGCTTGTAACACCCAATTTATCCCATAGGGCTTGAAAGTTCTTTCCCAAGTTCATGCAATCATTCTGCATTTGAACCCTATGATATCATTCATAATAATCATCCTGATTTTATAGTCATGGTCATATCATAATCATCTATTTAAAACGAACATTTCCTTTATCACCACAGCTATGTGGTATAATCAACAATAGAATAAAACTGTACATAGCAACAGGCTACCTCATGGCCACTTAGTATACCTATTGACAATAAGTCGTAACAATATCGAATAATCATTGAACAATTCAAAAAATCGCTTCCACTGCTCCAGCCGCAGCATTCGTCATTTTGTCTGCTCATCCGCGTGACCAAAACGAAATAAAGGGAGCTCAACCATTACACAGCGCTTTTAATGGCGCATGCCATAGGAACTCAACGCAATTTCGACTCGGCCAGAAAAACGAGCAAATTTTGCAGGATGTTAACTGGAATTAGTCATGAAAATATATACAAAATACACAAAAATACACACCCACAAAAATAAACAACAAAACCCAAACAAACCCACCCTCTTACACAGTAAATTACATCATTTCAGCATCGTATTGATTGCTGAAATATTCCAGGGTTTATACACACCTTAAAAGAGGTATGCGTGGTGTTGCCCCCTCCCACGTTTATTCCAGGGTTTATACACACCTTAAAAGAGGTATGCGTGGTGTTGCCCCCTCCCACTTTTAATTACTCATTACATCGTTTCAATTAAAAACATCGCTTCTACTGCTCCAGCCGCAGCATTCGTCACTTTGTCTGCTCATCCGCATGACCAAAACGAAATAAAGGGAGCTCAACCATTACACAGCGCTTTTAATGGCGTATGCCATAGGAACTCAACGCAATTCCGACTCGGCCAGAAAACGAGCAAATTTTGCAGGATGTTAACTGGAATTAGTCGTGAAAATATATCCAAAATACACAAAAAATACACACCCACACAAATAAACAACATTTATTCCGTTCAACAGAACAAACATTTCCTATATCATGACATGCATGTCTTCAAAATTATATGACCAAGAGAAAAAGTAAAACTAGTTAAAACTGCGGGCAGTGATAATCCGGGGACCATACCGCTCCATCCTGATTGGACGGGTGCATGCTAGAGTCGTTAACAACGACAGTCCAGATCCCATTGTTCAAAATTTCAACTCAATCGATCGAAAAATGAACGCAGGGATGCATTTTAAAGGTGCAGTGGCACTAACTGAGTTGCCACGAATATGGCCACGAAATTGCCAATATGGCCATCACAAAATATTTTCCTTAATCAATTGGCTCATAGCATAACCAATCTGCAAGTATCTCATCCGAAGATGTATCTCTGAGGAATTTTAATTAAATAAGTCATATTATAAATCAACGAGTTAATTTATTAAATGATTAATCAATAAATCAGAATTTTCCTTGACAGCCACATCACTTGGTCAGTGTCATGTCCACATATCAGCTTCCTTACTCAAAAGGTGCCTGAGTTAATGTAATGTAATTACTGTAATAAGATTACTGCAATTACTGTAATGATTACTGTAATTACTGTAATTACCGGAACTGTAATTACTGTAATTACCTCAGGTAATTACTGTAATGTAATTACTGTAATTTAATAAGAAATGTAATTAATTAAATAAGTACTTCCTTAATCGCTAATAATTAAATAACTCGTGAATTCTTATCCGATTTACTTAACATTTGAGTGTCCCCAAAACGTTGGAGCAAAACGTTGCAACAACGAAAGTGAAACGTTGTAGCGACGTTGTGGAAACGTCAGCAAAACCCAACATTTGAATGTTCCCAAAACGTTGGAGCAAAACGTTGCAACAACGAAAGTGAAACGTTGTGGCGACGTTGTGGAAACGTCAGCAAAACCCAACATTTAAATGTTCCCAAAACGTTGGAGCAAAACGTTGCAACAACGAAAGTGAAACGTTGTGGCGACGTTGTGGAAACGTTAGCAAAACCCAACATTTGAATGTTCCCAAAACGTTGGAGCAAAACGTTGCAACAACGAAAGTGAAACGTTGTAGCGACGTTGTGGAAACGTCAGCAAAACCCAACATTTAAATGTTCCCAAAACGTTGGAGCAAAACGTTGCAACAACGAAAGTGAAACGTTGTGGCGACGTTGTGGAAACGTCAGCAAAACCCAACATTTGAATGTTCCCAAAACGTTGGAGCAAAACGTTGCAACAACGAAAGTGAAACGTTGTGGCGACGTTGTGGAAACGTTAGCAAACCACAACATTTGAATGTTCCCAAAACGTTCCAACAACAAATGATCACAATTAATTATCACATTGCAATGACCTCTAAACATTCCTAAACCAATAAGCTAGTCTGGCGCGATGCCAAATACCTCACACGTCTGTCATCTTAGAAGTCGCTGTTTGCTTTAGACAAATACTTATCAAAGCCTTCAGACAAACTATTAGCAATATTATTCCTAGGATTAAAATTATTAGGATTATTATCAAATATTTATCAAAATATTAGGATTATCATCGAACCAATGAATGACTCAATTTTTTAATGACTACATCCAAACCTAGATATTTTGAGTTCCGTAACTTTAATACTTCAAATTTTCCATTCCTTCCCTTCCTGATTCTTAGATGTAGGGATGGGTTCTTTTTAGGATCATGTTGCATCGAGCATTATTTTCCAAAACAGTGTGAACATTAAACTACACCATTACCTCTGGCATCCCACAATTAACATTAGCTTTCCCATGATGTCGCGATATGACCTTATAATCCCATAAAACTCTTTAATACTTCAAATTTTCCATTCCTTCCCTTCCTGATCCTTAGATGTAGGGATGGGTTCTTTTTATTTTTTGAAGCTGAATCGCAGATAAATCTTTCACCTTTCAATAAAATATTTGTACCAACCAAATCTGCGAGCATGGGGCGCAGAGAAAATACACAAAAAAAACAATAACCCTGCAGTAACAACTTCAACCTAGGTTGAGGTTGAGGGTTCACACAAACGCTTTGCTCCTCGCAAAGCGTCCGCCAATGGGAACTAAAGGGAGGGAGAAGGAGCGGGAGCAAGAGACAGGGTGCCGGAATGGACATGAGGGACAATGAGGGACAGTGAGGGAGTGTTGGTATGCAATTTTCATCCAATCGCCTTCTTTCACAATAACTCTGGACCGGCATGAGGTGGCGTTGTCTGTCATGAATTTATTTGTTGATCGAACGAGTTTTAGACATGGCGGGAAAACTGAAAAAAAATTATTTATTTAAAACGGGTGTACACGATTGTACACGTGTACGGACCTCACCGAACCTTACCGAACCGGCAAACAAATCGCCTCATGGTGCACTTCATGAGCCGATTTGCCTGCAGACCAGAGTCAGGCTTTTAATACCCAGCGTATATTGTACATATTCTCGCAAGCTCACGAATAATAGAATCATTTAAAACGTTCCATCCTTGGATTACCTATGGACAATCACAAGTCCCACACACCAAATCCTCCATGTATATACACATAACTATTCCCAAGTTCGTAAATCATACTGGACAAAAACAAGACACACTCACCTTTAAAGGTCTTGTATGTGTCCAATTGATCTCAGCGGTGCCTCCAAATTGTAGGGGAAGTGGTGGGGCTCAAGACGCCAATGGTCGGAAACAGGTTTTACAAAAGGTCATGACTTTATTATTAACTGGTTGTTCACTTTCATTCCAATACCAAATAACTACCGTTTAACTCAATGGACCAGGTTAACTCTATTCGCATGGTCCTTCTCGTTCGGCCGATGTTCCTCCGCCATTCCCATCGGGCAGAGGTTCTGAGTATGAGTGCTCTCTCTCAGCGCTGTTCACAGGGTTCCGTTCCGTTCCGTAGGTCAGAGCTTCTGGTGATAAGTCTCCTGACTCATCGTTTGCTCTGGTTTTTATGGGCCTTGTCGCGCTAATCCTTTCTCCGCTAATGCCCCGAGGTCATGCATGCACCGAGTCCTGGCACCAGCTCGCTCCCCTCCTGCTGCGAGTTCCGTTTACCAAACGATAGGGGGGTGCTCCAGCCTGGGGCTGTGACCAGGTGGACAAGAGATTACCATGTTCGTGCACATTCTTGGCATCCATTTACGAAATCGTTACCAGTCTTTAATCAATGAGTTACCAGTGCCAATCAATAAGTTACACTGAGTTACACTTCGACAATGTGCTACGCAAAGCAATAGACACCGACAATGAACTTGGATTTACCCTAAGTAAACGGAAAAGTCGGCGATACCCATCCAAGAAGATTACAGATGCAGATTATGCAGATGATCTTGCGGTTCTAGCAGACTATAACAAGGATGCAGCGACACTACTACACAAGATTGAAGAAGTAGCCAGCTAAATTGGTCTCTACATAAATGTCTCGAAGACAGAGTACATCAGTCTTAATCAAGATCAAGTCGTAGACATAAAATCACTCACTGGTGAAAACATCAAAAAGGTTGACGAACTCACATACCTGGGAAGCAACATCGCCTCCACAAAAAGAGATGTCGTCATCAGACTTGGAAAGGCTTGGGGAGCTTTAAACAGTCTAGCCAAGATTTGGAAATCTGCGCTTCCAATAGAGCTGAAACGAAACTTCTTTAGAGCAGCTGTTGAATCAGTTCTTGTATATGGGGCAATTACATGGACCTTGACATCATCACTAGAAAAGGCCCTGGATGGTGCATACACTCGCATGCTCAGAGCAGCCCTAACATCTCATGGAAGGAGCACCCCACAAAATATGAATTGTATGCAAAAATCTCACCAATCAGTGTAAACATACGTCAACGTAGATTAAGATCTGCTGGGCACTGCTGGAGAAACAAAGATGAGCTCGCAAGCGATGTTTTACTTTGGTTACCAACTCACGGCAAACAGGCACCAGGGAGACCTGCGAAAACATATATAGATCAGCTTACAAATGATACTGGGTGTCTGGTTAGTGAACTACCGAATGCCATGAGTGACAAAGATGAATGGAAGAAACGTGTCATGGAATGCCGAGCTAGCTCGACGCAGTAAGTAAGTAAGTAAGTAAGTAAGTAAGTATATTTGAATTAGATGTCTGGCAAGATTTGGAGTGAAATTTTACTGATTTTTTTGCATACTCTTCGAGTTTTATTGTATTAAACTTGTATAAATCATGAAAATAACCATCTCAAACGATTCCTCAGGCCAGAATTAGCCGGAAAAATGGGTTCATTTGCCTCTGTATGATGTCCAGTTCAAAAGTTATACCAATTAGCGATTTTCATCGGAAATCTAAGATGGCCGCAAAGATGGCAGCCAACGGACCCCATGGGACAATATTTCGTTTGGGAACATGAAAATTCGTTTATTAGACACCTTGAGGATTCCAAAAGTGTAAGTTAGACAAGTCAGGAGATGACGATGGTTCACGAGCGAGCGGTATTCAATGACAAAGGTCAAAACCGACATTGAAAATATATAAATAGGAATGTATTATCTGTTATGAGACTAGTTAGGTGCACAATACGGAAAATTCGGTTCGATTCCGACAACTTTGAAAATTTGACCTTTGTGACCTTGAAATGTCAAAACGAAGGTTACTGACATTGAAATGAGATAGAAAAGAATGTATAATCAGTTATGAGGTTAGTTAGCTGCACAATACCGAAAATTAGGTTCGATTCAGACAACTCTGAAAATTTGACCTTTGTGACCTTCAAATTTCAATGGTCGAAGATTATGAAATTTGTTGGAAAACTTGTATTTCATTATGTTTGTGATAATATAAGATCATGTACGACATTTCACCATCAGGAAGCGCACAATGTAATAAAACCATCAAAAATCGACTTTTCTAAATTTCGTGACCTTGTGACCTTGACCTTGGGGCGAAAGTGAAAAATCGAGCTCCTTGGGGCTAGACACGTGACATTGGCCTAACCAAATATCGAAACCCCTCTCACATTCCACCAAACCCCTCGGAGAAGATGTAGCTTGAACTCGATTACCCCCTCAGCTTAAAAAGACATCTTTTTCCGGCGTGGCTTCGCCCACAATGGGCGCCATACGTCCACCCTTGGCAGGACAAAACTAGCTCATGATATCAACCTCCCAGCCAAGTTTCATCAAGATCGGATCATATCATCGGGTCGTTATGCTGTGGACAGATAGACAGACACACAGACACACACACATGACGAATATAGTGGTAACTCTGTTTGATAACTCGTGAACCAAATATATATCAACGAGGTGCATGGGGACCCCTTCTTCCTTCTCAACGAATTGATGAACCATCTCTGCTCTGGTCGCACAAGTGACGTCACAGTCATGATTCACAGGTTCATTACCAGACCTTGCAGATGGTTCGCTGTTCCCACTCACTGTGGCTTCAGAACTTGTTTTGGCCCGAATATTGATGGGGCACCGCATCACACGCCAGGAGCTCCTGAATGAGAATTCGGTTGCGTCGGAGTGTTTGACCATTTGCTGATGCGAGCAAATATGACCGTGGCTCTTCACACATGGAGAGAACCGTGGCTGGCTTCCAACAATGGGTGTTGTGGTTCTGTGGAGAGAACCGTGGCCGGCTCCCAACAATGGGTGTTGTGGTTCTGTGGAGAGAACCGTGGCCGGCTCCCAACAATGGGTGTTGTGGTTCTGTGGAGAGAACCGTGGCCGGCTCCCAACAATGGGTGTTGTGGTTCTGTGGAGAGAACCGTGGCCGGCTCCCAACAATGGGTGTTGTGGTTCTGCGGAGAGAACCGTGGCCGGCTCCCAACAATGGGTGTTGTGGTTCTGAGGAGAGAACCTTGGCCGGCTCTCAACAATGGGTGTTGTGGTTCTGAACGCGAACTCACTGTCCAGGGTATAAGCCCGACATTTCGTGTGTCCGAGAATGCCGATCGTGGTGGAGCTTTTGTAAGTAGCGGCGCCTCTCCAGCTCCTCATGGATGAAGTTGTCATCGTTGTGCACGTTGGTGATTCTGGTTGGTACCAGCGATTTGATTTTTCTGCCCCATCAGCAGTTGAGCAGGACTTGCCAAGCTGCAGCTCACCAGGGTGGACCTCCAAGCTAGCAGAGCCAGATGAAAATCGTTTTCCCACACTTTTTGATTTGCGGAGGATAGATTTCACTTTCTCGACTTGGCGCTCAATGAATCCATTAGATTTTGGGTATGTTGGGGATGAAGTGACCTGATCAAAATTCCATTTCCCAGCAAATGAACGAAATTATGCGCTGGTGAAATGAGGACCATTATCACTCATAAACGTATCAGGAATTCCGAACTCAGAAAAAATCTGTCCCAAGGTCGCAATAATCGTGCGACTGGGAGCAGACTTGGGCAGTTTGCGAACAATAGGAAATTTGGAATAATAATCTGCGATGACGAGCCACTGAGCTGCATCAAAATAGAACAGGTCACATCCGACTTTGCTCCATGGTCTGAGCGGATTGTCATGTTGCTGTCGTGGTTCAGGCAGTTGAGATTTCTGATGCCATTGGCAGGTAGGACAGCGTTCCACCAGCCGATCAATGTCCTTGTTAACGTTATACCAGTACATAGTGTCCTTCGCCAGCAGTTTAGTTTACTCATGGCCAAAATGGCCTGAGTGGAGTTTCTGCAGAATGTCGTTTTCATACTCTGAGGTATAACGACTCTCTCTCCTTTAAGAATTACGCCATTTTCAATTGACAGCTCATCCCGAAAACTCCAGTATTTCCTGAGAGCCTCTGGGAGGTCCTTCAGATGGTCTGGCCATCCACTGATAATAAAGTCTCGAAGTTAACTCAGGTCAGAATCACGAAGTGTTTGTTTCCTGTTGTTGCTGAGACAACTTCTCAGAAGAGAAACGGGCCAAGTCAACACGCAGGTCCAAGTCAATTGTCATTGTATTGAGTGGACTATGATGGCGGGAAAGGCCATCGGCAAGCTGATTGTCTGCCCCAGGGTGGTCCTCCGTTGTAAAGTTATACCCTTGGAGTCTGACAAGCATTCGTTGCAATCTCGGTGGGGCAGCAATCAATGGCATGTCAATGATCATCAACAACGGTTTATGATCAGTGAGCACAATGAAACTCCGACCATACAGGCAGGTATGGAAACGTTTAATGCCAAACACAATGGCCAATAGCTCACCTTCAATGCAAACGTAACGTTGTTCAGTATCTGTTGGAGTTTTGCTTGTTTTGCTGTAAAAAGTGGAGCGGTCGACAAGATGGGGAGAGAAGGGGAGGAAGCACACAAACACAACATTTGAGAGCAGGGACATCGGGAGATGTGTGAGAGGGAGAGGGCCTGGGGGGAGGCAGGATAGGTATAAAACGCAAGGACACCAAGGACTTCCAGGAAAGAAGACAAAAGTCACCTCAAAAAAGTGGATTTGGGGTGAAATTAGCGGGGGTAGAAAAGTTCAATGTTTTGGATTGGGGAAGATAAGAGATGGTGGTGAACAGCCGTTTAACTTTGGAAACCTGCTAGCACAAAGGCTCCGATGCTCCGGATGCCTCTCCTCGCGACGCTCCCGTCCCGGGTGTCGCCACCGAGCAGCACAAACAGGTAGTAATATATATATAATATATAATATATACAGTGCATTCAGAAAGTACACTACTCACAATAAGTTAGGGATATTGGCAGGTTCTTCGGTGTGGTTGATTTTGTGTATTAATTATGTTGAAAAACGTTGTTGGTCCTACTTCTATGGTTATTAATGAGTGTGAAAAACACAGCATTCTTGATTTAAATACCATAACCATAACCCCCATAAAAAAAAGAAACTCACTCCCACAATGTCCCTAACTTATTGTGAGTAGTGTATTCAGACCCCTTCACTTTTTTCACATTTTGTTATGTTGCGGCCTTATGCTGAAATCGTTTAAATTCATTTTTTCCCGCATCAATCCACACTCAATACGCCATAATGACAAAGAGAAAACAGGATTTTAGAAAGTTTTGCAAATGTATTAAAAAGGAAAAACTGAAATATCACATTGACATAAGTATTCATACCCTTTGCTATGACACTTGAAATTTAGCTCAGGTGCCTCCCATTTCTCTTGATCATCTTTGAGATGTTTCTACACCTTGACTGGAGTCCACCTGTGGTGAATTCAATTGATTGGACATGATTTGGAAAGGCACACACCTGTCTATATAAGGTCTCACAGCTGACAATGCATATTAGAGCAAAAACCAAGCCATGAGGTCGAAGGAACTGCCTGCAGAGCTCAGAGACAGGATTGTGTCGAGGCACAGATCTGGGGAAGCCAACAAAAAAATCTCTGCTGCATTGAAGGTTTCCAAGAGCACAGTGGCGTACATAATTCTTAAACGGAAGAGGTTTGGAACAACCAGGACTCTTCCTAGAGCTGGCCGCCCGGCCAACCTGAGCAATCGGGGGAGAAGGGCCTTGGTAAGAGAGGTGACCAAGAACCCGATGGTCACTCTGGCTGAGCTCCAGAGATCCTGTGTGGAGATGGGAGAAACTTCCAGAAGGACAACCATCACTGCAACACTCCACCGATCTGGGCTTTATGGCAGAGTGGCCAGACGGAATCCAAACAGTTCAATCTCGGTTTCATCAGACCACATAATCTTGTTTCTCACAGTCTGAGAGTCCTTTAGGTGCTTTTTTGCAAACTCCAAGCGGGCTTTCATGTGTCTTTCACTGAGGAGAGGCTTCCGCCTGGCCACGTCTGGCACTGAGGAGAGGCACGATTTTACGTGATGCTGACTTTTGACTTTTTGACCAAATTATTAATTTATCTTCTCCATATTCTCATAATAAAGCTTTGTTGAAAATATGATGACAAAACTGAAACCGTAAATTTAAATTTCAGGTCAATTGGATGAAAATTGATGATTTCATGTGACGTTGACCTTTTGACAAAATTATTAATTTGCGTTTTTTTTTTTTTTTGTATACAACATCGAGGCTCGTGAAAGAGCGAAAATTTATCACACAGAAAGACAAACCGACACATAAAACATATAACATATAGCTTCATCGCGGGAGATTCCAATGATTCTGAAAGCTTTGGTTTCAACAGCGTGAAGCCGAGCTAGGTGTGAGGCAGGAGCACCGGCCCAGAGGGGAGAACAGTATTCCATTGAGATGCGGATGAAAGCCTTGTATGTGGTGAGGAGCTCAGGTGTGCCAAAGAAGGACTTCGCACGATGGAGGATGCCCAGTCGGCGACTGGCTTTGGAGGCCAGCTTGGAAATGTGGTTTTCCAAAGAAAGATCATGGCAGATAGTGAGACCCAAAAGCTTGAGCGACAGAACTTCTTGGAGAGGATTGTTGAGAAAGTAGATGGGAGGGTTGTCCAGTCGATCTTTTCGGAGAGACATAGTCAGAGTGTGAGATCTGTCAGGATTGAAAGACATGTTCCACTTGTTTGACCAGGCTGTGATTTTGTCCAGGTCTTCAGAGAGTGAGGAGGCTGCAGACTGCCGATCTGAGGGAAGAGGAATGGAGCGGCAGAGAGTGGAGTCATCAGCAAAGAGATAGAGAGGATTTTCCAGAGAGTCTGAGAGATCATTGATAAAGACCAGAAAAAGCACAGGGCCAGAACACTGCCTTGGGGAACTCCAGCCTGAACAGGTAGGGGAAAATAAATATATATATATAACCTGAACAGGAAGGGGAGATGAGAGAAATCCATTCAGGGCCACACGTTGACTACGACCAGAGAGGAAGTCCGCAAGCCATGCATGGAGATTTCCATGGATACCATAGGAGGAGAGTTTGGTGAGCAGAGCTGGGTGCCAGACCGTATCGAAGGCACGTGATATGTCAAGGGAGACAGCTCTGATTTCCTGTTTGGCATTGAGGACCTCCATCCATTGTTGAGACAGCAGAAGCAGCATGTCCAGAGTAGAGTGACCTGGTCTGAAACCAAATTGATGATCAGAGATCAAGCCATTGGAGAAGAGGAAAGATTTCATATCCGAAGCAATGATGGATTCCATGACTTTGCTGATAATTGGGAGCAGGCTGATTGGTCTGTAGTTGGAAGGATCTGTTTTTGCACCTTTTTTGTGTAAAGCGGTAATGCTTGCTGATTTCCAGGATGCTGAAAGATGACCTTGAGCAAAAGAGAGGGTGAAAAGAACAGAGAGAGGGTGAGATAGAGCAGGGGAGCAGGATTTTAGGACCCGTGGGCTGATGCCGTATGGTCCAGTTGCAGAATCAGAGTCGAGATTTGACAAAAACTCCTCTACCTTGTCAGGAGAGAAGGACGCAGAGTCCAGGAGCAGTTGGGTTCGACTGGGAAAGGTGGGAACAGAGAGAGATGTGTTTGGGACACAAGATTTTGAGGCAAACACAGAGTTGAGGCATTCGGCTTTGTCACGTGCGATGTCAAGTGTGTAACCATTTGAGGTAAGGGAGAGGATGGAGGGGGAACAAACACCAGAAACGGATTTGACCAGACGCCACCAGGATTTGGAGGAAGGAGACAGGTTTGAGAGTTCATTATTGAGTGTGGAGAGATACTGCTTCCTGGCCCTTCTGAGGGTAGACCCACACTTGTTCCGAGCTTGGTGGAAGGAACTGAGATTGCCTTCAGTTGGATTAGCCTTCCAAGAGGCAAAGGCAAGTTGTTTCAGGGCAACTGCCTCACCACAAGATTCCGTGTACCATGGACGGGAGGAAGGGTAAGACAACTGAAGACGAGATGGGATAAATCTGTGCATGAGAGAGAGCAGTTTGCTTTGGAAGAATTCCCAGGAAGAATTGATGTCAGAGGCAGTGGAGATGGGAGACCAATCCAGATGATTGATGGCTGCTTGAAGACCGTCCCAGTCGGCCTGAGTGAAATTTCAGACTCGTCGACGCTGAGGAGGCTCTCTGAGAATGGCCAGAGAGATGTGGTCAGATGGCCAGAATGGCCAGAGAATGGCGTTCTCCGTATTATCATCATAAAGCTTTGAAAATTTGAGTACAATAGCTCAAATGGTAAAAAAGTTACAGCCCGGACACACACACACACACACATACACACACACACACACACACACACACACACACACACACACACACACACACACACACACACACTATTACAAAACCCCGTCTCCTGCTGTGCAGAGGATGGCCTGATAATATTAACTATCACATAGCAATAAAGACTTAGACATCATAGAGTGATTTAAAACAAATCCAACTTATTTTTTCAAAACTTTCCCCCAATTTTTTTTTTTGCCCAAAACACTCCTCGGCACTCACCTGTGAACCTCTGAGAGTTTGATGAAGATCCGTTTGACCATCTCTGAAAAAATGCTGACAAACACAAACGGCTCTTCTTATTGTATAGATATATAAATTCATCACACATACACCCTCTCTCCATCCTAATACTCCACGATCTCCTCATGCCATGACAAAAGGATAACACCCAAAATGCCATCTTCTCCTGCTTCCCACACCTGTGAGCATACTTCGATCAATGTTCTGTTGGTGCCATCCATTATTCTGGAGATTCTGTTGAACTGGTGTGGCATTTCGATCTCTTCTCAACAGATAAGGAAATGTTCACATCTTTGGTCCTCTATGCTGAAAACCTTCCCCACTCTTATCTATGTGAGACATTTTAACTCTATTCTGCTGATTGCTTCCTCTTCCTCTGTCAGAGCAAGCCTTATCAATGTAAGTGGAGAAATGTTTTGAGGCTGTTGGCAAGCAAGCCTGTTTTTATCAGATGAAGAACTCACAATGTCATTGCAAAATATCACTCCACATCCTGAAGAACAGCTCACTTTTATGAGGAGCGGAAGCTGCAAGGCAAAATATTCCAAATATGATATGCTCTATTCTACGAAGCATTGATGTGACACCATTTTGTATTTGTTATGTGTGGAAGTTTCATATTTTATGGCAGTAATTTGACTCTTCAGCTGTAAGAGGATTGGTTCCTGCATAGTTCCGTTTGTTATTTGCTGATGCTGTTGGTCCTGCCTATGTCCGACAGACAACGACGTTTTGTTCAGCTGTATCTTGGACACAAGACAGTTGTTATTACCTTGAGGAGATTGTTCTTCCGATACAAATTCAATCGAGCATGTGTGGGATGATTAAAGATGCATTACGACAGCATCACGCTTATGCACTTGGCCTGGAATAATTTGGAGTGGAATGAATGGAATCTACGAGAACAGGATTTCTACCATCAAGCCATCTGCATCATTCCGAGAAACTGCTGGGCTTGTACTGTATAAGCTACTGTGGTGGACACTCTACATATTGAGCCTCAAATACAACAGGATTGTTTAATGTTTGAGAATTTCCCTGGAGTTGAATCTCTAAAGATATTCAACAACACTCATTGGTGTTATTTCTCGGAAAACACCTTGTAGTTTGCAGGAAATCGTCCAACAGGATGGTGCAAAGGTAGCACACTTGCCTTTTACCTGTCTCATCTCCATCCAAAGATAAAATATCGAATTTCTTCAAATATCGCATTGATTCACAGGTAAGATGTTGCATGACAAAGTGTGCCGTACCTCAGGTGCATGTTAAGCAGGGTGGTCCGGCTGTTAACATTAGTTGGTGGACATTAATGATTCCTTGTTTTCTTTCATGAAGAGTCGACAAGGCGTCGTTGAACGTCTGGGCTGGACAGGCAGTTTGTGAAAGGCGTTGGCCAATAACTTTCTCTGCTGACCCCAGAAGAAGGTGGGAATAATTGGGCATTAAAGTAGCAGTAGTAGAGTAGTAGTAGTAGTCGTAGTAGTTGTTGAGTAGTAGTAGTAGTAGCGTAGTAGTAGTAGTAGTAGTAGTAGTAGTAGTAGTAGTAGTAGTAGTAGTAGTAGTGCTTTTGTTGGAAAGGTTATAGAGATTTGCGTTCAGAGCTCAAGCAAGCTCAGGCAAACATATGTTCCCAGTTTAATGTCGCTCAATTCCTCATCTCTGCAAGTCCATGGTTTGAACTACAGTAGACAAGGTAGAGCATTTTGAAGAGAAAGCACTACCAAGATAGATAAGGGGAAGGTAAAAGAACGCCAAAGAACACCAAAAAAAGAACGCCAAAGAACACCAAAAAAAGAATGCCAAATAACACATTTATACAAATAAGAGCAAAGTATCTTGTATTGTGGGGAGACCGTACAAAGTGCATCATTTATAGTCCAGGGTTCCTTAAACTTTTGAACAGTGTTACTATATTCTGCCGCCTTGTACTCCGAAATAATGCGTGAGCGTATATTATAATGGATCAGGTTAACTCTTTTCGCTTGGTCCTTCTCGTTCGGCTGGTGTTCCTCCGCCACTCCCGTTGGTCAGGGCTTCTCGTAGCAAGTACTACTTACTCAACGTTTGTTCTCGTTTATATCGCCAAACTGGACTTAATCCTCTGTCCGCTGAAACGTTAATCCTTTCTCCGCTGATGCCCCGAGGTCATGCATTGCACCAAGTCCTGGCATCAGCTCGCTCCCCTCCTGCTGTGATTTCCATTTACACAGTAGGAGGATGCTCTAGCCTGGGGCCTTGACCAGGTGTTTCAAGAGATTACCATGTTCATGCACATTCCGCTTCGTTACCAGATTTAATCAATGAGTTACCAGGGCCAATCAATACTTTACACTAAGTTACACTTCCACACCCTTCAGACCTACAGAACTGTGTTCCACCACATTTCTCTCAATTTTTGCCTTCCTGGTTTTATATATTGCCATTTTCCCACAGGCTAAAATAAAGTTAACAAGGAGATCACGTGACTTGCTTAGTTTCTTTACCGGGTGCCCGATGATAAAAAGTGTTGGAGAGAAGTGAAGCCAGAAGCGCAAGAGAAGATTTTTCATCAGTAAGAACACTGGTTCAAGACGGTGGCATTGAAGGTATATGTGAAATATAGTTTCCCTTTCACCACAAAAGCAGCAATCCTCTGAGAAGTTAGTGAAGTGCCGCATCATAGATCCAGAGCTCAGTGCACCATGTAGCAACCTCCAACTTAAGTCTGCCATCATTCTTGGCGTTGGGTAGAGATAGAGTGAATCCCAACGTGGATGAACAGTCGAAGGAAGTGGAGGAATCTCACGCCAGGGAGTATCCAGTCGGGTTGCAAGAGCTATATAATGGAGCGAGTGGATCACTAGCAGGTATATATTTTTCCTTGATAGCCCACAGAACGACATTTCCACTGTGCCAGGGGTCTTACTCATATTGTTTGCAGGTATTGGCTGAGAGAGCTCGCAACATCGTGGTCGGATTTTAAAATCCATGGAGTTACCGATGGACATCTGTCCAGATCCATCACCCTCTTTGGGATTCGCTAGATATTCCAGACAATCGGGAGGCAAGGAGCTTTTGACCTCTTCAAGTATCCTGGAGGGGATCCTGATTGTCCTCAGGCCCATTTTCGCTGCGAGTTCCTTGGGTAAAAGCGTTCTCTTACCATCGTTCAGAAGGTCTCTCACTGTGGATATGCTTCCAGCTAAGAGGCTCCTTCTTACTGAAAAGGAAGCCAGAGTTGGGCCCTGTAGAAGAGGGTTGAGAATGAGCGGTTCTTCTAGCAGGTCCTTGCCTGGATAAGGAACTGTTCTTTGTACGTCGACTACATTCCAAGCCTTCAGCATTTCTTGATAAAAAAGAGGCAATGTAGCACTAGACAGGCTCCGAGATGTAATGATGAAAAGGTTCCTTTTGTTCCCAAAATTGAGCACTTTGCTGAAGAAGTATGATGCCAGTGAGCACCATTGCGGTGCAGGGTTCACATGTAGGTAACGTTGTATGGTCTTCAGCCTGGATGCGTGGTAGTGGCTTCGAAGGTAGGGAAAAGACTGTCCACCTTCTGCAAAAGGCAAGCTCAGAATGCCCAGGGAAACCCAGTGTTTACCATTCCAAAAGTAGTCCAGTAGCTTCGTCTGCATCTTAACCAGAAACTCCTCTGGAGTGCTTATGCAAGAGGGCCTGAATACTAACTTCGGAATTATAAACTGTTTAATAAGGAGTGTTTTTCCCCTCAGAGACAGGACTTTTAGTAGTCCACTCCAGTCTCTCAACTTTGCTTCGATCTTGTCCCCTAAAGTGTTCCAGTTAATGAGTGGTGAGGACCCATGGGAAATGGACAAGTGCACCCCCAAATATTTGAGCTCATTGCGACTCCAGGTCAATTTCTGAAAAAGTGTTGGTAACTCCTTTACCTGCATTTGTCCAATTAGAAGCCCCGAGCTTTTCCTCCAATTGATTGGAGCAGCCGATGCTGCTGAATAGACCTGCTGACAATCATAAACTATTTGCATATCCCTTGCAATACTGGCAAACACGAGAACATCATCTGCATATGCAGAAAGTTTGAGGTTGACCCTGTTGTGTGGCACCACAGTGCCAGTTAGCCTTCTTCTCATCAAACAAAGGAAGGATTCGATACATAGGGAATATAATTGGCCGGACAGGGGACATCCTTGTCTTATTCCTCTCTCAAATGGAAAGGGCATGAGCAAGAAACCGTTGACTTTAACGAGGCATTCTGCCGACATGTACAACGTCTGAATCATGCCTACAAATCTCCTCCCCAACCCAAATGTTAGCAAGGTTTCAAACAGATACTCATGGTTCATCTGGTCAAAGGCATTCTCCTGATCCAAGGAAAGAAATCCGACTTGAGTCCGAGTCATGTCCGCATACTGTATCAGGTCTCTGACAAGGGATATGTTGGCATGTATTGTCCTGCCTGGAATGGCATAAGATTGGTCCGGGCTGACTAATTTTGTCAGGACTGGTCCGAGACGGAGTGACAACATTTTAGCCATGACCTTGTGATCCACACACAGCAGAGACACAGGGCGGTAATTCTTCAAGTTTCTCAAGTCACCCTCCTTGGGAATGAAGACCAGAATCGCTCGACGCCAAGAAAGGGGCATTATACCTGTATCACATGCTTCCTGAGCTACGCTTAGGTAATCAGGTCCAACCAAGTCCCATACTTTTGTATAGAATTCACATGATAAGCCATCCATGCCAGGGGATTTATCTCTTGATAGGTTGTGCAGGGCGGTTTTCAATTCTTCCAGAGATAATGGAGTCTTCAGCTGCTCCCCATCTTCTACAGAGGCTTCAGGAAGACTACTCCACAAAGTGCCACCTGCACCTGCATCTGTGCTCTTACCCGAATACAGCTGAGCGTAAAAGGCTCTAATTCGTTTTTGAAAACCCTCAGAGCCATTGAGCAAGAGACCATCTTCTGCGAGAACACTCGCTATAGTCCTGAATTGACCTTTACGTTTTTCCACTCCTTTGAGATAATTCAGGACATATTCATCCTCAGAAATAAACTGCAAATGAGAGCGCACATACGCCCCTCGTGCCTTCACACGACTACATGCTTTAAGGGTGCTCTTTTTTTTCTTGGTATGCCTGCAGTTCAGTAGAGGTCAGTGTGGCCAGGTACTTCTCAAGGTGCAGCAGTTCCTCTTCCAGTCTTTTGATCCCTACCCCAAGTGTTTTGCTCGATCCATGCGAGTATTCCTGACACAGCAATTTCAATCGTACCTTGCCTACATCCCACCAGAATCCAAGTGAGCAAAAATCTCCTTTTTTATTCCTCCAGGCTTGCCAAAAATTCAAAAAGATTGACAAAAAGGCTTCATCCATCCTGACTTAAAGCATTGTTCAGGTGCCACAAGCCAGGGCCTCGCCTTGTTTCTGCCAGGGAAAACTTAATCCAGGCCAAGTTGTGATCTGTGAAATGGGCAACTTTTATGCCGGAGTCACCGACACTCTTACACCAACGGTGAGACACGTAAATTATATCGAGCCGGGATTGTGATATATGACCACCTCTGATACTCGAATACATGAATGTTCTGTCTGTGGGGTGTTGTATGTGCCAAGTATCCCTCAAGTTTAACAGTGTTATGGTTTGTTGTAATATTCTTACAGAGGGATTATGCGGCTCCTGACCAATTCGATCAAGGGAGGGGTTTAGAGTGCAATTAAAGTCTCCTCCAAGAATTACACACTCTTCACCAGGCAAGGTGAGCATGAATCTCTGCAACCGGTTGAAGAAAATCCCCCTTGCAACTCCTACACAAGGTGCATAAATGTTGACGAAATTGACAACAAATTCTTCAAACTTTGCTTTTATATGTAGCAACCGCCCCACACTGGCTTCCTTTACGACAAGTATTTCAGGTTTCCTCTTTGGTGAAAAGAGGGTAGCCACTCCACAAGATGTGTCCGTTAGGTGACTGAAAAAGGCCAAGCCTTCCCATTGGTTTTCCCATCGGGATGCAGCCTCTGGGGTCATGTGGGTTTCCTGCAGAAAGGTTACTTCAAGTTTTTCCTTCACACAGAATGACAATACCTGGTGCACACGGAATGCATCCTTACAGCCATTGACATTCAATGATCCTATTCGTAAGTTTGATGTCATTATTGTATTGAGAGTTTTGTTTCTGTGAAATTCATCCTCCTAAACTAATTCATATTCAGGCCCATAACTCAACAGCTTTGCGAGAAACTTCCTGACTCGGTCTTGTTCGGCCGAGCCTGAAGTCCTTGTTTTATGTCCCTCTCTCCTTAGCACATACAAGGAATGCACTAGCAAGTCATAATCTTTCCACCGTTTCAGCGCATTTTCCACTTTCTTCCTGCTATGCAAGCTTTACTCGAGTATTTCCTGGCTGGGAATGCAGGAATGGCGTCCTGCAGGTAGGTCTGTCTCTAAACCAGTCAGTGACCCTTGATAGTCTTCCCCATCACCAATACTTTCCTCATCATCGCTGTCTGGAGGTTCAGGATCCTTCGCCTTTGGTGTACTTGTACAATGTGTCAAGTCTTCTGCCATGTCGTCTCTCAAGCCTGACTTGGCATAATCTTCTGGCGCAGAGGAACGCTCCTTTGGCTCTGATGCGGCGGACGTTGCTTCACCTGTGGGAATGGATGCCTCCTCCTCAGTTGGTATAGGAGATCCAACCTTTTGGGGTGGTAAAATAGAGATGTGCTCAACTATTCCCCTTTCTGCGCCAACAGTGAGTGAAGTGACATCACCTGAGATGTCGGTCAGTGCCAGCAACTTTATTGATACTTGTGTGTCTGGTTCCCTCTCTCTGTCTGTCCCACCGATGAATGCTACTTCAGAATCCTTTGAAACTTCGGTGTTAATCCTTCGGTTCAGAACTGCTCTTGTAGATGTTTCAATCCCTGGTTTATTTTGAAGCTTCGTTGCAGTTGTTATTATTGGATGCATTTTCTTAGGAACCAACATCACAGTATCGTTTGGCCCTGTCAAGTCAGATACCTCTAGGTTGTTTATCTTTACCATGCTGGGTTTACTACCTGACGGTCTCCCTTCCTGTTCATTCTCCAAACTGTCTTTGGGTGGATCTGAGAGAGAAGACTCTCCATATCCTGTCGTTTGATGAATAGTTTCCTCTTCTTCTTCTTCTTCCATTTCTTCAGATTGGGTTACCACTCTCTTCTCCTTCAGAATACTCGGCCTTACAAATCCCTTTGACACATAACTTCCCGACACAAACTTTGTGACAAACATTACTTTGACACAAACTTTTTTGAAATTCCCGCCGAACAAAAAACGAGTCCTGCGAACAATTGACGACGCTTCCGAACCCCCGCGCATGTTTGGCGAACTTTTGGAGCCTAAAATACGAATGTTGGACTTTGCCATTTTTTCGACATTCACATCCTTCGCGAACCATTCGCGTGTCCCGTGAAAACCCACCTTTAGATTCATCAAAGAACAACTATTTCTATCTCATTAACAATACATTGGAGTTGAAAATTTGAAAGATACATTGAAAAAGTATTCCTCACAAAAAAAGATAACGCAATCAGAGAAGATATTTGACGATTTTCACTTTTTTTTTTTTACAGAGATTTCAAAGACAATAAAGAAGAACTTGTGATAAAGAAAATACATATAATCCGGTTATATGCACCTTTATTTTTTTTGCAGCGATTCAAAGAGAATAAAGATCAACTCGGAATAAAAATATCAAAGCAAATAATCCGGTTAAATACACAAAAATTGTCAAAATGCCACTCAAAAATTCAAAATAAAAACAAAACAATTCAGCACCTGCTCAAGGTTTGTTCAACACCTGCACATTCATCACCTGCACAAGATGTAACCGTAGCAACCCTTGCAAAAGGGTTGTCTACTCTTTAGAAACTCATCAATTGGGTTCTCAACATAATGTTTTGCATATTTAATGTGGAGAAATGTGCAAAACCCTGAAAATAGATAACGTGCAAGAACTCTCACTGGTGATAAATGTTTTTGTGTGTAAATAAACCCGATCGCTGACGAAAAACTTTGAACAAAGAACACTTTGGTGTTTTGGTGTACAAGTTGTTGATCTCCGATTGTGGCCAGTTCATAAATGCACAGCGATACAGCAATACAGCAATACCGGTACTGCACATTGGTTTATAGTTTTGATTTTTTTCATTGGAGAGAGCGATGACTTCAGAATTAGTCCAACACTCCATAGTCCAACACTCCATAGAATTAGTCCAACACTCTTTGCTTCTCCCGTTGCTTGTTATCTCCATATGCATGTGTCATGGATTCCCTAATCCCTTCGGTTCTGGAATAAGCACCTCAACTCAGACACTGTGCAAGGTTTATTGAGGGATAAGGATAACATGCATGGTAGATATATGGGCGCACAAGCTAGTAGCACCTTTTGGTCCTCACACAGCCAGCAACCAACAACATCGCAAGGAATCACAATTTGTATTCTGCTTCATATACTTTTCTTCAAAGGACAAGGCACTCAAAACATTTCCCCAGTTTCAAAGATTGTAGCAAGGAGAAAGGCTCGGCAGGTGGGGAGCTGCTCATAAAAAAGAATGTTGATGCAAGGGCAAACAAAGATTTTGTCAACAGCTTCCCAAAACCAGACAGTCAGACGCTAGGGAGGCAAATGGGTCATATTGCCCCCAATTAGCCTGAGTTTCGAATGAAATCCCTTACACATGTTTCAGAAGGTGCAACCCAGGTCTCAAAGTATCCACCTTCGTGTGTCTGTGAGTTGTGTTTGTGTGATTGTGTGCATGTCCAAAATGCATGTATAGGTGTGTATGTTTGTGTTGTTGGCTGCTATCTCCACATGTGGGTGAGTTTCTCCTGTGCGGTGTCTTTTCCCCCCGTGTGAATTAGTTTGTGTTTATTTAAATTTGATAACTGATTAAAAACCTTCAAACACACAGCACACTTGTATGGTTTGTCCCCAATGTGAATGTGTCTGTGTTGATTTAAGGCTACTGGACGACCTAAAACCTTCGAACACACAGCACACTTGTACTGCTTCTCCCCGGTGTGAATTAGGTTGTGTTTATTTAATCTTGATGAATGACGAAAAACCTTTGAACACACAGAACACTTGTACAACTTCCCTCGTTGGTTGTTATCTTCATTCGCGGGTTTCAGCAGGTGCAACGCAGTCCTCCCACAACTTGATGTGTCCATCTCCATTTGATCCTTTTGACTTGATGCTGATAACCACAAAATCCTTACAACGCTTGTGCTGATTCTTCACAAATTTTGTCTCAATGTGGACGAGTGTGCAAAATCCTAAGGACACAATGAGCATGTGTTCAACTTCTCCCGAGTTTGTCCTTTGTGATGTTGAAATAAAACAGAGAGAGAGAGAGAGAGAGAGAGAGAGAGAGAGAGACTTTGACTTTTGACGTCCTTTTATTCCAAAAATTATAAAGTGCATGGATGTACAGTGTATAAAATCAACAAAGCCAAAAACAAGAGAAAACGATGAAGCGAGGAAACAATACAGATATATGCGTTGATCAGTTCAACTTTTACCGAAAACAAGTGCAATCTTCTGCAGCACTATTATGAATTGTAGAAATTACGAACAATCATGAGAAAAATAATACCAACTCGTTTTGGCGGACTTCACAGACACTTTTCAAACACCATTTTTCCACAAATCCATCAATTTCGCCCATGCTCTTGGAAAACTCAAACTCATGTTTTAGCCTTGCAGCACACAGTGCGTTGAAAAACGTCATGACCTTGCACTGATGAATGGGCTTACCAATCCGCTTCTCCTTTCTGGACAGGTAAGTGGCAAGCTTTGCTGTAGCTACAAAAAATCACAACAGTTCATAGTCCTTGTTGTGTTGCCGTCTCTTTTTGAGCCCAAAAATAAAGGATCGAAAAGTAAATCTGAAATTCATTTTGAACGACACAAAGTCTAACCATTCAAATAAAGGAAAAAGTCTTTCACAGCCAATGAAAAAATGAATAACATCCTCATTTACAGAACAAAAGGGGCAACATGCAGATATTGGGGCAAAATTCCATACATATGTATTACATGGGATGATCCCGTGGGCAAGGCGCCACTGAAGATCACCTGTTCTTTTGTTGATCAGCTTGCTATACATTGATTCCCATACAGGTTCATTGGGGGGCCCGGCAGGGAGTCGCCTCTTCCATCGTGCTACTCCATTTAGCGGAGGAATACCAAGAACTTGAGATAACCACCACCTATACAGGCTCTTGCTGCTCTCAGCATGCAATACATTTGTCCCTGTGCTTACAGGTGGAAGTTCGTTGGGAAAGCAGGCAAAAATCAGTTTCGGAAACGGGGACTCGTTGGGGTGTCCAAAAGAATTCCAAGTCCAAAGTTTCTGTAGCTGATGACGTTTTTGAACAACTTTCCTCAAAATCGTTCCAATTGTCCTCTTGGACCGAATCGCCGTCAAGGTTGAAATTTCCTCCACATTCCTCCACCCGACACCGGAGTTTGGCCGGAGGTGCCATACTTTGTTTATGCCTGCCTCAATAAAGCGTTGGCACAAATGACGACTCTTGAGAACATCAGGGAAGAGAGGATTGAAGAACAGGGGTTCAACCTCGAACATCCCTGGGGAGTAGGTGTCTGCTTTACGGCTCACGGAAAGTCTTTCCCAGGCACTGAGAAGGCTCTGGTAAAATATGGGGAGCGTTGATGTATTCACGTACTTGAGGTGAGTCAGGAATACTTCGAGACCATAGCCGAGTCTACACGCCTGCTGTAAAATATGGCAAGCCAAGGCATGGTTTGGCAGGTTTTCACCAAATAGGAGGCGTTGAATGGAGCACAGGCGAAAAGCCATGAGACGGGATCTCACGTGAACAAGGCTCTGACCACCTTCCGATGAAGTAAGGCATATTACACTTGGCCGCAGCCAATGATGGCCTCCCCAAAAAAAGTCCACAAGTTTGGCCTGTATCCTGTCCAGCAACACTTCTGGTGGTTGCAGGCAAATAAAGCGATGCCACAGCGTTGCAGCAACCAAGTTGTTTGCCACTAAGACTCGGCCCTTAAATGAGAGGTGCGGCAGGGCTCTTTTCCACAGGTTCAGCCTCCTGTCTATTTCTCCGGTCACACCTTCCCAATTCCTTTTCTCAAATTGTGTAGAGCCCAGGGCCACACCAAGGTAATCAACACCATCTGTTTTCCACTCCAAGTTTTCTGGAAGAGCAGGCAGATGTGTTGAGACAGGTAGGCAGCTATTAAGGTATGGCACCCAAAGAGCTTTGCTTTTCGTCCAATTAACCTTCAGAGATGAAGCCATGAAAAAGGTTCTTAAGGACTTTACAAGAGCAACAATGTCTTGGTGGTTTTTTATAATGACGCAAACATCGTCTGCATAGGCCGATATAGTCATTGGTGGGCTTCCAGGAAAACAGGTCAGGCCAGAGATATTCTTTCTCAGTGTGCAAAGAAATGGCTCCATTGCTAGCGCAAAAAGCAAACCTGAGACTGGGCAACCCTGCCGTACCCCCCTCTGAACCTTTATGGGGGGAACCAGTTCATTGTTCACCTTAATTACACTGGAGATGTCAGTGTACAATAAAGTTATAAAGGCCCTGAAAATTACCCCAAACCCACATGCTTCAAGAACATGGCACAAGAAAACATGGTCAATGCTGTCAAAGGCTTTTTCAAAGTCTAGAAAACATATTCCAAAATCATTTTGGTCATGGCGAGCATACATTAAATCCCGCACGAAAAAAATGTTGTCGTAAATCGAACGACTGGGGATGCAGAATGTCTGATCAGGTAAAACCAGATGACCAATGACTTTTTTTAAGCGACTTGCCATTGCTTTCGAAAACAGTTTATAGTCGGTACACAGTATTGAAACCGGTCTCCAATTCTCCATCCGCCGGAGGTCTCCTGACTTTGGGAGAAGACTCACCACTGCTCTCCTTAGGCTTAGTGGCATTACACCTTTTCGCAAGGATTCTTGGATTACAATCAATAGTTCTAGGCCCAAGATGTCCCAAAATTCCATGTAAAGCTCAGCTGGCAGGCCATCAATTCCAGGAGCCTTTCCAGATTCCATTCCAACCAGGGCACGCTGTAATTCATCAAGGCTTAAGGGCACATCCAGCTCCAGGCGTTGAGTCTCAGTTAGGGTTGGGAGATGGGAGGTAAAACATTTTATTTTATCCTCATTTATATCTTTTTTAGCAAATAGTTCAGAATAATACTTTCTAATAGTGATTTTTACCCCATCAGAACTTGTAATTTCATTCCCACTGGGGTCCTTAACTGATGAAATAAGCTGGGGAGGCTTCGTTTCAGCTTCTAAGTGAAAGAAGGCTTTGCTAGGACTATCCGATACTTTGATGCTTTTTACTCTCAGTCTAACTAGCAGTCCTGCAGCCTTCTCCTGTAATAGTTCCCGGAGTTGGGTCCTTTTTTCAAGGAGCAATTTATAATTTGCCTCATTTTCCTGCTCTGCCATTTTGTTTTGCAGTTTTAGAATTTCGGTTTCCAACCGTGCCAATGTGATTTGATTTTCATGGGTGATGTGGGAATTAAACTGTTGACAAAACAGTCGTATATGAGTTTTCATATTATCCCACCAAAGGTTAGTGGAAGCAAAGAGGGGCTTTTTTCCAACTATTGCTATCCATAGGATGCGAAAGGCTTCCTTAAACAGGGTATCATCCAAAAGGCTTGTATTGAATTTCCAATAGGCGCTCCTCCGTTTGAATTGTGGGAAAGATAGGCCCATCGTGACCATGTGGTGGTCAGAGAAGATGGAAGGGGTAATAGTTGAGGAGGTTGCATTATTCCTTAATCATGGGGTGATGTACCAGCGGTCAAGCCTCGCTAAGGATACTTGGCCATTGGAGCATCGACACCATGTAAACTGCCGGTCATTTGGGTGCATCAATCGCCATACATCCAAAAAAACCCCACCTGAAAGGAACTGGGAGAGGTCACCGTGGGACTCAGGATGTGGTTCCGGTGAATTTCTGTCTATTTTGGGCTCTAGCGTACAATTGAAATCTCCCCCCCATGCATATGCACTGATTTGGGTCAAACAAATTTAAATGGTTTATCACTTCAGTAAAGAAGGCTTTACGGTAAGTACTCTCGCTTGGTGCATATACATTAAAAATAATAAGCTTCAGGCTATTGATCACCAATTCTAGGGAGGCAAAACGTCCCCGAATCACCTCCTGAAAGAGGCAAGATTCAGGTACAAGTCCTGGTTTTAGCAAAAACCCCACTCCAGCAGATACAGATGACATATTACTGAAGAAACATTTACCTTTGAACATGCTGCTCCAGTCATGTTCAACCTTCTCAGTAATATGAGTTTCTTGCAGTAATATTACATCGACTTGTTTCCTTTTGAATAAACTATTCACTTGGATCTGGCGGATGTGACTGGCCCCACCGCCATTTATATTGAGTGTTGCAAGATTAAGCGTCTTCATCACTCATTAGTAAATTTTGTCTGACACTGTGAGTACTCACTCTTTGCCTTTGTTATGATTTTCTTTAGTCGATGAAACTGCGATTTTGTTAGGTTTAGTTCCTCAGATTTTTTTATGACTAGTTTTGCAGCCTGAATAAAGGGAGCCAAATCAGGGAAATGATCCCCAATGATGACATTTCGCTGTCTATATGTTTCATTGAGGAATGAGAGAACAATATGGGGAGGGGTTGGGGGTTGATCTGGCATTACTTGTGATAATGCTGTTACCTCCACCTCCTCTTCCGATTCTGATAAATCAGAAAGTGGTCCAATGGGGTCTGGGTCAATACCGTTTTCTTCTCCTGCTATGCAACCTAGCCTTCCCTTGTCTGGGGGGTCCACACAGTGCTGTGTTTGGGAAACATCAGCACATTGATTACTGATTTCCTCAATTGGCATGAAATTATTATTCCCACATTCCTGTGGATTTATGTTTCCGCCCTTTTCTGCTATATTGGCAGATTTATTATGGATGTCAGCCTGTTCGGCGACATTCGCTTGGATCAATGATGCGCCATTCACGGTATCATGGCCTAAATTATTTACATCATTAACGTCGTCTGTGTGAGTAATGGAAGCGCGTTGTTTTAGCGGCTGAACCCTGATGCTCTTTTCTGGGTTTTCCTCTTTATTTATTTGGTCCGCGCTTTGCAGAGAGATTCCAGGTGCATCCTGAAGAGTTTTTTCACTAACAGCCTGAAAATCGAGCACGACCTTTTTACCTGCTCCAGATGAGTCACTATCATCCGGAGCCCTTCGTTTACTCGTCCCCACCTTGCTATCAGTGTCCATTTCAACATTTTGCTGAGGAAGAATAAATACGTTCACGCTTGGAACACTGGATTCACCCTCATTAGGAATTTTAGGCGGTGGCAATGCGATAGCCTCCCCCCCACTGGGAATCTCAATTAGTGGAGCAACGTTAACCTCCCTCCCATTGGGAGTATTCATTAGTGGAGCAGCGTTTACCTCCCTCCCCCTGGGCGTATTCATTAGCAGAGCAACCTCCTCCTTACAAACTATGGCAGTGTGACCCGTCTTGCCACACCTGACACACGAGGCTTTTGGACAAGAACGTTTTAAATGTCCATACGCTCCACACTGAAAGCATGTTAAGGTGGTGGACGATGCGTATAGCTGGAAATTTGCCTCTTCAAAATTAATTTTGAAAGTGATATTGAGGCCTGTGTCGTCCCCACGGTCTGGAAGGACCATATATACCTGTCTGTGGAAGCTCATTACGTGCTTAACACGTTCATTCCGACACCCAAGAGGGATTGTTGAAATCCTCGATACCATTTTACCGTACCGTGATAGCACGGTCATTAACTTGTCATTTGGGATAAATGGAGGTACGTTGGAAATAACCACTCTCGTCGCGGGAGTTAATAGCGGCGATGCCATCATAAAGTGACCGCTTTCCGTGGTTATTCCCGCGCTTACCACGTCATGGACGAGTTCCTCGTCCGAAACGAACACCACCACTTTCTGGTTCATACGCGAAGCTGCACGTATATTTTCATCTCCAACAATGCTCCCCACAGCGAGGATGATGTCCTCGACAGGGACTCCATCCGGAGGCACGCACACAAACGCGTGCTTCCTGGTTAAGCCTTCAAAGTCATCGCGACGAGAGCGTGCATTCGCCATTCCGGCGAAACTACCCCCCCCCCTCCCCCCGCTTGTCCGAGCCGGACAAGAGGGTATCAAACCTAAATAAACGAAATATCAGGGGAGGGCAGGAGAGGGGGGAAAACTCACGACGAACTCACCAAAACACAGAGCAGTTGCTCACAGCCGCCATGACGCTACACCCAACGCACCGACGGCCGATAGGTGGCGACAAAGAGAGAGAGAAGAGAGAGAGAGAGAGAGAGAGAGAGAGAGAGAGAGAGAAGAGAGAGAGAGAGAGAGAGAGGGGAGAGAGAGAGAGAGAGAGAGAGAGAGAGAGAGGAGAGAGAGAGAGAGAGAGGGAGAGAGAGAGAGAGAGGGAGAGAGAGAGAGAGAGAGAGAGAGAGAGAGAGAGAGAGAGAGAGAGAGAGAGAGAGAGAGAGAGAGGGAGAAGAGAGAGGAGAGAGAGAGAGAGAGAGAGAGAGAGAGAGAGAGAGAGAGAGAGACTTTGACTTTTGTGTCCTTTTATTATAAACAATGTAAAGCCATTTCACAAGCAGTTGTAAAAAAAACACATTTCACAAAGCAGTTGTAGGTTTGGGGAGATGAAGGTGAAAGTTGGAAGGAGGAAGAAGCAGGGAGGATGCTTTGAGGAGGAGGGGTGAGAGGGGAGTCTAGGAGGGGAGGAGCGAGGGAGAGTCTCGGAGGGGAGGGGTGTGGGGGGAGTTTAGGAGGGAGGGGAGGGAAGGGGCAAGGGGGGAGATTTGAAAGGGATGGGTGATGGGGAGGATATTGGTTTGTCAAGTTGGATATTGTCCATTCGCAGTCGGACGAAAGCACCAGATGCACGCTCTCTCACCATTTCAGCCAGTAGTGTTCTTTTCTCTGACAACTGCTGGACATTTTCGTTGGACATTCCAGATTTCTGCTCACAATAAAGTATATCGTTTTTTAAGGCAGTTATCACACCGAGTGTGTTACAGGTATTATAACGACAGTATTGCTGGCAAAAACACTTAATTTGGGATTTTGTGCAATCCCACCATTGCCTTAAATTGAGGTAGGAAAACTTTTGCATTTCACATTCCTTCCATACCATTCTGAATGCTTCTTTGAAATGCTCACTTTGTAAAAGTTTGACATTGAAAGTCCAATATGCACTTCTACACACGTGATGAGGTAGGCCACATACAACAACAACCATGTGATGATCAGAAAAACCAGATGGCCTTATATATGAATTCTTGACAAGATTTGCCTTATCATGGTTAACATAAATTCTATCCAAACGAGCCATTGTCAAAAGATTTCTTGCGGCACAAACCCACGTGTACTGCCGGATATTAGGGTTCTGTACCCGCCACACATCCACAAGTTGAAATTTTTTAATGAGCTGTGCCAAAGGCCTTGCACTCGGTGGATGAGGCTCAGGAGTGTTTCTATCAAGTTGTGGGTTGAGGGTACAGTTGTAGTCTCCCCCCAAGCAAACCAACATGGACAGGTCAATAGTGCTTAAAAAACCTGCTAACTTGTGAAGAAAAGCACTTCTTGCAGAGTTCGCACTAGGGCAGTATACATTAGTCGTGCAAATCTTTTGGTTACCGCTGACAAACTCCACAGATAGTAAATGGCCCTTGCAAATTTCTCTACATCTGATCTCCAACGGCTGGAGTCTAGGATGTAAGACTACTGCAACACCAGCCTTGGCATCAACAAAAGCACTGGAGAAAAAGTGACAACCTTTAAAGATTTTACGCCACTCAACCTCAGAAGACTGATTTGCATGCGTCTCTTGTAACATCAGCACATCAATTTTTTCATTCTGAAACATTTGAAACTCCTGGAGGCGACGCACACAACTGCGACCACCGTTGATGTTTAAGGATGCTACTTTTATCTCCACTCTGTTAACTATTCATAAAGTTCCTTGCCCGCTCGAGTTACACATTTTCTTAGCCTCTGGAATTGAGGTTCTGACATGTTAACCTGATAAGGTTGACGAATCATGTTCTTTGCAGTTAAAATAAAATCATGCAGATTCGGAAAGTAGTCTTTGATTTTTACATGTCTTTTCCTGAACGTTTCTTCAAGGAACTTGATAACATTTTCTTGAGAAACCATGGTGATGGTATTGTCATCACACGCCTCACTCTCTTGAGCACTTGAAGCACTAAAGAGTGGAGTAGAAGAGGTTTCATCAGAATCAAGTGCTTCATCTTGATCTGCATCTTTTCCTCCTATTTGCTGAACACTTAGTTTTGGAAACAGCAATTCTACAGGGTCAAGGACCTCCGCACTCTTTGCAGACCCTTCCAAATTTACCATATCCTCTGTGGCTATAAGTATGTCCCCCACCTCATCATCCCTTTCATTTTTATCTGTCAGGGAAGGGTTAACGTTATCCTCACAGTCGCAAGGACTTTCCCCTTTATCTATTTTTTCCTCACTAGCAGATCCAGCTGCTAACTCGTCTGAGCGAGTTTGGTTATCAGGACAAGGACTTACCACATCCTGAGAGGATCGACTATTTTCCGGGTCATACTCAATCTCAGCAAGTGGTGCCAGCGAATCTTCCTCATGTACACACACTTCCTGTACCATCTCCATTACCGCCAAGGAGTTTCCGGTGTAGGCCTCACCCTGGAGGTCCTGCGAACCTGAAACGATTTGAATCTTATTTTGTTTTTCTTCGGAATCACAGGATTCATCACTTGAATGCTTCTGACCTTTTTTCCTGGTGTCCACTACGGATACTTCCATGGTATCGTCTGCACTGTCGTGTACCGTGGACGAAATGAGAGAGGGTTCAACCACTTTTATTCCCACCTTAAGTGGAGGGGCAGGGTTAGTCACCTCACGTTCTAAGTCTATCACTCCCTCCCCCACCCCCCCGGTCGGGGGGGACGGGTCTGGCGCTTCACTCACCGCAGTCGGTGCGGTGGGTGGATTAACCACTCGATCCGCCTCCTCCCCTTCATGGTGCGGTGAAGAGGAGTCGCTCCTCACCAATCCTCCGCGTTCCTGCGGTTTAACCGTATTGGGACAGGCACTCCTCACATGCCCGTAAGCCCTACACTCGAAACACGTCATAGCCTCCGAGGAGGCATACATTTTGTATTCAAAGCCGTTGATTTTCACACTCAACACGACATTGAGCGTTTTTACATTTGCAGGCAGTATCATGTACACCACTCTCTTAAAGGACATGACATGTTTGAATCGATCGCAAACATTTCGCATCGGCACCATCGAAATCTCGATACGACCTTACCGAACTTGTTTAATTGTTCACGTAACTCCTCATTTCTAATAAATGGCAGGATATTACTGATGTTAATCTTTACCGTCGGGGCTTGTAAAGCGAACACAGAGAGGAACGTGTTCGGTTCAATGAACAAGCCTTGTTCGACTACACTCGCTACCATGTGCTCCTCGGACAAAAAAACGACAAATTTCTTATTCATATGAGAGGCAGCGCGAATACTGTGTGCACCAACGATGTTTCCAATGGCGGAAAGCACATCCTTAATTTCCACCTCGTTGGGAGGAACACAAGCTAGCCCGTGTTTACGAGTTAGCGATTCGTACGTATCAATGCGGAAACGTTCGCCCGCCATTCTAACTCGACCAAATAAAAGTTCGTAGCCAAGAACCGAGAGAACCCAATGTTTGTCGAACACCAACAAACAGATCAAATTCCCCCCCCCCCCCCCCTTGTCCGGACCGGACAAGAGGGTATCAAACCTAAATAATCGAGCTAAAGTAAATAAAAAACGTGCGTTCTAAGCACAAAAATGGCTTACAAAGTGCCGTCAAAGCCAGTAGGCCGCACCCAACAAGGGCCCGCTCTCAATCCTCTCTCTCTCGAAGACAAGGGTGCAGAACGGATGAAAACACAATGCCGAAGAACACAGGATGGAGAAGGAGAGGGAGGGGGGCAGGGGAGGGGAGGGGAAAAACGCAACGGCCTCAGAGAGAGAGAGAGAGAGAGAGAGAGAGAGAGACTTTGACTTTTGTGTCCTTTTATTATAAAAGTATAAACCCAAAGTATTCCAACTCCACTTCACATACAAATCACAACCTCATTTCCAATGCATTTGCACAAAACACCCCCCATGCCCCATAACTCTTCAAACACAAGAAGGTTCCCCATGTTTACATGATAAGCATGTTCGAGCTTTATACGTGCTGACACCATCCCGATGAAACAAAAAAGTGCATTTTCATTTTTTCCACTACCTAATCTGGCTTTTCTGGTTTTATAAATTGCAAGCTTAGCAATTCCAAGCAAAAAATTCAAAAGAAAAATCACAGAGTTTTTCCTAGTATTACATGCAAGTCCATAAACAAAGATTGTAACAGAAAAAACAATTTTGAATTTACAAAGGATTCGGCTCAGATACAGAAACAGAGATGACAATCTCTTGCACTCAATAAACGCATGATACAAATGTTCAACATTACCACAAAAAGGACATAAATTAGACACAGCAGGGTTAAACTTCTGAACTAACACCTGTGTGGCCAGGGCGTGATGGACCAGTCTCCAACTTAGGTCTCCTGTACGTCCAACAGTAGGACTCCTGTACATTTCATCCCAATTTGGAGTGAGAAATGCTCCTGCAGGTAAAGACTCTTTCCACTTGTTCCTTAAGGGTGCTGCACAGCCCGGTAAGCACACCTCTAGACAAATTCTATACATTGCCCTTTTTCCCATGATGTGGAACACACTGGATTCTTCGCTGTGAGAGGAAAACACACCATGTTGTTCCTGGGCAGTGACTGAGAGCTCAGGGAAGGTTAAACGAAAGTCTACTTCTTCATTTACCCCATTCCACCCAATGTTTAAATCTAAAAAAGTCTGGGATACAATCTTTATGACCCTGCTCACTATTCTAATTGAACGCAAGCCAATTTTTCCAGAAACAGTGCTGGCAGACAACCATCGCTTTAAGGATAGCTCCATAAGATCTCGCACTTTATTAATCCCATTGTTCGTAAAATGTTCCATAAAAGCTCGGCTGGTAGATACTTCAGCGAATAGTGAGTTTTGGAACAATGGCTCATGCACAAACCTCCTGGGATCATAAGAGATCTCCAACCACTGCACTCCTAGAGCTTGCCAGGCGTTCAGGAGAGACCGATGAAATGCAGGGAGCCGAGCTCTGTCGACCTGTTTCAAGTCCATAAGGAAGAGTTCCCGGTCATAGTCCATTCCACCTACTTGCCTGAGCAACGTATTCGTGAGAGGATGCCAGGGCACAACCTCGCTGTATAGCAGACGTTTTATTGTCATTAGCCGAAAAGCCATTATTCGACTCGGGATGTGCACCAGGTTTTGACCACCTGAATTACGTGGTCTACACAGCACATCTGGCTTAAGCCAGTGGTGGCCTCCCCAGAAGAATTCAACTAGACCCCTCTGAATGTTGGTGATCAGAGCTTGAGGAGGCTGGAGTGCTATGATCTTATGCCATACGATTGGAAGCACCAGGTTGTTTATTATCGTTACCCGTGCCTTAAGTGACAAGATATGGAGCATCCCTTTCCACTTTGATAGTTTCTGCTTAATGTTATCTAAGAAACCATCCCAGTTTTTCGTCATATAGCTTGCAGTTCCCAAATGGATGCCTAAGTATTTAAACCCATCCGTTTCCCATAACATTCCTCCTGGAAGAGTTGGGGGAACCATATGTGAAGCCTGTGACCCCGATAGGGTATCTGGGTACAGAGAAAGAGCTACACTTTTGTTCCAATTTACTCTTGCTGATGAAGCAAGTTCAAATTTGGCAAAACACCGGGATAGCTCAAAAACATCTTCCTGGTTTTTAACCACAACACACAGGTCGTCTGCATATGCTGATGTAACAATTTTGGAATTGTTTGACAAGGACAAACCAGATAAAGTGGTACGAAGGAGAGCCAGTAAGGGTTCGATGGACAGTGTGTACAACATGCCTGACAGTGGACAGCCCTGACGGATGCCACGCTGAAAGGGGAAAGGATGACACAGACTGTTATTTACTTTTAGCAGGCATGATACATTGTTGTATAAAAGTTTTATGCAAGAAATGAATTTTTCTCCAAATCCTGCTTTCGTAAGAACTGCAAACAGAAAAGAGTGATCCACACTGTCAAAAGCTTTCTCCTGGTCAAGGAGTAATAACCCAAAAGCATGCGACGCAGTTTGACCGATAGTAATCAAGTCTCGAACCAAGAAAATACTGTCATACATGGATCGTTCAGGTATGCAATACGTTTGGTCATTCCCAACTAAGAATGAGATGACCTTTTTAAGACGCATTGCAAGCATTTTTGACACAATCTTGTAATCAGTATTTAACAATGACAGGCCGCCAGTTTGTAATCTGCTGCAAATCCCCTTTCTTGGGAAGAAGACATAAGACAGCTCTTCTGCAACTCAAGGGCAATTCCCCCTGATTTAGGCTCTCGTGAAAAATCTCAATTAAAGCAGGACCCAGAACATTCCAAAAAACTTTGTAAAATTCAGCAGGAAGTCCGTCAATTCCGGGGGCCTTGCCGTCTTCGAGTTGTTTCACTGCTGTTGTGAGCTCCTCCAGAGAAATGTCACATTCCAGTTGGAGTTGCTGCTCTTCAGAAAGAGATGGGAGAAGTTCAATTATCTCATTTGCCATCGTTTTACCCACCGTTCTTGGAGTAAACAAGTTTGAGTAAAACTCTTGCAGTGAATGTTTAATGTCACTTTGGCGAGTCAGAACACCATCGGGAGAGCGTAGACTCTGAATCTGCCGAGAAGTGTTGGCAGCCTTCTGCATTTTGAAGAAATCTTTGTTTGGAGTCTCGAGGTGTATTATGCTCATCCGCAGGTGAATCATTGCTCCCGCCGCACGCTCTTTGACCAGTTCGGCCAGCAGGGTCTTTTTTTCTATCAGCTGCTGATATTGGTCACTTCCCCAAGATGTTCCAGCTTCTTGTTCATATTTAAGTACATCTGCTTTTAGAGCACTTATCAACCCAGACGTATTACTAGTGGCATACGAGCAATATTGTTGGCAGAAAATCCGAATTTGTGACTTGGTACAGTCCCACCACTATCGCATATTGACATAGGAACACTTTTTCTTTTCTAATCCTTCCCATACCAGTCTGAAGGCATTTTTAAAATGTTCATCTTGTAACAATTTCACATTGAAATTCCAGTGTGCACTCTTACAGCAATGACCAGGTAACATACAATCCATTGCAATCATATGGTGATCAGAAAAGCCAGATGGAGTTATACATGTTCTCTTAACCAGATTCACCATTCCTTGGTTCACGTACAATCTGTCCAGTCGACCCATGGTTAACTGGTTTTTTGCACAGCACACCCATGTATATTGACGGGTGTTTGGATTTTGTAATCGCCATACATCTCTAAGTTTGTATTTTTTCCCAAGTTGTGCCAAGGACTTTGCACTGGGTGGATGTGGCTCAGGAGTGTTCCTGTCCAGTCGAGGGTTGAGAGTGCAGTTATAGTCTCCCCCCATACAAATTAAACAAGTCAAATCAACAGTGCTTAAACAATCCGCTAATTTTGGAAGAAATAGAGCCCTTTCAGCGCTGTCACTGGGACAATACACATTAATAATGCTAACCTTTTGATTGCTGCTAATAAAATCCACCACCATCAAGAAACCCTTACAAATCTCTCTATAGTGAATCTCGGATGGTTGAAGGCGAGGATGCAAGATTATTGCCACCCCCGCTTTAGCTTCTTCAACTGCACTGGAGAAAACATGGCACCCTTTAAACATTCTGCGCCACTCGTCTTCACAAGATTCGTTAATGTGTGTCTCTTGTAACATGAAAATATCAATCTTTTCTTTCTCAAATAGTTGTAACACCTCCAGACGCCGCATACAGCTGCGGCCTCCGTTTATGTTGAGAGACGTTACCTTCATTTATTCTTTATTAATTTTCCTCCTCTTGGAGTTCTTTTCCTGCCTTAGTGGCACACTTTCTCAACCGCTGAAATTGAGGTTCTGATATCCCAACTTGCTGGGGTTCACAAATCATGTTTCTAGTAGTTTTTAGAAAAGCATGTAGGTTTGGGAAATAATCCTGAATTCTGACATTCCTTTTCCTGAAGGATTCATCGAGGAATTTTTTAAACTTCATCTTCTGTAACTACAGTGTCCCCATCCCCATCCTCTTGGGCACAAAACCCACTACCTGACGAGGTAGAGTAGGGTTCATCAAAATCAAACGCATCATCTTTGTCATTCTCTTCCTGATGCAAACTTATTTCTGAGGCACAAATCTCCCCAGGATCAGAAACATGGATATCGTTTTCATTCATGTTTAGCTGCTCATCGTCATATGCAGCTTCCTTCTTATCATCCCTTTTATTTTGTTCGAAACGTGTAGGCTTACAGGTTTCCTCTGAGGGGCTGTCCAACTTATCTGTTTTATCATTACACCTGGCCATCCTTGCGCCCACCTCTGTGACCATTACATTAATGTCATGTAAGACATCAGGGTTATCAATATCCCCACTTGTGTCTTCCTGAGATGCGCGAGGATTCTCGATGTCTATATCACACTCAGAACCCTCAAACAGTTCGGCAAGTGGTGCAAACGAATTGCTTAGATTTAAACCCGGTGCCGGTTCAGTTTGCAATCCCACACAGGTATTCTCTACACAAGCTCCATCTTGCAAACTCGGCGACACGTTTGACACAACAAGTACCTTACTTTGCACTGTGCTTGCATCCTTCACGACGGGACATGAACGTTTATGTCCTTTTTTACGAACCACTGTTACGAACCCTTCCATATTGTCATCCGTACAGTCCTGTACAGTAGGAGAGGGATCAACCACGTTTGTCACACCAGCAGGTAGGGAGGAGTGGTCTACTGTTTCCTGTACACCCATTGGTTGTGGGGAGGGGTCTATCATTCCACGTATCTCAGTAGGTGAGGGGGAGGAGTCAACTGTTTCCCGATCACCATTAGGTCGTGGGGAGGAGTCTACCATATCATCCGCCCCATTAGGTGGGGAGGGAGGAGAATCTGCAATCACCTGGTCTCGATTTTCTAATGGTCTCACCAAACCTGGACAGGAACTCTTTACGTGTCCGTAAGCTCCACACCCATAGCACGTCATGACGTCCGTGGAGGCATACATTCTATAAGTATGGCCATTAATCTTTGCATGCAAAACTACATTGAGCTTTTGCACATTTTCGGGCAATATCATGTAAACGACCCTTTTAAAAGTCATCACGTGTCGAAATTCACCCCTTGCCGAGTGTATCGGCACCATTGTCACTTTTGATACGATCGTACCAAACTTGCTCAATTGAGCACACAAGTCCTCACCTTTAACAAAGGGAGGGGCATTAGACACATTGACCCTCACCGCAGGTGTATCTAATGGGGAAACCAATAGAAACATGTCGGGTTCTATGAGAAGGCCTTGCTCCACAACGGAGTTCACCATGTGCACCTCCGATACAAACACAACAACTTTCTTGTTCATTCGAGAGGCTGCACGGATATTATGTGAGCCGACGCATTTTCCAATTGCTAGAAGCACTTGCTCCATCTTTACCTCACTCGGAGGGTCGCACACCAGCCCATGCTTGCGAGTGAGCGACTCGTACATGCTATTCCTCAAACAATCGTTTGCCATAGCGAACGTAAATTAAATAAATAAAGGGTGAGAAATCAAAAAAAAGATACCAACCACAAGCAACACCGGCAAGTGGAGGTAAAACCAAAAACTAATGGACTAGGTCCAAGAACCGTTTAGAGCAGCGAAACACTGCTGCCTGGACTAGGAAAAACACGGCAAAATGGAGGCCAGGCCTCAAACCCGGAGGTTCGAAAAGAGGCAACCGAACACCACCTACCGTGTGCGCTCTCTCCCTCTCTCTTGTCTCAACAATGAAAGGACACACAGGGGAAACTTTACAAGTATAAACAAGGACAGAAGGGAGCGAAATGGGGGATAGGAAAACCAACCAACACGACAGGGAACTCACAGCTCAACATACACAGCCACCATGCTGCCACACCCACGCATGACTCACCAACGACCAGCAGGAGCGCATGAGAGAGGGAGAGTGAGGGAGAGAGAGGGAGAGAGAGAGAGAGAGAGAGAGAGAGAGACTTGACTTTTGTGTCCTTTTATTATAAACAATGTAAAGCCATTTCACAAGCAGTTGTAAAAAAAACACATTTCACAAAGCAGTTGTAAAAAAAAACAAAGCAACCAGTTTAAAGAAATTGCATAAGGATCATGAAGACACCACAACAAGAGCAAAGGGTATTTAAAAGAAACCAGCAAATATACAAAAAATATATATTTTACAAACCAAAGGGGAAGACACAAACAAAACCACAACCAATTTTAAAGGAAATGCTCATGCAAGAGCTATAAATACATCAAGAGCAAATTAAGCGAAAAACTAAGAGAGAGAGAGAGAAATGTATTCAAGGACACAGGAAGAAACATATATGCAATGCAATCAGTTCCAAAGAAAAAAAGTCAAATCAATCAGGAATTATAAAGTAATTACCACTTTTGAATCATCGACTGAGCACAGAACATTGCCAATACACCACTTTCTCTCAAAAAGTTGGACGTTTCCATTACTGACAAAGAAATCAAATTCTAGCTTGAGTCGTGTTGAGACAAACCCTTTAAAAATAGAAATAGCATCAGAGCCATAGCCGTTATCTATTTTAATTTTACGAGATTTATATATCGCATATTTTGCAACAGCAACCAAAAAATTGAGAAGAACACCCACATCTCTACATGTGGGCCTGAAAGACACACCAAATATAAACATATGCATATTGAAAGGGAAGGACAATTGGTGAAAAATATATTCAAGGAACAAGAAAAGCGATGTCAGTCTACGACACTGTACATAAGCATGAAACAAATCCTCCTTCTGGTCACAGAAAGGACAAGTTTCCGGCAGTGAGCTGTTAATACGGTGGACAAAAATATTGGAGGGAAGCGCCCAGTGTGCTAACCTCCAATGTATGTCCGCTAACACACTATGTATTGGTAAGGTGTACATGTGAGGCCAAAGGGGGGTAGAGGGAGACCCCGACCCTAACCGCTCTGACCACAAAGCTACTCGTGTTCTCCCAGAGAGGGGTACATTCTTATTTTGTCGAGAGAGATCACGGATTCCAATCTTAGTTACAAGATGAAAAGGGGGGGTATGTTCAATCTCCGGCTGAAGAGAAGACGAAAGGAGCACTTTGATTTCAGGGAAACCTAACCGAAAGTCCTCAATGTTACCAACACCTTCCCAGCCGATGTTTAGCTGTCTAAATTTTCTAATGACTATACGTACAACTTGGTCTACAAGTCGGACAGACCGAGATCCAACTGAGGTTGCCACCAAACCAGCAGGTTTCCACTTAACTCCAGATGAATCTCTCAGATCACATACTTTGTTAATCCCTCCTTGGATAAATTTTTTAATCAGGGCATGGCTATGAGGGATACCAGGAAAAAAGTTATTGAAGAAAAGGGGTCCTTGAAGGAACATTCGACAATTATAGCCCTCAAGGAAGCGGTGGACGTCAAACCTTTTCCAAGTGTCCAATAAACTCTGATAGAATCTCGGGAGAGAGGCAAAATGTATATGCTCGAGGGCTATCAAAAGAAGCTGCCGATCATATCTCAGTCTACCAGCCTGTTGTAACAGAAAAAATGCAAAGGGCCGCCAGGGCAGCTGTTCAGCGAACAGTAGTCTCTGCAGAGACTGCAGCCGAAAGGCCACAACCCGACCAGAGATATCAACAATGCCCTGGCCACCTTCCTTCCGGGGGTAGTACAATATCTCAGGCCTCAGCCAATGGTAGCCACTCCAAAAGAAGTTTACTAGCATTTGCTGAGTAGCCATAATTAGTTGGTTTGATGGCTGTAAAGCAATATTTCTGTGCCATAATTTTGTTGCAACCAGATTGTTTATGACAAGGGTACGGCCTCGATAGGAGATGGACCTCAGCAGTCCTTCCCATGCTTCCAATCTGTGCATAATTTGCTCCAACACTCCTTCCCAATTTTTCATTTCTGTTTCACGATTACCGATATGCACTCCAAGATATTTAACCCCGTCCGTTCTCCAGACCAGGTTGTGTGGGAGTGAGGGTGGTGATACACAAGAGAGATTGCCTTTACCACACCATAATGCTGTACTTTTATTCCAATTGATCCCACCGGAAGAGGCTGCAGAGAAATCTCGCATACAACGTTGTAAAGCAGAGACATCATTGGAGCTTCTAATCAAAACACAGACATCATCAGCATAAGCCGTCTGCACAAATTCTGCTCCTTCTATACTTCTCATTCCCTGAGGTATTTGCTGTCTAATAGACCGAAGGAGTGGTTCAAGGGCGACTATATATAAAAGCCCAGAGAGGGGGCAACCTTGGCGAATACCCCGTTGGAAAGGAAAGGGAGAGCATAACCTATTGTTGATCTTCATCATACATTGAGTATTAGTATACAGGAGTTTCACATAAGAGGTGAAAGTTTCACCAAACCCCATTCCTTTCAGGACAGAAAAAAGGTACTTGTGGTCAACACGATCGAAGGCCTTAGTTTGATCAAGAAACAGCAACCCAAAATCGTCACGCAGGAACTTATTGCATGAAATAATATCTCTTACCAAAAAAATATTATCATAAATAGATTTTCCAGGCACACAGTAGGTCTGGTCCGGGTGTATAACTGAACTGATCACAGTCTTCATACGATTAGCAAGTACTTTAGAGAAAATCTTGTAATCAACACACAATAAGGAGACAGGTCGCCAGTTATCAACCAGTTGAAGATTCCCAGCTTTTGGTAGCAAACAAACGACTGCTCGTCTACAAGACATTGGAAGTTCTCCGACACGTATGCTTTCATCGAGTACATCGAGTAAGTCAGGTCCCACAAGGGCCCAGAAGGTCTTGTAGAATTCTGTGGGCAGGCCATCTATTCCAGAAGCTTTCCCATCTTTCAGGCTCTGCACAGCTGCTTCAAGTTCATCAGCCGAAATTGGGGAATCGAGCATGCATCGCTCATCCTCCTCGACACTCGGAAGCCCAGCAGTTAACTCTCGTATCACCTCATTGTCCACGTTCTGAGGAGAATACAAGTTAGAATAGAACCCTTTCAGAGTACACCTGATCGCCTGCTGGGAGGTCACCAGCGACCCATTGGGAGTGAGTAAAGTATGAATTTGTTGTGACCTTTTGAGGGAAGACTCTAACTTAAAGAACTCTTTGTTTGGCATGTCCAGAGTTAAATAGCTCATTCGCATTCGGACCAAGGCACCCATCGCCCGATGCCGTACCGCTTCCTCCAGCACTGCTTTCTTTGCCCATATTAGTTGGTCACGTGCACCTCTCCCAACCTCGTCAACATTCTGTTCTAACGATATAATTTCAGATTTTAACTGATCTATTGATATTGATTGGATTTTGGTGGTGTATGCACTATATTGTTGACAGAAATTCTTAATTTGGGATTTTGCAATGTCCCACCACAGCCGGAGACTATCATACTCAGGTCTGGAGGAGCGAATTTTCTCCCACACGACGTGAAAGGCCTCATTAAATTCCTTGTCATGTAAGAGACGAGTATTCAAAGACCAGTAAGCACTACCACCGGGTGGAAAGGGTAACTTAAAGGACATTGAGATTAAACTGTGGTCTGTGAATCCAGTTGGTAAAATTTTGGAGACAGACACCACATTCAACATTGGCTTGTTCACATAGAATCTGTCCAGCCTTGCCATTGACATAATACCATCATTGCATCTACACCATGTATAACAGCATGAGAGTGGGTGTTGTGATCTCCACACATCCTTAAACCGAAAGATGTTGATGGTGTCCTCTAGAGCTTACGTAGAGGCAACATGAGGCTCATGACCATTCCTATCAATTGACGGACAAATTGTGCAATTAAAATCTCCCGCGATACAGATAAAGGCTGTTGGGTCCAGAGTTTTTACAAAATCCCGCAGAGTGGAAAAGAAAATTTTCCTCTCCATTGGGTCACACGGTGCATAAACATTCACTACGATAATCTTTTGGGTATTATAAAGAAAATCTACGGAGATCAAATGCCCTTTATAGATTCCTTTAAATGAAACCTGTTGAGCACAAATCTTGTGACTTAGGCAAATGGCAACACCGGCCCGAGGTGTAGGGAACCCACTTAGCCACCATTGCCCTTTAAAAAGTTTCCCCCAATCGGCTACTTGAGCACTAGTAGCGTGGGTCTCTTGTAAGAGAATAATGTCAGCCTTTTCTTTTACAACCGCTTGAATGGTTTGCACCCTCCGTAAGGGGGCACGACCCCCATTTATATTTAAGGATACAACATTTAGTTCCATGGTTGATTCTTCTAGGGGGTGAAGTCCTCTTCCTCAATTAATTCCTTGTTTGCCTTCGTGATGGATTTCCTCAGCCGCTGAAATTCAGGTTCGGAGATTTCCACATGCTCACTCCTTTGCAGCAAAGGTTTTGCGGCTGCAAGGAAGGCCTGGATATTAGGAAAATGATCCTTAATTCGTACATGCCTTTGTCTGAAAGTTTCCTTCAAAAATCTGACAATATTTTCTTTTGAGATCTCCAAAGGCTGCTCTTCCTCCTGAGGGGGGGGAGCCATGTCAACCATTGCCACTGGTTCCTCATGGCCGATCAGTGTCTCTGTAGTTAGAATTCCCTCCGTGACGCTAGTAACGAGTTCCTCCTGAACCTGTACAGAAACACCTGTTCCATCCCCATCTACCTTAGGTTCTTCATCCTCTTCATCCTCATGCATCATTGCAATGGGGGGGGGAGGAGTCGTTATTAGTAGTACTGAGTATTTTGCATTCCCCATTAGAATTGATATGGTCATCAGTAGGCTGTTCGGTTTCGCAGGTTGATTTACAACCTTCAGGAAAAAGTTCCCCTTCATCCTGAGCAGGTGGTATCATGTCAGCCATAGTCTCACCACCTTGCTGATCTTCATGTGGAGGACTGTCTGAATCGTTTAAACTGCTTCCTGTCTGCACCACCAACACTTTAACACCTTTGTCCTCATTCCTCGCACTTACAAGTGACCGTTTCAAATTTTTCCGAGACGCCGCATCTACAATCTGCTGCTCCTCACAAAACATTCCCTCTACAGGTAGAGGCTTCTCCCTTACATTTGCTGACTCATCGTTTGCACGATGGCCAGCTGTACTGGATGAATCATCGCTTACACGAAGCACATCCGTATGGGTCTCATCAGCACCACTCTTAGCCGTACCTTGATGGTCCGATGTAGATTCCCGCACTGAAGGCGAAACATCTATAGAATCATCCGTAGTGGTCACGGGGGGAGGTGGTCCGGCTGCTGTGGCATACGTTTTCTCCCCATCAGGACAATACTGCCGAGTGTGTCCATGTACACCACACCCGTAACAGATCAACCTCTCCGTTGCCGCAAAAATCCTGTGCTCACGTTTTGACGACTTAAAAACGAGAGAGACATTCAATTGCGTCAAACCATCCTTCAAAACAACATAACAAAACCGTCTAAACGTTTCGATATGCTTAAGCTTCCCGTCTGTGGTGCGAATGGAGGCTTGGATAATTCTCGACACCACAGTACCATACTGACCAAGCTTCTGAAGAATTTCCTCATTAGACAGCGTCGGTAGAACGTTTGATAGTATTACCTTCGAGGCCGGAGTGTTCCATGGCGAAACCGGAACAAACTGGTCATTGCCCAAGGTGAGTCCGTTCTGCACGACGATGCGTGCGAACCGGACACGTGAAACGAAAACAACCACCTTGTGGTGCATTCGGGACGCTGCCCGTATGTTCTCACAACCGATCAATCCTCCGATTGCGAGGAGCGTCTCCTCCAGCGAGACATCTTCCGGTGGGACAAAACACATGCCGTGTTCATCTGTTAACCCCTCATCGGCGTCACGACCGGCATTACTTCGACTATTCTTGCTAGCCATTTGAAGTAACTAAACGAAAAAAATAACCAATAAATGGTACAAAGGTTTATAAAAGCCGAAATAAATGAAAATAAACAACAACAACAATAACTGGGAAATAAATAAATAAATCCCGTTAACCACCTAAAGCGGATAACTCTAACCGCGCTGTCTCTCCCTCTCTCGCTCAGTAGACAAGACGATAGAAAGGGACACTGACACTCGGACAGCAGAAAGGACCAAAAGGTAGGAAGAAAGGAAAAAGCAACACGAGACACAGCACGTACCGCCAGTGACTGAGCAACAGACCTGGCAATCGCACGTGCGTGCTAAGCGAGCGGCAGCTGTGCAAAGTGGGAGGAGACAGAGAGACAGAGAGACAGAGAGACAGAGAGACAGAGAGACAGAGACAGAGAGAGAGAGAGAGAGAGAGAGAGAGAGAGAGAGAGAGAGAGAGAGAGAGAGAGAGAGAGAGACTTTTAGACTTTTTATTACAAAAATATAAAAATACAAGCCAGTCGGTGAAGATACTATTCAATACAGGCACAATAATCAAAAATACAGAAAAGAAAAAGAGATAATGACAGGAAATCAAAACAGTCCAATGAACTCGAAAAGAAAAACAACAACAGAAAAACCGACCACACACTGATTCAATCCCAACAAACCTACAAATATATCAATAATTCATTCTCCTGCACCATGCAGATCCCATCAAAACACCAGATGTTCATAAACTCATCAATACATTTCTTTCTTCCAGAATCACAAAATTCAAGTTTGAGTCTTGCAGATATCAAGGCATTAAAAAAGAACAAGACATCACATTGCCCAATCGGCTTTCCTTTCAGTTTTTCCTTCCTCGATAAATAAATTGCCATTTTCGCCGTGGCCACTAAAAACAAAAACAACATATGTACATGTTCTTTCATATCATTGAAACCAAAAATAAATGATCGCAGAGAAAAAGTGATCTTCATTTTTCCAGCCATGTAGTTCAGCCATTGAAATAAAGGCACAAGCCTTGCACAATCAACGTATGCATGGAACACATCCTCTGTGTAAACACAGAACGGGCAACACGTAGATATGGGCGCGAAATGACTCACTAATTTATTAGATGGAATGATCCAGTGTATCATTCGCCACTGGAGATCACCTGTCCTTTTGCTTACCAGCTTACTGTATACTGATTCCCATGCAGGCTCAGATGGGAGTCCTTCCGGCATTAGCCCTTTCCACCTGGCCTCTCCATTTAACGGTGAGTTCCCAAGCAGAACTGCAGTGCATAACCGATACAGGTCTTTACTACTGCATTTCTGAAAAATGTTTTGTCCCTCACTAATTGGGGGCAAGTCTCCGTGACTAGGCTGTACCAATAAACCAGGAAAATGCCAGTCATTGGATGTCACCAAAACTTCCTGGGTCCATCTTAGTCCAAGTTGGAAGCTTTTCTTTACTATTCCCTTTAGTATTCTTCCGATTATTCTGTTTGACCATATTCCAGTCATATCGGCTATCTCTTGCACCGACTTCCACCCCCAACCAGAATCATGGCGGAGGTCCAACACTTTGATTATGCCCGCTGTAATAAAGTGTTGATAAAAGTCTCGGCTTCTTGGAATTGCAGGAAACAGTAGGTTGTAAAAAAGGGGTTCTTCCACAAACATGCTTGTCGCATAGGTTTCTTGCTGGCGACTAGTCGAAAGGCTTTGCCAGGCATTCAGAAGGCTCTGATAGAATGATGGTAGATGAGATGTGTCGACATGTTGGAGTTGGACTAAGAAAAGTTCAAGGCCATATCCGAGCCCGCTTGCTTTTCGCAGCACGTGATAGGCCAGAAGTCGGCTTGGCAGTCGTTCCTTGTACAGCAACTGCTGTATGGTACACAGCCGAAAAGCCATGATACGACTTTTTATGTCGATCAGTCCCTGGCCACCTTCAGACAAGGGGCTACATATGACATTTGGTAGTAACCAATGGTGACCACTCCAAAAAAAATCCACGAGTAGCCTCTGCACTGCCTTTAGTAGTGCCTCTGGCGGCTGAAGGCAGATAAACCTATGCCACAGGGAAGAAGCCACCAAATTATTCACCACTAGAACCCTGCCTTTGTAGGAAAGGTGGGGCAGAGCTCGTTTCCACAGTCCCAGTCTTTTTTTGACATGCTCAACAATCCCGTCCCAATTTTTGAGGACGTAATGTGGAGATCCCAGGAAAACCCCAAGGTATTTGACTCCGTCTTCCACCCATTTTAACTTTGTTGGTAGATGCACAGGTGGTACCAGCACTCTTCCAGGTGGAATGTTCTTGAGACAGGGAATCCATAAGGCCTTACTCTTGTCCCAGTTACACTTCAAAGAAGAAGCGAGGCAAAAAAGATTTAAACATTCAACAAGTGCTGGGATATCACTCTCCTTCTTAACAACCACACAGACATCATCTGCATAAGCCGATACAACTACTGAAGGACTCCCAGGGGATACAGTCACTCCTGAAATATTTTTCCTAAATAAAATTAGGAGTGATTCCATTACCAAGGAAAATAATAACCCAGAAACCGGGCATCCTTGTCTCACCCCTCTTTGAACCTGTACCGGAGAGCTGAGTTCGTTATTTATTTTAAATAAACTAAATATATTGTTGTACAACAAAGTCACGTAGGCCCTAAAATTGACACCAAAGCCACATGCTTCTAGCACCCGATACAAAAAAACATGATCCACACTGTCAAAAGCCCTTTCCAAATCCAGGAATATTATCCCAAAATCTTTTTCCAAGCAATCACATTCCATTAAGTCTCTAATCAAAAAAATATTATCATAAATAGATCTGTTTGGGATGCAGTAACTCTGATCATGGTGGACTAGATCACCGATTACCGTCTTCAACCGACTGGCCAACACTTTTGACAATATTTTATAGTCCGTACATAATAACGAGACCGGCCGCCAATTCTTTATCTGTCGTAGATCCCCAGTCTTTGGAATCAGCGACACCACTGCTCTTCTGAAGCTTAGTGGGAGTTCTCCAAGCACCAAGGATGATTCCAGGACATTCAATAATTCAGGGCCCAAAAGGTCCCAAAAAGCCAAGAAAAATTCTGCCGGTAGGCCGTCAATCCCAGGAGCTTTCCCCGAGTCCATTTCACTTAGGGCCTGCATTAGCTCAGGCAAAGTAATTGTTGAATCCAGGCCCAGGCACTGAGGCTCAGTTAGGGATGAAAGGTGAGAAGTTAAAAATTCCATGGTTTGCTCACAAACATTTTGTTTTGCATAGACTTTTGAAAAAAACTCTCTAATGCACAACCTTACATCTCCAGGGTTGGCAACCATGTTTCCCCTAAAGTCTTGTACAGAGAAAAGGGTTTTGGGTGACTTATTGACAAAATCCATTTGGAAAAAAGATTTACTCGGGGTGTCTGATACCTTTAAATTGTTTATTCTTAATCTAATTAACAGGCCTGCTGCTTTCTCCTGAATCAGCTCTCTCAGTTGAGCCTTCTTTTCAACCAATAACCTGTGGTCTCTTCTGATATTATCTTTAGCCAGTTTACACTCTAACCGTATAATATCAGCTTCTAAACACGCCATTGTTATATTTTTTATGTCAGTTCCATTTGAAACAAACTGCTGACAAAACACTCTAATCTGAGCTTTTGTATTATCCCACCATAATGCTAAAGAAGAGAAAGAGGGCTTTCTTGAAAGTTGGATGACCCAAAAAGCACGGAAGGCGTCTTTAAACAAAGCATCTTCGAGAAGACTGGTATTGAATTTCCAGTATGCACTTTTGCGTAAGGGTTGAGGGAAAAAGAGGCCCATGGTAACTAAATGATGATCAGAAAACAAAGATGGAAAAGATTTGGAGAGATAACCGCATTCCTGAACTGTGAGTTTATGTACCAACGGTCAAGTCTAGCGAAGGTCATTCTCCCATTGGCACATCATCCCCAAGTATACTCAGATTTGTTGGGGTAATGCAGTCTCCATGCATCTAGCACACCCACTGCCGAAAAATAATTTAACAAATCAGTACTACCTTCGGGATGAGGTTCTGCTGTATTTCGGTCTATACTGGGTTTAAAGGTGCAATTAAAGTCACCCCCCATGCAAATACAATTATTGAGATCTATCGACTGCATGTGTCGAATTAAAGATGAAAAGAAAGCTCTTCGTTCCACACTCTCACTTGGTGCATAAACGTTGAATAGTGTAAACCGAAAATTATTAATGACCAGTTCCAATGAAATAAACCGGCCTTTAATCACCTCCTGGAAGAGGCATGACTCAGGTACCAGGCCTGGTCTGAGTAAAAAGGCTACACCAGCAGAAGAAGAAGACATGTTACTAAAAAAGCATTGTCCTTTAAAGAGGCGACACCAGTCGTACTCCCCATTTTGAATTATATGGGTTTCCTGGAGTAAGAGCACATCAATTTTCTTGCGCTCAAATAAACTTTTCACCTGAACCTGGCGGTTTTGGCTTGCACCTCCGCCATTCATATTTAAGGTTCCAAAGGTGATTTTTTTCATGGATTATCAAAAGGCGTGAGCGGTTGCTGGGAAATCTCGCTCCCTGCTTTTGTAACAGCCTTTCTAAGCCGATGAAACAGCGACCTTGTTAAATGAAATTCATCCGGCCTCCTAATTATGTCCTTTGCAGTCTGGATGAATGAAATTAAATCAGGAAAATGATCTTTTACAATCACATTTCGGTGTCGGTAGGTGTCATTCAGAAAAGAAATAACGAGTTGAGGGGCTATGGATGACTGATCAGATGAAGATTGAGACAACTCAGTCATCTCAACTTCATCCTCTGAATCTGACAAATCAGAAACAGCTCCACCCGGGTCACATATATCAGTCTGCCCAGTCCCCATTTTGATTCCAGCCAAGTCCGAAGATTTGCTGGAATGTTCTATGGTAGAGTCATCCTCACTCTGGTACCCGGGACATTCAGCAGGAGCTGAAATCTCGGCTTCACCCTCCTGCAGGGAGATGTTCACTGGCTCAGTTGACGAACCAGTGTCATGATTTAGATCTTGCAGGGGTAAAGACGAGCTTGGGGCTGAGACATTCCCAATCCGCTCGGTCTCAGCAGGTAGTAAAGGTGGCGGCTCACTAATGGGCTCACCATCATCTTTAGTCTCACCATCTACTTTTTCTCCCAGGTTTTCGGTGCTGCCCGATAATGTTTCAGAATTAATTAATTCATGTTCCTTCTCCCTGGTGTCAACACAGCTTGTGGACACCTGAGAAAGACGCTCCAGGGCGTCTGCACCCACACTGTCTTTATCCAACACTACCTTTTTCAAAGTAATGTTGGAGTTACAAGCACCAGGTGCTCTTCGTTTCTTTGTCACCACAATGGGATTTTCTTCCATCTCCTCACTGCACGTAGCATCTGCCACCACAGGTGGGTTATCTGGGGTTATTTCATTATTTACCGAATCAGCGGTGTTGTCGTTTACACTAAGACGAACAGGAGTATTATCCCTACTCCTCGAGTGCGAGGGAGCGTCGGTAGGAACCGTTCGGGTATTTCGGTTTACGTTGTTTCGTACGTTAGAGACCGGGGTGTTATCTCTTTTACAATCAGCGTCACTATGACCTGCTTCACCACACCTTACACACGATACCTTCGGACAAAACCTTTTCACATGGCCAAAAGCTCCGCACTGAAAACATGTTAATGAGGCCGATGACGCATACATCTGATACTCATGGTTGTTCACCTTTACCTTGAACGTGATGTTTAACCCCGTGTCATCGCCTCGATCCGGAAGCACCATATACACCTGCCGTCTGAAGCTCATCACGTGTTTAACACGTTCATCCTGAGACCGGAGCGGAATCATTGTGATTTTTGACACAGCTGTTCCGTATCGGGACAAAACGGACATCAGCTGGTTGCAGGTTATAAATGGGGGTACGTTAGATATGACGACCCTCATCGACGGAGTGTCCATAGGCGACGCCAAGACAAAGAGACCTGTCTCTGTGGTTAAACCCGCACTTACAACATCGTGAACGAATTTTTCATCGGACACAAATACAACAACTTTTCGATTCATTCTCGACGCTGCTCGTACATTTTCACAACCGATTATTTTCCCCACCGACAAAACAATGTCCTCAGTGGAAGTTCCTTCGGGTGGAACACACACAAATGCATGATTCCTTGTTAAGTTGTCGAACGCCTCTAACCGAGAGCGTGCATTCGCCATCCCAGCGAATTAACACCCCCCCACTTGTCCGAACCGGACAAGTAGGTACCAAAACGAAATAAATCAAACTAGAATAAATAATAAACGTGCAGTATAAGCACAAAAAGGCTTACAAAGCGTCGTCGAAGCCAGTAGGCCGCACCCAAAATGGGTCCGCTCTCAAACCTCTCTCTCTTGAAGACAAAGGTATAGGAAGGATGAAAAACAAAATGCCAAAGTACACAGGATGGAAAGGAGAGGGAGGGGGGGGGCAGGGGAGGGCAGGAGAGGAGGAAAACTCACTACACCACAGAGCAGTTGCTCACAGCCGCCATGACGCCACGCCCAACACACGAACGGCCAGCAGGGGGCGCGAGAGAGAGAGAGAGAGAGAGAGAGAGAGAGAGAGAGAGAGAGAGAGAGAGAGAGAGAGAGAGACTTTTGTGTTCTTTTATTATAAAAGTATAAAAAAACCTTTCACATAGTAGTTGTAAACAGAGCAACCAGTTTAAAGAAACATTTGCATAAGGATCATTACTACACAAAAAGGAGCAAAGGATATTTAAACGAAACCAGCAAGTACAAAAATATTTTACAAACAATTGCGAAAAAAACACAAACAATTTTAAGGACATGCTCACGCAAGAGCTATGAATACATCAAAAAGCAAAATTAAGCATTTCGTTCCTCACAGAACAAATAACATTTTTAACACACCATCTCTCAGAAAATTCTTGTTCTTTTCCGTACTTGCTACAATACAGGTACTCAAGCTGTATCCGAGAACTAATCAGGACTTTCAAGGTCAACAAAATATTACAAAAAGAAAATTCACCACCTTCCACCTTCTTTTTCCTTGTTTTGTAGATTGCCATTTTGCCTTCAGCAACCAAAAAGTTCGCTAAAGCAGTTTCAGACTTATGCACAGCAGAAATAGGATAACCACAAATAAATTCAACAAAAGAAAAAGGAAGCCCCATTTTCAAAATATTGGCATGCAAGAACTTAAACAAAGGAACAAGTCTTCTGCACCCAACATATGCATGATAAATCGTTTCGCGACTTTCACAAAAGGGGCACACTTCAGAAATGTCATTTGAAAATTTGTGCAACAAAATGTTATGAGGAAGAATCCAATGCGCAAGTCTCCATTGCAGGTCGCCCGTACGCTTGGAGATTGGGGGTGCATATAGACTGCGCCACACAGGAGTAATAGGTGAAGGAGCTGACAGGTGCTCTCTCCACTGAACTCCAAAAGGGCCTTTTACAAAATCGGCAAAAATAAAGCGCACACAACATTCATGCAACGCCCCTTTCTCAATGGAGCTAAGGGGTACAAATTTTCCATTAAAATTCAAAAGCAAAACAGGGAAAGCGTATTGGTCAAGCAAACCCACAGGCTCAAACAGGCTCCTGAACTCTACTCCAAGATTATTTGCTGCTCTTGAGATAGCAAAAAAAATCTGGCCAATAATCCTAATGGACCTGAAACCAGAGCTGGCAGAAATTTCGTGAGCAGACTTCCATCTTTCTCTTTGAAAGTCCAACAAATTATGGACAGAGAGAAGATCTGACCCCACAAAGTACTGGACAAAAGTCCTGGAAGAAGGAATGGCTGAGAAAAGGTGGTTGTAGAAGATTGGCTCGTTGAGGAATGTCGAGGTGGTAATGGAACCGGCCTCACGACGCAACGACAAGGCCTGCCAGGCCTTGATCACACTCTGCATGTACAGCGGAAGTGATGAGACATCGATCTTTGGGAGATCAAGCAAAAACAGTTCGCGACCATATCCCAGCCGACCTGCTTGCTTTAGCAAACACAAGGTTAAACTCTCCCAATGCATGGGGCTGTAAAGAAACTTCTTCACAAAAAGGAGGCGGAAAGTCATGAGCCTGCTGTTGACATCAACGAGCCCTTGACCCCCCTCATTACGTGGAAGGCTGAGCACGCCTGGTCGGAGCCAGTGTTTACCACCCCAGAAAAAATCAATTAAATGTTTCTGGATGGTTTTGATGAGCCATTTTGGTGGCTGTAAGACCATAAACCTGTGCCACAGGGTAGAAGTGACCAAGTTATTAATCACCAATGCTCTTCCATGGTGGGATAGATTGCAAAGAAGCCCTTTCCATTTTTGTAGCTTGGAATGCACTTTCTCAATTAATCCATCCCAGTTTTTTTGAATGCGTCGGGAATCACCGAGGTGCACGCCCAAATGGTAAACGCCATCATTCTTCCAGGACAAATTTCCTGGCAGTGGCGGGAAAGCAAAACCTGAAGGTAGTCCAAAGAAGGTGGCACAACTCTTTGACCAGTTCACCTTGGCCGAACAAGCAAGACTATAATTATTGAGAGCTCTGATTAACTCGGATACATCATCTTGAGACTGTATTGCAGTGCAGATGTCGTCTGCATATGCTACAACTTTTATAGGGGGGGCATTAGGGGAAACGGAGAAACCCAAAAGTTTCTCGCGAAACCGAACTAAAAGAGGCTCAATGGCAAGAATATATAGGAGGCCAGACAAGGGACATCCCTGCCTTATACCCCTTGTAACAGAAAAGGGAGAAATCAGTTCATTATTGACTTTCACCAAACTATAAATATTATGATATAATAACTGGATGCATGATATAAAGGTGGGACCAAACCCAAAACCCTTCAGAACAGCAAATAAATATTTGTGATCTACACTATCAAAAGCATGTTCTTGGTCTATAAAGACGAGGCCTGTGCTCTTGCGTAGGCAGTCACACACGTCAGAAATGTCACGAACAGCACCAAGATTGTCATATATTGATCGTCCAGGCACGCAACAAGTTTGATCGGGGTGGACAAGCGAGTGGACGACGGATTTTAAGCGTGAGGCAAGGACTTTGGAGAATATTTTGTAGTCGGTGCACAGTAGGGAGACTGGACGCCAATTCCGAAGTAGCTGAGTGTCCCTTCTTTGGTAGCAAGGACACAACTGCTCGTCTGCAACTTAGGGGGAGCTCCCCAACTTGTAAACTTTCTTGGAGCACTTCCAAAAGCTCAGTTCCAATAATGTCCCAAAAAGCTTCATAGAATTCACGAGGAATGCCATCCAGTCCAGGAGATTTACCAGTTGGTACACCGAAAAGCGCGCACCTCAATTCCCCCAGGGTAATAGTGCTCTCCAGCGAGACTCGCTGCGATTCACACAACTTGGGCAATGGTTCAACAAAGGTATGTGCGACATCTAAATCAACTTCTTTAGCACACAAAAGAGAGGAAAAATAATCACTTACTAACCTTCTAATAGTTTTAGGTTGACTTACAATCCCACCATCTGGTGATTGCAATGATAGCATTTGCTGTTGTGCTTTATTCTTATTCTCCAAGGAGAAGAAATACTTAGAAGGAGAGTCAAGAAGTTTTAAGTTTTTCATTCTTAGCCGAACTAAAGCCCCTTGCGCCCGTTCTTTAACAAGGCGATGAAGCAGCTCCTTCTTGCTTACAAAATCTTTGTATTCTTTTGTGCTGCTACTCAACTTGGTAGGATTTGCTTGCAGTTCTAGAATCTCTTTTTCAAGTTTAGAAATCTTAAAAAGATTATCCCTCGAGTGATAGAGATTATATTGTTTACAAAAAATTTTGATATGGGTTTTTGCAATATCCCACCATTGCCTCCTGCTCTGGAAAGTGTTTTTCCTAGCATGGAGAGACTCCCAAAAATCTCTGAATGCATTACAAAAATGCGGTTCTTCAAGCAGTTCCACATTGAGGGCCCAGTAGGCACTCGTACGAGGGGCGGAGGGAAAAATCAATTTTAGAGAAACCAAATGATGATCCGAAAAACCAGAGGGAAAAATCGCCGTTGACGAAATCAAATTCCGAAACCCATTATCGATATAAAATTTATCTAACCGAGCAAAGGAAACTCTATTATTAGAGGCTTGGCACCATGAAAATTGCTTAACCCCAGGGTGCTGTAATCTCCACCCATCAACCAGGTGATATTTTACTAGTAGAGCCGCCAAATGTTTTGCACTCTCAGGGTGAGGTTCTATACCATTACGGTCCAAAGATGGCTCTAAGGTACAATTGAAATCACCAGCTAGGCAGACAAGACCACCAAAATCAATTTGGGCTAAGCAATTATCAAGAAGGTAAAAAAATTCTTTTCTTTGAGAAGGGTCACTTGGGACATAGGCATTCAACAATGTGATCTTATGGCCTCCATAAGAAAAAACAACAAAGGCCAAATGACCTCGCCTGACTTCATGAAATGCTATTTGGCTGGATGAGATTCCTGGTCGAAACCAGAAAGCGACTCCAGCTCTAGGACAATCAAATGAACTGAAAAACCAAGAACCTCTTATTGTATTCTGCCATTCGGCTGAACAGGTATCCCCACAACGTACATCTTGCAGAAAGGCGATGTCTACATGCCTTTGCTCCAATAATACCCGTAAATGTGTCTTCCGTATAGGGGCACGGCCCCCGTTTATGTTTATACTCGCAATAGATAAAACCATAACGAGTTTTAAGACTTTATCAAGTGGCAGATCATCGAAGTTCTTTCCTTGCTAGGGAAACAAATTTTTTCAGTCTGTATACCTGAGACTCGTTAGCACCATAGGCTGTCGGATCGCTTATGATGCGAGATGCAGTGACTTGGAACTTGTCCAATTGTGGGAAAAATTCAACAAGTTTTACCTTTTTCCGAAAAGTATTATGGAGGAATTTAATTACTTCGGTAGGAGAGGGGGCATCTAAGTCCTCGCAGTCCTGTGAATCCCCAGCTGCACCCCCTATCTCATTAGGATCCAAACTCGAACACGTGTCGTCCGAATCGCACGACTCCTGCTCGATAACGCGGTCCTTTACCTGTACAGGTGCCTCGGACACTGGCATTGGCTTAACGAAAATCAATTCGTCAGGTAATGGATCATTCTCCGCAACCTTAGTTACCTCTTCAGAGGTTTCTGGAGTACCAGGTACACCTATTGTTTGACTGCCATGCCTAAGCTCATCTTTTACTGATGTACAGTCTGCAGCAGGTTTACCTCCACTTGGAGCATCACTTGACAAGACGTGTTGCTGCTCCATAGCCTCCTCCTCACCAGGAGGAGGAGGACAGGACTCAGCACCGAGGAGGTTCGGACTGCCCTCATTCCTATTGAGTGAGACCCTCTTCACAGCGACTGCTTCAGCATATGAAACAGGCTCGACTGTGCCTGGACCTTGGTGCCTTCGTTTTCCTCGTGTAACAACACAAAAGCCACTCGTATCCTCGGTTTGATTTTCAGCAGCTTCACCTGGCTCTGTGGGAGCCTCGTTACCTGGCACAGGTTCACTTTCCTTTTCAGACTCCCCCCTTGGCTGTTCGGGCACGCTACTGGGACATTCGTTTTTAACATGTCCGTGCTGACCACATTTAAAACATACCAAGGTCTGTGACGTAGCAAACACCCGGTATGTATAGTCGTCGTGTTTAATTTTCAGCATCACCTCCAAATTGCGAATTCCCGGCTTTAAAATAATAAATAATTGACGCCTGAAGGACAGGACATGTCTTATCTGCTGATCCTTAAACCGGACAGGAATGAAAGTTATTTTCGACACAACGTTACCATACTGCTCCAAAGCAGTCTTAATCTGCTCGTGTCGGATAAAAGGCGGAATGTTAGACACAATCACTTTCACCGAAGGTGCATCCAACGGTGAAACAAACACGAAGATATCCGGCTCGACAGTCAAACCGTTTTCGACGAGCTGCGTCACCATTTCCTCTTTCGAGACGAAGATGACGACGCGCTGATTCATCCTCGAAGCAGCAATTACATTGTGCGTGCCGATACATTTACCGACACACAACACGATCTGCTCCACCGTCACCTCGGAAGGTGGTGTGCACGACAAACCATTTTTCCGACTCAACTTTTCCAAACCGGAAAAATCCTCGATGTTCGCCATGGCCACGGGCGTGGGGAAACACTCGACACCGTGAAGCAAACAAGCAACGCGGGATCGAGTGCGCTCTCTCACTCTCAAACTCGCAAGAAATGAAACGTATAGATAAAAGAGTAAAGAACAGAGCGGGAGAAAGGGAGGAAAGGCGGCGCTACCACACGGCGTGCACCACGAGAAACGCCGCGCAGCAACGTTCTCTGATTACACACGTGCGGCCGCACCTGTGAGAGAGAGAGAGAGAGAGAGAGAGAGAGAGAGAGAGAGAGAGAGAGAGAGAGAGAGAGAGAGAGAGAGAGAGAGAGAGAGACTTGACTTTTATGTGCTTTTATTATAAAAGTATCAAAACACACATGGAAGAACACCGCAAAATTTTTACAAGAAAAAGAAAGTTGTACAAGCAAAAAGAATGTATATACATGTATATGTGGACATTGAGCGTAAGTATAATTTACAAAAACAAACTCAACACCTCATCTGTAAAACAATCGTCTTTCACACTGCCGAAACTTATCCGGGCCGACCCTATTCCTTTGAAGCAAAACAGCACATTTTCATCTCTGCCACTCAATTTGATCTTTCTAGTTTTATATATTGCGAGTTTAGCAATTCCGCACAGAAAATTCAAGAAAGGGACCGCTGTCTTGTTCTTGGTGCTCCTTTCAATGCCATACACAAAAATTGCAACAGAAAAAACAAACTGAAATTTATAAAAGAGCTGTTGGAGGAAACAAAAAAGGGGTACCAATCTCTTACATTTCACAAAAGCATGGGTCACATTTTCAGCCTCTTCACAAAAAGGACAAACATTCAGTACAGAAGGATCAAACTTATTAAGTAAGTATTTGGTGACCAGGGCCTGATGAACTAGTCTCCAATTTAAGTCTCCGGTTCGACCTAAGGTTGGAGACCTATACATCTCTTTCCACACTGGAGATAGGAACGAATTAGCCGGAATGATCTCATCCCACCGATTTTTTAAAGGTTTTGTGAAACCCGGTATAAGCACCTCTTGGCATATCCCATAAATACCTTTTTTTCCCATCACATGGAACACACCGCAACCATCTGACTTTGAGAAGACACCCCGTTGTTTTTTTGAGGTGACTTGGAGCTCGGGGAAATAGAGACGAGAGTCCACCACTTCATCTGCCCCAGTCCACCCGATATTTAATTCCCTGAAAGTTTTAATCACAACTCTCAAAACTTTGTCCACCATTCTAGATGACCGAACCCCCACTTTTGATGTGAGAGAACCAGTGGATAACCATCCATTTAGGGAAGGCTTCATCAGGTCTCGCACTCTGTTTATTCCATTACAGGTGAAGCAATGCATAAATGACCTGGAGGTTGAAATTTCAGGGAATAAAGGATTCAGAACCAATGGCTCATGCATATATTTTTTTGCATCGTAGGACACCTCTAATCGTTGTATTCCAAGGACTTGCCAGGCATTCAGAAGGCTCTGATGAAACTCGGGGAGCAGAGTCGTGTTGACATGCTGCAGGTCCATGAGGAAGAGCTCTCGGTCATACTTCAACCCATCTGCTTCCTGCAGCCAAGCGTTTGTGAGAGGCCGCCACGGGACACACTCACCATACAATAAACGCTTCATCGTCCACATGCGGAAAGCCATTATCTGACTCGGAACATGTATCAAGCTTTGGCCACCTGCATTTCGGGGTCTGCACACCGTGTCTGGTCCAAGCCAATGGTGGCCTCCCCAGAAAAACTGAGTTAGAACCCTCTGAATGCCTGTGACCAAGTATCTCGGAGGTTGGAGGGGGATAACTTTATGCCAAATAAAAGGAACCACCAGGTTATTTATTATTGTCACCCTTGCCTTAAGCGATAGAAGGTGGTGCAACCGTTTCCATCTAGCCAGTTTCTGCTTAATTCTTTCCAAGAAACCCTCCCAATTTTTTTGTTCATATGCTTGGACTCCGAGAAATAACCCTTAATATTTAAACCCCTCTTTGTTCCACTGCATTCCTCCTGGTAACACAGGCAGAGCTGAGGAAGGTGGACTGGGGCCCACCCATAAGGCAACACTTTTGTTCCAATTTACTTTTGCCGTGGAGGCGAGCTCAAACTGGGACAGACATCGAAATACCTCACCCACATCATTTTGGCTGGAAACAGCAACACAAATGTCATCCGCATAAGCTGAAGTAACCATTTTGTGGTTTTTTGTTAAGGAGACTCCTTCCACTGAGTTTCGGAGCAAAGCTAGTAAAGGTTCGACCGAGAGACTGTATAGCATTCCTGAAAGCGGGCAGCCCTGACGGATGCCTCGCTGAAAGGGAAAAGGGCAACATAAGCTGTTGTTTACCTTCAACAGACAGGATGCATTTTCATACAACAACTTAACATAGGAAACAAAATTTTGTCCAAAACCAGCTCTCTGTAGTACAGCAAACAAAAAAGAATGGTCAACACTGTCAAAAGCTTTTTCTTGATCTAAAAGAACCAAACCAAAACCATGAGATGTAGTACGACCGAGACTGATCAAGTCTCTCACCAAAAAAATGTTATCGTAAATAGAACGCTCAGGAACACAATAAGACTGATCAATATCAATCAAAAGGGGGATGACTTCCTTTAGACGTATCGCGAGCGCCTTCGACAATATTTTATAGTCCGTATTTAGGAGTGACACCGGCCGCCAATTTGTGGCGTCTTGCAAGTTCCCTTTTTTTGGAAGGAGACACAAAACTGACCTCCGCCAACTTAGTGGCAATTCACCTTGTTCAAGGCTATCATGAAAGATGTCAAGTAGAGTAGGGCCTAGAATGTCCCAAAAGGCCTTGTAAAATTCAACTGGGAGGCCGTCAAGTCCAGGGGCTTTCCCATCTTGAATTCCTTTAAGAGCAACAGTAAGTTCTCCGAGAGAGATGCCAGGCTCCAGTTGTTGTCGCTGGTCTTCAGACAAAGATGGGAGCAGTTCAAACATCTCGTTTCTGTTTTCCTGGTTCACAGTTCTCAAGGCAAACAGCTTTGAATAAAAGTTTCGTAATTCATCTTTGATGTCACTTTGAGAAGACAGAAGCGCACCGGCAGAAGAGCGCAAAGCGTGAATTTGTTGAGGGGTCTTGGCTGTCTTTTCCAGGTTGAAAAAGGCTTTGTTTGGTTTGTCAAGTTGGATATTGTCCATTCGCAGTCGGACGAAAGCACCAGATGCACGCTATCTCACCATTTCAGCCAGTAGTGTTCTTTTCTCTGACAACTGCTGGACATTTTCGTTGGACATTCCAGATTTCTGCTCACAATAAAGTATATCGTTTTTTAAGGCAGTTATCACACCGAGTGTGTTACAGGTATTATAACGACAGTATTGCTGGCAAAAACACTTAATTTGGGATTTTGTGCAATCCCACCATTGCCTTAAATTTAGGTAGGAAAACTTTTGCATTTCACATTCCTTCCATACCATTCTGAATGCTTCTTTGAAATGCTCACTTTGTAAAAGTTTGACATTGAAAGTCCAATATGCACTTCTACACCCGTGATGAGGTAGGCCACATACAACAACAACCATGTGATGATCAGAAAAACCAGATGGCCTTATATATGAATTCTTGACAAGATTTACCTTATCATGGTTAACATAAATTCTATCCAAACGAGCCATTGTCAAAAGATTTCTTGCGGCACAAACCCACGTGTACTGCCGGATATTAGGGTTCTGTACCCGCCACACATCCACAAGTTGAAATTTTTTAATGAGCTGTGCCAAAGGCCTTGCACTCGGTGGATGAGGCTCAGGAGTGTTTCTATCAAGTTGTGGGTTGAGGGTACAGTTGTAGTCTCCCCCCAAGCAAACCAACATGGACAGGTCAATAGTGCTTAAAAAACCTGCTAACTTGTGAAGAAAAGCACTTCTTGCAGAGTTCGCACTAGGGCAGTATACATTAGTCGTGCAAATCTTTTGGTTACCGCTGACAAACTCCACAGATAGTAAATGGCCCTTGCAAATTTCTCTACATCTGATCTCCAACGGCTGGAGTCTAGGATGTAAGACTACTGCAACACCAGCCTTGGCATCAACAAAAGCACTGGAGAAAAAGTGACAACCTTTAAAGATTTTACGCCACTCAACCTCAGAACTGATTTGCATGCGTCTCTTGTAACATCAGCACATCAATTTTTTCATTCTGAAACATTTGAAACACCTGGAGGCGACGCACACAACTGCGACCACCGTTGATGTTTAAGGATGCTACTTTTATCTCCACTCTGTTAACTATTCATAAAGTTCCTTGCCCGCTCGAGTTACACATTTTCTTAGCCTCTGGAATTGAGGTTCTGACATGTTAACCTGATAAGGTTCACGAATCATGTTCTTTGCAGTCAAAATAAAATCATGCAGATTCGGAAAGTAGTCTTTGATTTTTACATGTCTTTTCCTGAACGTTTCTTCAAGGAACTTGATAACATTTTCTTGAGAAACCATGGTGATGGTATTGTCATCACACGCCTCACTCTCTTGAGCACTTGAAGCACTAAAGAGTGGAGTAGAAGAGGTTTCATCAGAATCAAGTGCTTCATCTTGATCTGCATCTTTTCCTCCTATTTGCTGAACACTTAGTTTTGGAAACAGCAATTCTACAGGGTCAAGGACCTCCGCACTCTTTGCAGACCCTTCCAAATTTACCATATCCTCTGTGGCTATAAGTATGTCCCCCACCTCATCATCCCTTTCATTTTTATCTGTCAGGGAAGGGTTAACGTTATCCTCACAGTCGCAAGGACTTTCCCCTTTATCTATTTTTTCCTCACTAGCAGATCCAGCTGCTAACTCGTCTGAGCGAGTTTGGTTATCAGGACAAGGACTTACCACATCCTGAGAGGATAGACTATTTTCCGGGTCATACTCAATCTCAGCAAGTGGTGCCAGCGAATCTTCCTCATGTACACACACTTCCTGTACCATCTCCATTACCGCCAAGGAGTTTCCGGTGTAGGCCTCACCCTGGAGGTCCTGCGAACCTGACACGATCTGAATCTTATTTTGTTTTTCTTCGGAATCACAGGATTCATCACTTGAATGCTTCTGACCTTTTTTTCCTGGTGTCCACAACGGATACTTCCATGGTATCGTCCGCACTGTCGTGTACCGTGGACGAAATGAGAGAGGGTTCAACCACTTTTATTCCCACCTTAAGTGGAGGGGCAGGGTTAGTCACCTCACGTTCTAAGTCTATCACTCCCTCCCCCACCCCCCCGGTCGGGGGGGACGGGTCTGGCGCTTCACTCACCGCAGTCGGTGCGGTGGGTGGATTAACCACTCGATCCGCCTCCTCCCCTTCATGGTGCGGTGAAGAGGAGTCGCTCCTCACCAATCCTCCGCGTTCCTGCGGTTTAACTGCATTGGGACAGGCACTCCTCACATGCCCGTAAGCCCCACACTCGAAACACGTCATAGCCTCCGAGGAGGCATACATTTTGTATTCAAAGCCGTTGATTTTCACACTCAACACGACATTGAGCGTTTTTACATTTGCAGGCAGTATCATGTACACTACTCTCTTAAAGGACATGACATGTTTGAATCGATCGCAAACATTTCGCATCGGCACCATCGAAATCCTCGATACGACCTTACCGAACTTGTTTAATTGTTCACGTAACTCCTCATTTCTAATAAATGGCGGGATATTACTGATGTTAATCTTTACCGTCGGGGCTTGTAAAGCGAACACAGAGAGGAACGTGTTCGGTTCAATGAACAAGCCTTGTTCGACTACACTCGCTACCATGTGCTCCTCGGACAAAAAAACGACAAATTTCTTATTCATACGAGAGGCAGCGCGAATACTGTGTGCACCAACGATGTTTCCAATGGCGGAAAGCACATCGTTAATTTCCACCTCGTTGGGAGGAACACAAGCCAGCCCGTGTTTACGAGTTAGCGATTCGTACGTATCAATGCGGAAACGTTCGCCCGCCATTCTAACTCGACCAAATAAAAGTTCGTAGCCAAGAACCGAGAGAACCCAATGTTTGTCGAACACCAACAAACAGATCAAATTCCCCCCCCCCCCCCCCTTGTCCGGACTGGACAAGAGGGTATCAAACCTAAATAATCGAGCTAAAGTAAATAAAAAACGTGCGTTCTAAGCACAAAAAAGGCTTACAAAGCGCCGTCAAAGCCAGTAGGCCGCACCCAACAAGGGCCCGCTCTCAATCCTCTCTCTCTCGAAGACAAGGGTGCAGAACGGATGAAAACACAATGCCGAAGCACACAGGATGGAGAAGGAGAGGGAGGGGGGCAGGGGAGGGGGGGGGGGAAACGCAACGGCCTCACCAAAGCACAGAGCAGTTGCTCACAGCCGCCATGACGCCACAACCAACGCACCGACAGCCGATAGGTGGCGACAGAGAGGGAGAGACTTTGACTTTTAAGCTCTTTTTATTATAAAAGTATAAAACAAGAGTACCACCAAAAGCAATTCAATCAGGGCAATCAGTAAAATCATAGCAATCCCGGAAGGAAAAAACAATCGGTGCACTGCAAACCCAGCAACAGAAAGGGTGCAAATACCAGAAAAAAAACAACACACGATAAGAAACACCCGCACTGTATCATACAGAAATTAACAATTTGTTTTCTTGGACCTCACAAATCCCTCCAACACACCAGGTCGCAACAAAATTAGCAAGGTCGTTTGCCGTTTGGACACAGCCAAATTCAAGCTTGAGCCTTGCTGACACCAATGAACTAAAAAACACCATAATACTGCATTCCTGCATGGGTCTGCCGCCCAGCTTCGCCTTCCGCGACAGATATACGGCCAGTTTAGCAGTAGCGGTTAGGAACCCGAATACAATGGATGTGGTTCCCTTTTTGGGAGGAAAGCCAAAGATGTAAGCTTTCAAAGAAAAGGTAACCTGCAATCTATGGGAAATAAAATTTAACCAATGAAACAAAGGAGAAAGTCTTTCACAATTAATGAAAGCATGAAACAAATCTTCCCTCACCGGACAAAAGGGGCAACAGCCGGAAATGGGGGAAAAAAAACGGATGACAGCATTGGAAGGAACAATCCAGTGGGCCAAACGCCACTGAAGGTCACCTGTTCTTTTAGAAATAAGTCCAGCATACATTGTATCCCATAAAGGCTCAGAGGGGGGACCGGGAGGCAAGAGTCCTTTCCACCTGGTAACCCCAGCTAGAGGTGGGTCCCCAAGAAGAAGTTTCACACAAGACCTATAAATACTCTTGCTGCTCATAACATGGAAGGGGGGTGACCCTGCGCTCATGGGGGGCAGCTCGTTTGGGGTAAAAGCGACACCTAATTTTGGGACTGTGGGCTCAACCTCTACGTCCTGCGTCCAATGTAGGCCTAGCTGGTGGCCCCTTCGGATCACCGCTCTTAGTATGTTCTCGATTTGCCTCCTGGACCGAACACCTGTTAGGTCCGCCAGCTCGTTCGCAGGCTTCCATCCCTGTCCAGAGTCGTGTCGGAGATGACACACTTTCAGGATGTTGGCCGCTATAAAATGCTGGCAGAAGTCGCGACTCCTCGGGATATCGGGGAAAAGTGGGTTGAAAAATAAAGGCTCATGTGCATACATGTTAGTGCCATACGAGTCTGTTTGGCGACTTATCGAAACGCCCTGCCAAGCATTCAAGAGGCTCTGATAAAAAACTGGGAGCAGAGATGTATCGGTGTGTTGAAGGTTGGTCAGGAAAAGTTCCTGTCCGTATCCGAGCCTCCCAGCTCGTTGAAGAATGGAGCAGGCTAAGGGCTTTCCTGGTAGGTGTTCTGCATAAAGCAAGCGTTGGATGGAGCGGAGCCGGAAGGCCAACAGGCGGCATTTCACATCGACTAGGCCGTGACCACCCTCGGCCAAGGGACAACATATGGCGCTGGGTCGAAGCCAGTGGTAGCCTCCCCAAAAAAAATCCACCAGTTTCCTCTGGATAGCTTGGAGCAAAACCTCCGGTGGTTGCAGGCAGATGAACCGGTGCCACAAAAGGGTAGTGACGAGGTTGTTGACAACTAGCGCGCGACCCTTATAGGAAAGGTGGGGTAGAGCTCTTTTCCATCGGCTCAAACGCCCGTCTACCTGGTCAATGATCCTGTCCCAATTGTTCTGGGCATACTGAGGAGGTCCGAGGAAGACGCCCAAATACTTGATGCCATCGTTTGCCCACACTAGTTCTGCAGGAAGGGGAGGTGGTGGTAATAACGGTGGCATAGGTAAGTCGTTTTTTGGAAAGGGGATCCACAGAGCCTTGCTTTTCCTCCAATTACACCTTAACTAGGGCATGCCCGTACTATATATATATCTAAAAGTATATCCCCCCCCCCTCTATTTACATGCAATGGTTTGGTCCAAAGCGAACGGCTTGCGAGTACGGTGACAATCCCCCCCCTCTATTTACATGAAATGGTTTGGTCCAAAGCGAACGGCTTGCGAGTACGGTGACAACCCCCCCCCCCCCTCTATTTACATGAAATGGTTTGGTCCAAAGCTAACGGCTTGCGGACGCGGAGTTTGGTAAAGAAATCGCCATCGCGTGCACAAATGCGCAGGAAAGCGAATGAATCGCAAATTAGTTTAAAAACATAGTTTAACGCCCGAGCGAGTTTAACGCAATCGCAAATCGCATCGCAAAGCGAAAGAATCGCAAATTATTTGTAATTAGTTTTAAAACATAGTTTAATGCCAACATAGCGCCAACATAGTTTGCCGACGGGAAATAAATGAATACGCTCTCAAATGTGCCATCCGAGGCAGAGTGTGTTCGCCACGTTCGGCACACGCGATAGCTCGCTGCTCTCTGATTGGTTGAATCGTTTTTTGGACATAGCTCGGTAAGTAATTGTCCGATTAATATGAAACCTTGAAAAGGCACATCCTCGGGTCCCCAGCAATATACCTGGCAAGTTTCAAGTATATCGGACCGGTAGTTGTCGAGAAACAGCGGTCGCATACACACACACACACACACACACACACACACACACACACACACACACACACACACACACAGACAGAGATTAGTGGAATTATAGATAGATGATGAGGCAAGGTTGAAGTCCGACAAACACTTTGCCATGGCGTCACTGTCGCATTTTCCTTTTATAATGACACAAAGGTCGTCGGCATAAGCTGACAGGGTCAAAGGTGGGTGTCCTGGAGAAAGGACAAGTCCAGGGATATCCTTTCTGAGGGCGATTAAGAGGGGCTCCAAGGCGAGGGCAAATAATAGACCTGAAAGTGGACAACCTTGCCTTACCCCTCTCTGAACCTTTATGGGTGGGCAAAATTCGTTGTTAACTTTGATCAAGCTGGAGATGTTTGCATATAACAAAGCTATGTAGGCTCTAAAATTAGTGCCAAGCCCGCAAGCTTGTAACACATGACACAAAAACTCATGATCAATGCTATCAAAGGCTTTTGCAAGGTCAAGAAACACCAATCCAAAATCCTCTTTAACACATTTACCAGTTAACAAATCTCTGACTAGGAATATGTTGTCATAGATGGATCTGCCAGGGATGCCGCAACTTTGATCAGGTGACACCAGGTCCCCAATAACTGTCTTCAACCGGTTCGCAAGGACCTTGGAAAACAGTTTGTAATCCGTGCACAACAAAGAGATCGGACGCCAGTTTGACAGGTGTCGGAGATCGCCAGTCTTGGGTAGCAGGCAGAGTACTGCTCTTCTAAAACTGAGCGGTAATTCTCCGGATAAAAGAGATGCATCCAGAACATTGAGCAGCTCTGGGCCCAAAATGTCCCAGAATGCCGAAAGAAATTCGGCCGGTAGGCCATCGATGCCAGGGGCTTTTCCCGACTCCATCTCAGCGAGTGCACCGGATAGCTCTGGAAGGGTAATTGGAGCATCCAGTTCCAGACGTTGGGCCTCAGCCACAGAAGGAAGATGAGAGGTCAAAACATTCATCATTTCGTGAGAAACTGTTTTGGCCTTGAAAAGTTCAGAAAAGAAATCGATTATATTTAATCTTATATCACTCGGATTTGTTAGGATGTTCCCCCCTGGGTCCAAAACCGAAGATATGAGTCGTGCTGGTTTCTCTACAGTTTCTAGGTGAAAGAAAGCCTTAGTTGGGGTATCTGAAACCTTTATATTTTGTATTCTTAGCCGAACTAGTGTGCCCGCTGCTTTTTCATGGATCAAATCCCTTAATTGGGCCTTCTTCTCGAGTAGCAACCGATAGTTCACTGGGTTGCTCTCATTGGCCAACTTGCTCTCTAACCTTAAGATGTCTGCTTCCAAGCAAGCCATCGTGATATGTTTTACATTGGTACAGTGCGAATTAAATTGTTGACAAAATACTCGAATTTGGGCCTTTAGGTTATCCCACCAGAGGCTAATTGAGGAGAAAGAAGATTTTTTAGTACTCATTTCAGCCCAGAAATCACGAAAGGAGTCTGTAAATAAACTATCTTCTAAAAGTTTAACGTTAAACTTCCAGTAACTATTTCTGCATGTGGGTCGAGGGAAAGAAAGATCTAAGGTTACCATATGGTGGTCTGAAAACAATGACGGAAAACAACCTGACGAGGCCGCGACGTTCTTAAAGGGTACATTTATGTACCAGCGGTCGAGTCTTGCCGAAGACACCCGGCCATTGGCGCATCGACACCAGGTAAACTGGACTATGTTGGGGTGGTGCAATCGCCAAACATCCAGTAGACCGGCCGTCTTAAAGAAACGGGATAGGTCCGCATGGGACTCGGGGTGGGGTTCTGCCGAGTTTCTATCTTTCGAAGGGTCAAAGGTGCAATTAAAGTCACCACCAATGCACACACATTGGTCGAGATCAACTGATTTCAGGTGGTTTACCATGGAAGTGAAGAAGGCCTTTCGGTCCCTGCTCTCACTAGGTGCGTACACATTGAAAATGGTACAGCGGAAGTTTTGATGTGCAAGCTGAAGAGAAATAAGCCGGCCTTTTATGACTTCCTGAAAATGACAAGACTCAAAAGCTAGGCCTGGCTTTAGAAAAAACCCAACCCCAGCAGATGAGGCTGACAGATTGCTAAAATAGCATTGCCCTTTGAAAGTTTGGCACCAGTCATGTTCCACGTTAGGTGTGATGTGGGTCTCTTGTAGTAAAAGAACATTTTCCTTTTTACGGTCAAACAAGTTTTTGACTTGGACCTGACGGAGGTGACTTGCACCCCCACCATTCATGTTTAAGGTCGCAAAGGAAATGTTTTTCATTCCGTGGTAATGAAATTGCCCTGTGCTTGGGAACACTCTGCACCTGCTCGGGTAACAAACTTTCTTAACCTGTGGAGTTGAGATTTCGTCAGGTCAAAATCCTCACGCGCTTTGATTATTGACTTTGCGGTGCACATGAATGCAGCCAAGTCAGGGAAATAGTCTTTAATGACAATGTTGCGGTGACGATACGTTTCGTTAAGGAAGGTAAGAACGAGTTGAGGGGGTACCTGCGAGTGACCTGTCATCGCTTGTGACAGCGCGGTTGCCTCAATGTCATCTTCGGACTCAGACACGTCAGATAACATGTCGTCGGGATCTGGGGTATTACCCGCTGCCCCCGCGGTCTTGTCTGGAGGCACCTTCACAAGTTTCTCAAGGTGTTCCCGAGAGCACTCGTTAACACTTTGGTGGATATTTGTTTCTGGGGTCGGAGCTTGGGTTTGAGATCCCGGCAAACTCAGATTTGCTGGCCCCGTTTGTACAGTGGGAACGTTTATTGAATCCTTAGTCTGCTCGGTATTTAAAGGGGGGGGGGGGGCAGGCGGAAAAACATTTCCCAGCTCGGAAATGGTAATACTTTCACTGGAGGTTTCGCACTCGGAAACTTCCAGGTGAGAGGTACAAATTTTATTTTTTGGCTCATCTATCTATAATTCCAGTAATCTCTGTGTGTTTGTTTGTACGTTTGTCTGTGACCGCTGTTTCTCGACAACCACGGGTCCGATATACTTTAAACTTGCCAGGTATATTGCTGGGGACCCGAGGATGTGCCTTTTCAAGGTTTCATATTAATCGGACAATTACTTACCGAGCTATGTCCAAAAAACGATTCAACCAATCAGAGAGCAGCGAGCTATCGCGTGTGCCGAACGTGGCGGACACACTCTGCCTCGGATGGCACATTTGAGAGCGTATTCATTTATTTCACGTTTGCAAACTATGTTGCCGCTATGTTGGCGTTAAACTATGTTTTAAAACTAATAAAAACCATTTCATCTAAATATAGGGGGGGGGGGGGGGGGATTGTCACTGTACTCGCAAGCCGTTCGCCGTTCGCTTTGGCGTTGCGAATGGACCAACACATTTCATGAACCAAACCATTTCATGTAAAGCGTTCGCCGTTCGCTTTGGCGTTGCGAATGGACCAAAACATTTCATGAACCAAACCATTTCATGTAAATAGAGGGGGGGATATAATTTTAGATATAGATATAGTACGGGCATGCCCTAGTTTACATAATGAGACTCACTGGTGTCATTGGCAACGGTATCCATGTTCTCAGTTAGTGAGGGAATGTCAGAGGGGCACTCGGACACATGTGCACCGGAAATGGTGCCGCCCATGACCGCCTTCTTTGCAGCACCAGCGAAACTGCTTGGCGCTGGTGCTCTTCGCTTTTTAGCAAACACTGTGGATTCTTCGTTCATGGGTTCGGGAAAGGGGGCAATGCTAGTTGTGTCAGTCGCATTGGTGGGTGTCATCACATTGGAATCGAAAAGCACCGGTGTGACAGACGACTCAGTCGGGGTGTCAGAAGGTACGGTCGGGGTGTCAGAAGGTACGGTCGGGGTGTCAGAAGGTACGGTCGGGGTGTCAGAAGGTACGGTCGGGGTGTCAGAAGGTACGGTCGGGGTGTCAGAAGGTATGGTCGGGGTGTCAGAAGGTACGGTCTGGGTGTCAGAGGGTACGGTCGGGGGGTCAAAGGGTACGGTCGGGGTGTCAGAAAGTACGGTCGGGGTGTCAGAAGGTACGGTCGGGGTGTCAGAAGGTACGGTCGGGGTGTCAGAAGGTACGGTCCGGGCGTCCGAAGGTGCGGTCGGGGTGTCAGAGGGTACGGTCCGGGTGACGGAAGGTACGGTAGGGGTGACAGGAGATACGGTCCGGGTGACGGAAGGTACGGTAGGGGTAACAGGAGATACGGTCCGGGTGTCAGCGAGCATGGTCGGGGTGTCGCAAGGCGCGGTGGAGAGATTGGCCTTTCTGCAAGCCCTTTCGTTATGTCCCGGTTCACCACACTTCGGACAAGCGGCCCTAGGACAGAATCTTTTAACGTGTCCGAATTCTCCACAATTAAAGCAAGTTAAGGAGGCTGAGGAAGCATACATGTGGTATTCCCGATCATCCAACGATACTTTAAAGGATATATTTAAACCTGTATCGGCTCCGCGATCCGGGAGGATCATGTACACTTGCCTCCTAAAGCTCATTACGTGTTTAACACGATCGTTGCGACACCCGAGCGGAATCATTGAGATTCGGGAAACAATTTTTCCATAACGAGACAGAACGGATAGGAGTTTCTTGCCTGGCACAAATGGTGGAACGTTGGATATTGTTATCTTGGTAGCTGGCGTATCCATAGGGGATACCGTTATATAATGACCCCCTTTTATGGTTAGACCGGTACTAACGACGTCATGAACGAGTTTTTCTTCTGACACGAAGACAACAAATTTCTGGTTCATTCGTGACGCCGCACGAACATTACCGTCTCCTATGATGGATCCCACGGCAAGGATAATGTCCTCAGTAGGAGCTCCTTCGGGCGGAACACATGCGAATGCATGCTTACGCGTTAAATTTTCGAACGCCTCGTAACGAGAGCGTGTATTCGCCATACCAGCGAAATCCCCCCCCCCCCCCTTGTCCGAACCGGACAAGAAGGTGTCAAACCTAAATAATCGAACTAAAGTAAATAATAAACGTGCATTATATGCACAAAAAAGGCTTACAAAGCGTCGTCAAAGCCAGTAGGCCGCACCCAAAATGGGCTCGCTCTCAATCCTCTCTCTCTCGAAGACAAGGGTACAGAACGGATGAAAACACGATGCCGAAGCACACGGGATGGAAAAGGAGAGGGAGGGGGGGCAGGGGAGGGCAAGAGAGGGGGGAAAAACTCACAACGGACTCACCAAAACACCGAGCAGTTGCTCACAGCCGCCATGACGCTACACCCAACGCACCGACAGCCGATAGGTGGCGCCAGAGAGAGAGAGAGAGAGAGAGAGAGACTTTTCTTCCCCTTTATTACAAGGAAAACAAGTTTTACATGATGAAGGATGTTTGTACAGGCATCAAAAGAAATAACCAGGAAAGGAAGGGGGTAACAAAGAAGCAATACTTTAGATTTATAAATTGATTGTTAGAACACCACCAACCATACCACATAAGGATTGTTTCGCACACCACCGGTTTTTAAATAAAGCAGGATCTTGAGTTTCAAACTCAAAAAGAACACGCGATGTAACCAATGCTTTAAAAACAGTTAAAACGTCATCAGCTAAAACGTCAGTGTTCTGCAGTTTTCGTTTGCTCGATAAATAAATGGCAAGTTTTGCCTCAGAACACAGAAAGTTTGCTAAAAGACATTCATTTTTAAATTGATACAAGACATTAAAACCAAATATGAAAACACAATGTGTAAAAGTCAAACCGAGCCCCCGGATCACACGTGACAGGATTTTAAAAAGCGAGGCCAACCTTGAACATTCAATGAAAATGTGAAAAATGGTCTCTGGGGTGTCGCAAAAGGGGCACAATTCCGAGTTTTCAGGACATATACGGTGGGACAGGATGTTGAAAGGCAGGATATGGTGCGCTAACCGCCATTGTAGGTCACCCGAGCGCTTGACAGTAGGTTCTTTGTACATCACCTGCCAGTTTATTGTTGTGAAACAGTTAGCTTGAAGCAGCGCTCGCCAATGAGCTTGTGGCTCTGCAGGTTTGCCAGGAAAAAGAGTGAGAACACATAGATTGTACACTGAGGATTTCTCCATCTGATTAAAGAGCCTAAAACTTTGAAATAAAATTAAAAGATTTGGGAAAGGACATTGGGATCGATGGAGGGCATCTTCTATGTCTGGGTCCCATTTTAACCCGGTTTGCTTAAAGGTCCGTAAAATCACAGAGAAAATTCTGCCAATGACTGATGGACCTCACACTGGTGGCCACGGCAATGTCAGCAGCTGGCTTCCATCTATGTACAAAGGGGTTCCTGAGGTGTTTTACTCTGGTAACGCCGACATCAATAAACTTTTGCATAAAAGATCTGTCACTACAGACCCCATCAAAAAAAGAATTTAAAAATATTAGTTCATTTAAAAACATCTGAAGGGAGTAAGCACTGGTGTCGCGGCGAAAAGAAAGAGCCTGCCACGCTTCCAGCATGCTTCGGTAGAACAACGGGACCGATGTCATATCCACGTGCTTCGCGTCGAGAAGAAAAAGCTCGTCACCATAGCCAAGTTTCCCAGCTTGCTTAAGCAAACAATGGGCAAAGGCTTTCCATGGGACGTCGGAGTATAGAAGCCTTCGTACTGAAAGGAGGCGAAAAGCCATCACTTTGCTCGTCACATCTATTAGCCCCTGCCCACCTTCTGCAGTCGGCAGGCTTAGTATTCCTGGCCGGAGCCAGTGCTTTCCCCCCCAGAAAAAATCTACAAAAGAGCTTTGAAGTTTTTTAAGGATAAAACTTGGGGCCTGCAGTGCTTTGAAAACATGCCAGAGCATTGATGCCGCGAGATTATTAATGACCAGAGTACGACCCCGGAAGGAAAGCTGCCTCAATAGTCCCCTCCATTTTATCAACCGCTGCTCAGTTCTGGTAATCAGCGACTCCCAGTTTTTTGAAATAAAATCTTGAGTTCCAAGAAAGACACCGAGGTAGTGTATTCCTTCATTGGTCCATACAAGCTGCCCTGGTAGGGTTGGAGGGGGAGTTTCATTCTGTGGACCTAAGTAAAAAGCTTTGCTCTTTTCCCAATTAACTTTAGTCGAGCTTGCCAGGCTGAATTCCTCGACAGACTCAACCAGAGCGCGAACATCGTCATCTGAGTGCACAATTGCACAGAGGTCATCCGCATAAGCAATGGTCTTTACGGGATTTTCTAGCGGCAGAGGACAAAACCCTTGTAGCCGTGTGCGTAAACGATGTATAAAGGTTCAATTGATAGGGAGTATAGAAGGCCAGACAGGGGGCACCCTTGACGAATACCCCTGGTAACAGGGAAAGGCTGACTTAAGATGTTGTTTACTTTGAGCAAGCTAAAAATATTGTTATACAATATTTTGATATAACAAATAAAATTTTCCTTAAAACCAAACCCCCGTAAAACAGCAAAGAGATAAGAGTGATCAATCGTGTCGAAAGCTTTTTCTTGGTCTAAAAACACCAGACCAACATTTCTATGTTCAGCAATACAAATGTCAATCATGTCACGTACAATAAAAATGCTATCGTGTATTGTCCTTTTAGGAATGCAATAGGATTGATCGGGGTGTACAATCTCCCCAATCAAAGGTTTGAGGCGGTTGGCAAGAGCTTTTGAAAAAATCTTGTAGTCCGTGCAGAGGAGCGAAATGGGACGCCAATTTTAAGTTGCTGAGGTCTCCTTTCTTAGGTATGAGAGCAAGTATAGCCCTGCGACAGCTGATTGGTAACAAGCCTGATCGTAGGCTATCAACTAAGAGGTCAAGCAACTCAGGTCCCAACAAATCCCAGAAGGTTTTGTAGAACTCTGCAGGGATTCCATCAAGTCCAGAAGCTTTACCTGTGGGCAAAGTTTGCAAAGCAGTGAAAAGTTCGTCAAGAGTCACTTCCTTGTCAAGTTGTTGACATGCAGGTTCGGACAAGGTGGGCAAAGAAGTGGTTAAGGAACGAATCATGTCTTCTTTAGTGTTTCTGGCACAATACAAGTCAGAGAAGTATTGTTTTGTCAAGCTTCTAATGTCTTTTGGATCGTGTGTTGTTCGGCCTCCTGGTGCCTGCAGCGAAGTTATTTGCTGGTTTCTCTTTTTTCGTGCTTCCAAAGCAAAGAAAAACTTGGAAGGAGTATCAATAGAGCTGTAGTTCTCCATTCGTAGCCTTATTAGAGCCCCTCTGGCTTGTTTTGCACAGAGTTGAGCAAGGAGTGCTTTCTTCGTTGCTATTAGAGAACTAGTCCTTTCGGCACTGGGAGCTGGAAGGCTTGACTGGAGAGACAATATTTCTTTGGCAATTAGAGATTGCAGCGCAGATTCATTCCTTGTACAAAAGGAGCTATATTGCTGGCAAAAGGCCCTAATATGGGCTTTCGCATTGTCCCACCATTGTGTGAGGCAGGAGTAGGAAGGCTTCCGTAGTAGTAGAGCTTCCCAAAAGGCTCGGAAGGCGACAGGAAAAGCGTCATCTTGCAGAAAACTCACATTGAAGGTCCAATGGGCAGTGCCACGATTTCGAGCCGGGGAGAGTATATGAAGAGCAACCATGTGATGGTCCGAAAAACCACTTGGGGTGGCGTCAACATGGTGTATGACATTTAGAGAGTCGTTATTGATGTAAAATCTGTCTAGCCTTGCAAGAGATAGCCGGCCATTTGCACATCGGCACCACGTGTATTGCCGTGCAGATGGGTTCTGGAGTCTCCATACATCCATCCATCTATAATTCCAGTAATCTCTGTACGTTTGTACGTCTGTACGTCTGTACGTTTGTCTGTGACCGCTGTTTCTCGACAACTACCGGTCCGATATACTTGAAACTTGCCAGGTATATTGCTGGGGACCCGAGGATGTGCCTTTTCAAGGTTTGAAATTAATCGGACAAGTACTTACCGAGCTATGGCGATTTAGCCGTTCGCCGTTCGCTTTGCCGTTGCGAATGGACCAAACCATTCATGTAAATAGAGGGGGGGGGGGGGGGGGGGGGGTTCTGTGGTCGTTCGCTTTGGCTTTGCGAATGGACCAAACCATTCATGTAAATAGAGGGGGGGGGGTTCTGTGGTCGTTGCGAATGGACCAAACCATTGTTTTTTTTTTGCAGTTTTTTTTTTTTTTGCAGTTTTTTTTTTTTTGCAAGGAACGGGCACCCACGTACGGGCACGTCCTAGCTTATATATAGTACGGGCATGCCCTAGTAAGGGAGAATTTGGACAATGCTCTCTTTAAGGGTGTTGTACTTGATGGGTGGGGCTCTTCTCCATTACGATCAAGGGTGGGATACAGTGTGCAATTAAAGTCCCCACACAGACAAACAAGACCATCAAAATCAAAGTGTGTGAGGGACATTTCTAACTGTGTGAAAAAAACTAATCTTTCTGTGCTCATGCTGGGTGAATATACATTTATTAAAGTGTGTTTGTAACCATTATAAAAGAAATTAAGTGAAACTAAATGCCCTTTGGTAATCTCCTTAAAAGTGACATTTTCAGGACAGAAAGAAGGATTTAAATAAATAGCCACTCCAGCACTAGGACAGGTCAAGCTACTAAAGAACCACTGTCCTTTCATGATGCGAGTCCATTCGCTCATGCACGAAGAGCTACATCTTGTCTCTTGCAAAAGAACAACATCGAAATGTTTTTGCTCGACAAGCAACTTTACCTGAGCTTGACGCAGGGGTGAACGTCCCCCATTTATATTTAAAATTACAACAGAGAAGGTCATGGTGTAGGTAGGGAAGATTTATCATGTACAGGGAAGTTAGGGTGTGCTTGTAGCTCTTTCCGAGCTTTCAATACACACTTTCTAAGGCGAAAAACTTGTGACTCCGTCACACCAAGTTGTTCAGCCTTAAGGAGGAGACGTCTTGAGGAGTTTATAAAACCAGACAGGTTCGGGAAGAAGGTTATAATTTTAACCTTTTTCTTTCGACAGGTGTCCTGAAGAAACTTTAGAATTTCCATGGGTGATAAATCATCATCACCCTCCAGTTCCTTGGCTATTGCTGGGTCATTCCAGACCTCGCTACTAGCACTAGAGGCAAGCGACGAGGCCCCATCTGAGTCGTAATCCGAAAGGTCTTAATTTTTTTTCCCACACACCGAAACCGATGCTCTCATAACGGGAATATCGTCTTCTACTAGAGGGGCAGCTGTTTCCACAGCGGGAGTTTTAAAAACCGTAACAGGGGTTAACGTTTTTATATCAGAGGCTTTGCACTCTCCTTCTGGAGCTGCTACTTCTTCTGCCTCCATTACCTCAGACACTTCATTGTCAGCAAGGCGCGGGACGAGAGCAGGTTTGTGGTTCTTGACTTTAGTTTCAGTAACCGGGGTGGTTACCACAACATCTTGGGGCATTGCGCTTGGTCCTTGTTCATGAGAGGAATGAACGGAAACGTCTTCTTCCATTTCAGCAAACACACTGAACCTATTCTGCAGCAGAAGACCAGCTGCAGGAGCTTCTGTTTCTAAAGAAGAAACATTACGTTCATTCGACGGCGCTATCTTTTTCGAAACGCTCGCCTGTATGTCCTCATTACCGCTTCCTCTTTTATAACTCCTCCTGGAGGACATGGTAGTAAAACCCGCGTCATCAGCCGGTAAATTATCGATTTCCGCGCTCGAATGTGAAGGCTGATCTGCCGTCCCAGACGCGTCATTATCATTGCGAAGATCGACATTTGGTTCTGTCCGTCTAGATGTGCCACTAGGATCGGCATTTGTTCCTGACTGTCTAGATGTGCCACCGGATATACACTTCGGACAAGCACCTTTTAAATGTCCGAAGGCACCACACGTGAAACACGTCATTGTCTCTGTTGCGATGTACATTCGATAATTTCGATTTTCAACGACCAACGTAGCTGAAGCATTGAGCGATTGAGCATTGTTTTTTAACACCATGTAACAGTGCCGCCGGAAGGACATGATATGGCGGACTGTAGAATCCGAACGCAAACGGAAGGGAATCATGGAGATTTTTGACACCACGGTGCCAAACTGTGTTAAAACGGACAAAATCTGTTAGTTTTTAACAAAAGGCGGTAAATTAGATAAAGTGATTTTCACCGCCGGTGAGTCCAACATACTAACGTTAACGAAAATTTCTGGTGGTAAGGACAAACCAGTTTCCACCGCCTGAGCGACATAGCGCTCCTCGGAAAGAAAAACAACAACTCGTTGGTGCATCTTTGAAGCTGCTAACACATTTTCAAAACCAACGAGTTCACCCAAGCCCATCACGACGTCATCGACCCGAACCCCGTCGGGTGGACTAACTATTACCCCATTTTTACGAGTAAGTGACTCGTAAATGCTGTTCTGCAAACGACTGTTTGCCATAGCGATAAATGAACCAAAACTAAGGAAAAATTTGAAAAAGCAAAACAAAATGAAACCTATCGCAAGCAAGCCTTCAGGCGAAGGTAAAATGAAAAGAAATCGAATAAGGGAGCCGATAAACGACGATAATGAAAAACACGACAAGCAGAGCACAGGCCCGAAGAACACAAGGTTCTTTAGGACTCGCACCAAAACTCACCGTGCGCGCTCTCTTTCTCTCTCTTGTCTCAACAAAGAAGGAAAACACGGGGAGAACTTCACAAACACGTACAAGGACACAGAGGGAGTGAAAAGGGGGATGGGAAAGGCAACAACACAACACAGTACTCACAGCTCCTCACCCACAGCAGCCATGATTGCCACACCCACGCACGACTCACCAACGACCAGCAGGGGGCGCGAGAGAGACTTTTTTTGACTTTTGAAGTCCTTTTATTATCAAAATAATACAAAAAAATGTATTTATATCTTCACACCAATCATAAATACATGAAAAAGCAATGAAACGAAAAGGTTACAGAAGTATCACGGCACACAATTTGCCAAAATAAACCATTAACTTTATACAACCTACAAAAATATTACCAGTTGGTTCTCACAAACCTCACACAACCCTTCATGACACCAAGTATTGGTGAATTCATCAAGATTGTTTGCATCCTTATAGAAACAAAACTCTTGTTTAAGTCTTGCTGACACGAGGGCATTGAAAAACAACATTACATTGCATTCCCCGGCAGGTTTACCGTTCAATTTCTCCCTTCTTGAGAGATATATTGCCAGCTTGGCTGTTGCGACAAGAAACCTCATTAACATATTTTCCTTGCTTGACTTGGCATTAAAGCCGAAAATAAAAGAACGCAACGAGAAAACAACCTTCATTCTGTGTGCCACAAGATTAAACCACCGAAACAAAGGAACCAAACTCACACAATTAATGAAGGCGTGGAACACGTCCTCCGTACATATGCAGAATGGGCAACATGTGGATGTAGGAGAGAAATGGTTGATTAACTTATTGGAGGGGACTATCCAGTGGATCAGTCTCCATTGGAGATCACCAGATCTTTTACTTATGAGCTTGCTATACATGGAGTTCCATACAGGTTCAGAGGGGGGTCCCACAGGCAACAGTCTCTTCCACCGGATTATTCCATTTAGCGGCGTATCCACCAGCAGTAACTTGACACATGACTTGTATAGCTCTTTACTGCTAGTCTCTTGAAAGGGGCTTATCATGCTAACCGGGGGTAAGTCTTCCAACTTGAAGTGCACCAGTAACCCAGGAAAAACCCACTCATCATGCAATGGTTCGAGCTCGTGGGACCAGCATACTCTCAGCCGTACCCCTATTCGTATCACCTCTCTTAACACTTTTGCAGTCACTCTTTCGGACCGAATTCCTGCTAGCTCGGCTACTTCTCGAGCTGATTTCCACCCGCAACCTGAAACTTGCCGGAGGTGCCATACTTTTGTGATGCCGGCAATTATGAAATGCTGGCAGAGGTCCCTACTTTTGGGTATGTTTGGGAAAAGCCGATTGCAGAACAAAGGCTCTTGTGCAAACATATGGATGTCGTAGTTGTCTTCTTGACGGCACACTGTGAGGTTCTGCCAAGCATTCAACACACTCTGATCAAAAACAGGAAGAGGAGATGTGTCAACTTGTTGAAGCAGGACCAAGAAACATTCGCAGCCATATCCCAGCCCGCCAGCTTGCCGCAAAATGTGGGTGGCCAAAACATGGTTTGGTAATTGTTCTTTCACCAAAAGTTTTTGCACAGTGCATAGCCAAAAGGCCATTATGCGGCTCTTGATGTCGACCATACTCTGGCCACCCTCGGCCAATGGACGGCATACAACGTTTGGCCGTAACCAGTGATGCCCTCCCCAAAAGAACTCCAACAGTTGCCTTTGCACTTCCTTCACCAAGCCTTCTGGTGGTTGCAGGCAGATGAATCTGTGCCACAAGAAGGAGGCGACGAGGTTCTTGACTACCAAAACTCGGCCCTTATACGAAAGGTGAGGCAGGGCTCTCCTCCATCTACTCAATCTCTTTTTTACGCATTCAGCGACACCTTCCCAGTTTTTCTGGCCGTACTGTGGGGATCCAAGGAACACTCCAAGATAGCGAACACCTCCATCCACCCACTTTAAACTTGCAGGAAGGTGTATTGGCGGGTCTTGCGCCATTCTAGATGCACTGTCCCTGACAGAGGGAACCCATAGCGCTTTGCTATTTTCCCAGTTGCACTTCAACGAGGAAGCTAAACCAAACAAATGTAGGCACTTAGCTAGAGCTGCAATGTCGTTATTGTTTTTAACAATGATTGCAACATCATCAGCATACGCCGATACGACAACTGGAGGATGATCAGGAGATATACTCATTCCAGAAACGTTATTCCTTAGTAACACGAGAAGTGATTCCATTACAAGGGTGAACAGTAAGCCGGAGACAGGGCAACCTTGCCTTACCCCCCTTTGAACCTGTATGGGAGAACAAAGCTCATTGTTCACCTTAACTAAACTGAATATATTGTTGTACAATAAAGCAGTATAAGTTCTGAAATTATCTCCAAATCCACAGGCTTCAAGCACATGATTCAAAAAGACATGATCGATGCTATCAAAAGCCTTTTCTAAATCAAGAAAAATTATACCAAAGTCATTCTGCACACAGTTGCCATCTATGAGATCTCTAATGAAAAATATGTTATCATACATAGATCTACCTGGAATACAATAACTCTGATCAGGGTGAACCAAATCGCAAATTACCCTTTTATCTCGATTCGCCAGAACTTTTGAAAGGATTTTATAATCAGTGCATAGTAGAGAAACAGGTGTCCAATTCTTCATTTGTCGCAAATCACCAGCCTTTGGAAGAAGGGACATCACGCTCAAACTTAAAGGCAATTCTCCATGAGTCAGTGATGATTCAAGAACATGCATCAGTTCTGGACCTAATAGTTCCCAAAATTCCACATAAAATTTAGCCGGCAGACCATCGATTCCAGGGGCTCTTCCCGAGTCCATTCCAGCCAGGGCTTGCGTTAACTCCTCGAGCGTAATTGGTGAGTCCATATCCAGCCGCTGGGACTCGGTTAACGAGGATAGGTGAGAGGTTAAAAGCCTCATTGTTTCATCACAAACAACCTGTTTTGAAAACAGTTTGGAAAAGAAGTCCTGAACACATAACCGTCTGTCTCTGGGATTTACAACGACAGCTCCGCCAGGATTAATTACAGAAAAAATGTTCTTGGGTGCTTTACTGACAGAGTCCAGACGAAAAAAAGCTTTACTAGGGGTATCTAAAACCTTTAAGTTCTTAACCCTTAGTCTGAGCAACAACCCTGCTGCTTTCTCCTGGATTAACTCTCTCAGCTGAGTCTTCTTTTCTAGTAATAACTGGAAGTTTCTTGCATTATTCTTTTTAGCAAGTTTACCTTCGAGCTGTACAATGTCAGCTTCCAAACAAGTCATTGTTATATTCTTAACATTTGTAATGTTTGCTCTAAACTGTTGACAAAACACCCGGATCTGGGCTTTCGTATTGTCCCACCAAAGATTAACTGAAGAAAAAGAGGCCTTTCTTTGGATTTGATTAGCCCAGAAAACTTGGAAGGCTTCTTTAAATAGACCATCTTCTAGAAGACTGGTATTAAATTTCCAGTATGCACTTTTATTTATTGACTGAGGAAAAAGAAACCCCATGGTTACTAAATGATGGTCTGAGAATATTGACGGAAAATAATCTGGAGAGACTATAGCGTTTCTAAAAGGTGAGTTTATATACCATCGGTCGAGTCTCGCAAAGGACACTCTTCCTCTGGTGATGCGGCTCCAGGTGAACTGAGGTTCATTGGGGAAAAGTACCCTCCATACATCTAGCAATCCCACCCGAGAAAGGAAAAGGGATAAATCAATACATGATTCGGGATGAGGTTCTGCCGAGTTCCTGTCCATTACAGGTTCAAAGGTACAGTTAAAATCACCCCCGATACACACACATTGGTTTAGATCAACTGTCTGCAGGTGATTAATCACAGACGCAAAGAAAGCTTTCCGTTCTGTGCTCTAACTTGGTGCGTACACATTGAATAATGTGAAATGGAAATTATTAACCTCCAGTTCAAGAGAGCTGAATCGGCCTTTAACAATCTCCTGGAAGAGGATTGACTCAAGTACTAGCCCTGGTCGAAGTACGAAAGCAACACCTGCCGAAAAGGAAGACAGGTTGCTCAAAAAGCACTGTCCCCCAAAAACGCGACACCAATCATATTCTACGTTTTGGGTGATGTGCGTTTCCTGCAGTAAAAGTACATCGACATTTTTGCGCCGAAACAAACTTTGCACTTGAGCTTGGCGGTTTGGGTTTGCACCTCCACCGTTAATGTTCAAGGTGCCAAAGGTAATTTGCTTCATTCCTTATCAAAAGGTTTGATTGGGTGTTGCGAAATCTCAAGACTGGCTTTTGTAATAAATTTCCTGAGTCGGTGAAATTGTGACCTTGTTAGTGGAAATTCTTTACCCTTTCTTGTTATTTCCTTTGCTGATTGAATAAATGAACCTAAATCAGGAAATGTATCCCTGATAACTACATTTCGCTGTCTGTAGGTTTCATTCAGAAAGGAGAGTACGAGTTGAGGAGATATCATTGGCTGACTCAACTGAGACTGAGACAACTCAGGCACCTCCTCATCCTCATCAGATTCCGACAAGTCTGACAAGGTCCCTCCAGGATCGAGGATGTCGGCCTCCGTGGTCACTATGGGAATTGTCAGTATCTCTGGGGATTCGCTGGAGAGCTCCACTGTGCAATCCACGATGCCATGGTGATATTTGTGCTCATCAGAAGTTGAAGCCTCGGTTTCATCCTCTTGTGGAGCACAATCTACCGAATCGATGAGCGACTCGGTGACACAGTTTTGAATCTGCATCGGTAGAGCAGCACTGCAGAGGGATGAGTCAGTCACTGTCTGCTCGTTCACAGTGACTGATGTCAATGATCGTAATGGTTCGTTCGAGGGTTTATCAACGTATTCAGCGTTGCAACTTATTTCACCCATATAGCAATTTGCGTCCACAGAGTTTGTACACAAACTTTCAGACATATTATCCTCAATTGCAGCACCCGATTCACCATCCTTTTTTTCAAACCTGATGGAAGCATGAGGAACACATTGAGGTGTGTGTTCAGCTACACTGGCCTTCTCCAATACCACCTTTTTTGGATTACTGGTAGAAAAATTATCAACCGACGCCCTTCGTTTTTTAGAACCAATAATAGGGTCCTCCTCCATTCCTTCACTACATGAGGGAATCGCAGCAAAGGTTGTGCGAGTTGGGGTCGCTTCGGTTTCTGTGACAGGAAGT